>NC_065539.1:46395000-46995000 GCF_932294415.1 Quercus robur | reverse complement strand
AGTGCTCCTTGATGGATTGCTTGCATTATATGGCCGATAACGTGCAGCAAATTTGTTATAACTAATTGTGGGGAGCCTGTAGGTTATATTCCTAGAAATTTTGGTGATTAGAGTTTAGAACCAGGCCAAACTTCTTTGCTATTATGCTGATCATTAACCTGTTCTGGTTGGAGATATATTTGAGGGACCTTTTATCTTTTTAAAGAAAGAATTCAAACCTCTAAATAAAATTTTAAGACTTGCTTTAGTTGATTATATCATCTTTTGTGCACTGAAAGAATGATTAATAGAAGTTTGGTTATACTACCAAGTTGACCATTAGTGCAAATTTCCTTTAAACAAGTGAAACCATTTCAAAACCTGTTGAACAGTCTTTAACTTTTCCTGCAATTCTAATGTGTTGGCCTTTTTGATGGCTGCTATTTTAGTAACTCATTATGGATATTTCATAGATAAATTTCTTGATATTTTGTTATAGTTTGTATGTAAATGACACTTGTAAGAGTTTACTTTATTTTCATAAAGGATGAGAAGCTTCAAAATGTTCTTGGCCACTTTCAAAAAGAATTTGAAGGCGGGGTGTCTGCTGAGAATTTGGGTAAGTGACCTGGTAGCGAGTTGTGGAACACAGAGATAAGCGCATTCTTTATGCATTGAAATTAATAATATGGAACTTTGCTTAATTTGGCAGGGGCGAAATTTGGTGGGTACGGTTCATTTTTACCTACCTATGAACGCTCTCCTTCTGTTTGGTCTCATCCAAAGACTCCACAAAGAAACCACAATCAGCCTAGATCTCCTAACAATTTACCCATTGAGGTATATGGACAATTTCTTTTAACATAAAAGATCATTTGGTAGGAAAGAGATATATTTGGCTGAAATCTTGCCAGCTTGGGGAATTCTAGTTTATTTGAGCTCTGTGGGTTATGTTACCATACAGGGTGCCTCTCAGAATTTGAAAGCTCCCTCTACTACTACCCCATCTTTGAAAATTGGGACTTCTTCCTGCGGGGCCCACATGTTGCACAATTCAACCGTTCCTTCAGCAGATGCTTCCATCAAGCAAATCCAAGTTGCTGTTAAGAGTACCTTGAAGGATGAAGTTTCAAGCAGATCAGAGCCATCAGGCAATCCGACTGACCAAAGAACACTGAAGGTTCGAATAAAAATGGGTTGTGACAACTCGGAACGGAAGAATGCAGCAATTTATAGTGGTCTTGGACTTGATGACTCCCCATCTTCATCACCAGGAGACAGCCCAGTGGACAGTCAAGGGACATCACCCATTTCTCAAGAGACCACTGATAGGTCTCCCACTAGCATTATTCAGGTAACGGTTTGTTCGGCATTTTCTGAATAATCTGTTTCTTTGCCACTAGATGGAACAAAACCTTCTTACATTTGATTTTTTTTGTCTGTGTTAAAAACAGGTTATGACTTCCTTCCCCATCCCTGGCGGTAGACTGATATCACCTCTTAATGACAGTCTGCTTTATTTGATGAGAAAGGAAAAACATTCTAGTGTCAGTAAACCCTTGCCATCCCTCAGTGGTCATCAAGAGCACTCTGCCATGTTAGTAGATGAGTCAGCGTCAATGATGGAAAATGGGAAATTGTTAAAGGCAAAGAAAACGAAACTTATGGGGAAAAAGGATAGGCGGGTAGAATTGAAGCATGGGAATGGTGCAGATTCTGAGAATGACCTGACATTACAAGGGAAGAAAATATCAGTAAATGAAACCACAGAAGGCAAGGAATTTATGTCTGGTGACTTGAAATGCACACCAGTTTCCAAGTTGGTATGTGATGCTCGCAACTCTATGAAAGATGCTGGTGGGGCATCTGAAGTTTTCAGGGAAGGCTGCAACGATGGTGGGAAAGGTAGATTACTTTCCTCTGAAATAGTGAAAGAGGAGTCTTCGGAATCAGTATCAGGCCAAGACTGTGGTAAGAGTGATAAGAGAAATCCTAGGAATATTTTAGTGGAAAATGTCAGAGAAAACATAGCTGTAAACTCCCACAAGGATGTTTTAACTGAGTGCAAGGACAATGGCAATGGTCAGAAAACTTCTTCCTCCCTAAAAGGCTACTCTGATGAGTCCAAATGTAAGGAAGATCTAAATCCTCAAAAAGAGAAGGTTGGTTGGAAAGCTACATCTTATGAAGATGATGAAACAAATGTTCCTTGTAAACTGGAAAAGCCGTCCTTTGAGCGCAAAAATAAGTCAAAGGGGACACAAAATAATGGCAAGGCAGTCGCTGTTTCAACAAATGAAAGCTCGAGGTTTGGTGCAACTGCAGAACCAAATGATAAGAAGAGTACTAGTTATGTTGTTACTGACAGTAATAGTAAAACTCAAAAAATAAAGCCACAGAAGGAGAATAAAGGCAGAGATGATCGTAGAGAGTCATTGTTGGTAACAAACTTGGAACAGAAAGATAATCAAATGGATCCAGTGGGGAGGCCTTCTGAGGATAGGCTGAAGGATGCTAACCTTGGTGCTGTTGAAATGCAAAGGAATGCATTCATGGATAAACCAAAGGGAAGATTAAGTGGTAAGAAAGTTGATAAGAAGTCAATATCAGGGGCTTCTATAAAAGATGCTACAATTGCATGTCCTCCTATTATGGAAAATGGACTCGGTTCTGAGATGGCACCTCCAATGGCAGCTCCTGTAGTTATAGAAGAAGATTGGGTACAGTGTGACCGTTGTCAGACATGGAGGCTTCTACCCATTGGTACAAAGCCAGAGCAACTCCCTGATAAATGGTTGTGTAGCATGCTAAATTGGCTGTAAGTTTGCTTTCTCCTTTTGGAGTTCCACATTGCTGAATAAATCAACATGTTCAGTTAAATCAATGTAGGATTTAGGCATTACTTCAGCTGAAAACTAAATGAGGTTGTGAGTGCAATGCTCGTACTCTTTGTTCATTGTGTTCTCTCTTTCTTTGCGTGTGTACAAAGTATGAGTATATGTAAATATTGGTGACTTCTCATTATGCTATTGCATTGTTTTAACAGGCCTGGTATGAATCGTTGTGACATCAGTGAGGACGAGACAACGAAAGCCCTTCGTGCATTGTATCAATTACCGGTTCCTGAGAGTCAGAATAACCCACAAAATCATGTCAGTGGAACTGCAGTGGGAGTATCCTCAGGCGATGTCCAACATCTTGATCAGAATCACCTGAATTCCAGTTCCCATTACATTTTTAATCGAGGAAAGAAGAAACATAGTTCTAAGGAAATAGCAAATGCAGGAACCAGTGGTGGCCCCTTTCAGATCTCTAATTCTACAAAGAAACAGCTACAAGAATCTGCAAAAAGCAGGAGCTTAAATGACATGAACCAGCGTCATGCAGAATCAATTCCAATGAAGAAATCTAGTTCTCAACATTTGAGTAGATTACACAACTTGGTTGTGGAAAAGGACATGCCTAATATAAAAAGCTCAATTAATGGAGGTATGTATTTTACTTAAGAAATAATTTTATGTGGCTGATTGACTCTTCTTGGGAAAGTAGGTAACCGTGTGTTTGTTTGTGCGTTCTTGTGGGTCATCAAATATCTGCAGGTGATGCAAAACAAATAAAAATGAAAAGCAAGAGAGAGGCTGATGAACATGGACGTGGAACCTCTAAGAAGTCCAAGACAGAGGATCTGTACTATTCTGATAAGCATCAGACTTCTGAAATGGACCTTGTGAGGGTGCGTATCAGTTCAAGTGCTGTTTTGCCAACTAAGGGGAGTGGGAAGGATATGCGAAAATATGATGAATACTGTTTATCTGAGGACTCAAAATTTGATGTAAAGGACAAGGTAATAGTTTCTGTTAAGAAACTGGGAGACCAAGCTCAGATCATGTCAGATGGGGGGTCCTTGGATATGAGAAAGTTTAGTACAAAGGATGGTTCTTTGAAGAAAAGGAAATCAAATAACTGGGAGGATAACAAGAGTCAGGTCGAGATGTTTCAAAATACTGCGCATGATGGTGGGGTATACGAGAAAGAGGAAAGTAGTGAAAGTGGATTCAGGAAGCAAAAGAAGTTCAGGGATTCGAAGACCGAGCTGAAGGAGTCCAGCACTAATGATGATGATGATAAGTCAAATAAAAGAGGTAGGCTGTCAAAGATTATCTTGTCCAGCAGAGATCATCCCGTTGACAGCATGGAAGAAGTCAGGAGAAATGACGAGCAACAACCCAGGAAACATAAAAAGAAGATTTCATCTAAACAGAATGTGGATGTTGTAGATTCACTGAGAAGAGATTTGGTATCTGGTACAGCAACCTCAAGCTCTTCAAAGGTTTCAGGATCCCGTAAAACTAGGGCCAACATTGAAGAAGTGAAAGGTTCACCAGTGGAATCTGTTTCGTCTTCTCCTTTGAAGGCCTCTAATTTAGACAAGTTTACATTGGTGGGAGGAAACATTGTAGAGAAAGGTGATACTATGACTAGTGATCTCCCTGTGATGGATGATTCTAGAAGATGTGACATTAATGCTGAGGTTAATTTGTCTGGGACAGTGATTCATCCTAAATCTCGTAAATTTTCTACACAAGCGTATAGTACAGATGGAGATGCTAGTCACAAATTCAGTGTTAAATTAAAACCTTCTTCTGAAGTTGGGAATACCCATATGCTTAATGGTGATGTTTACAGTGTTGTGCAAAATGTCCAGTTCCCTGGCGATCTGCATGTCCAAGAACATATCTATGATGAAGATAGAGTTAAGAAGAACCACCATGAACATGCTGTTCTGCAAAAATCTGGTAAGGATAGCTCTTTGGAATCTAGGGACAAGAGCAGAAGATCCAAGTCTGAGTTTGATAGAGATACAATGAACATTTCTGATCCAGTTAATAAGTATACAAAGAAGAACCAGAGCACTGACTCAGAGATTGACCCTAATCTCCGAGTTCCTGGTCATGAAACAGTGGCCGATGCTAAACACAGTTTTCCTAAGAATTCTAGCATTAGATTCAGCAAGGAAGAGAAGAATCATGCCAGTAGGGCGGATCCTGTGGGACAATGGTCAAGTGAGAGTCGAAAGGAAAGCAAGTTAAAGCAAAAAGAGCACGATGATTCAGATATGAAATTGGGTGCTCCAAGTAGCAGAAATGGGAAGCTTGGTCCCCAGCAGAGCCTGATTCAAGATTTTGAGGGTGAAAATAAAGCTAATCTAATACAAATAGAGCCAAGAAATGGGAAATTAAAGTTGTTCTCACGTTCTGATGGTGAAGGTAAACAAGAAAAAGTATCCATTGGTTGTGGACCTGGACTAGGGCACCAGAAAGGAGGTGTGCTAGATGGACGTCCTATTGATGCACCTAGTGATGTGTCAAAGGCATTAAAACATTCTGGGAATGGGAATGTTGATAAAACCAATGGAGTTAACAACAGTTTGCGGCATGTTGTAACTGAAAGACAAGGGGTCAGAGATCTCAATGCTTCAAGTCCTGTGAGAACAATTTCCTCCAGCCAGATTGCTAGCAATACCCTGAAAGGAGCCAAAGATCTTAGAGACACTGCAGATCGTCTTAAGGTACATCTGTTACCCTTATTAATTGTTTACCTTCTGTTTCTATGGTATTTTTGTGTTTCCTGTTATTCTAATTCTTGGTATGGATTCAATATCTTTCGTAGAGCTCTTGCTTTGTTTTCGAAAGTAATGAGGCTTATTTCCAAGCTGCCTTAAAGTATCTTCATGGAGCTTCACTTACAGAAACTTGTGGTAGCGATAGTGGTAGACATGGGGAGATGACTCCAATTCAAGCGTATGGCACTGCAGCTAAATTGTGCGAGTAGGTGAAAATTTTCAATTTTGAAGAAAAACATTGCTTCTTTGGACTCCGCTTTTATATATAGTAGGAGTCCGATGTAATTAGACTGTCTTAAATACCTTTCTTTCTTATGAATTAGCTTGTTGATTTTTTTTTTCGATAGGTAACGAATTAGCTTGTTGATTGTTGTTGATAATTTGCTATCAATTCAAGTGAGGCATATCTTAAATACAGCGTTACCTTTTTGGTATCCATTATAATCAGGTGTTGTTAAGCAAGAATATGATGGTGGAGCAAAGAAATTTAATGATAAATAAACATTTTACAAGAATCTTTTTGATTCTCCTTTATCAGGATGTCTGAGTCATCTATTTGACTATTTCTTCTCTATTTTTCTTTGGTCCAGAAGTCTGTCCCAAAATATTTTGAATGACTTGCAAATTTTTTTTTGATGTGGTAGAATTTTTTTTTCCCTGACCTGGAATGTAGACTAACTGAGCTACTTGCACTGGCTTGACCTTATTAAATTTCCAAGACAAGCATGAGCAGGTCACGTTTCAAAAGCTTCTTTGTAGACACTAGAAGATGGACTGAGCTACTTGGACTGGCTTGAGCTTGTTAATTGTTCAAGCCAAGCCTGAGGAGATCACATTCTGACAGTGCATTTGTAGTCTAAAACATTGGACAAACCTGGCAACCAGCAGCCTATTATTTGGCTTTGTCTTGGCTTGGCCATGTGTGTGACAATGACTGTTATGATCAATGTTCAGCCTTTGGTGATTAGTTTTTGATTGATTTCCATTGACTGACCATAATAGCTCAGTTAGGTGTCATTGCCTTTTAGAGGTGGTTGCTTTAACATTTTTCTTAGCAAGAAAGTTTCTTGCAAAAGCAAAATGGGTGCAACCCCATAATAAGTACGATTTTACTGCACTCTACTATTCTTAAGGTCTAACATGTGCTGAACCCTATATTTCCACAGGCACTGTGCTCATGAATATGAAAGTCGCCAAGAGATGGCAGCTGCTGCTTTGGCCTTCAAATGCTTGGAGGTGGCATACATGAGGGTGGTTTATTGCAAAAATTCTAGTACAAATAGAGATCGGCATGAGTTGCAAGCAACTTTACAGGTGGTTCCTCAAGGTAATAGAAGTTGGTCATGGTGCAGCTATACATTCAGGCTTGTTTCTGTTCTTATGTTTTTACAATAAGTTGTCAACTTCTTTCGAAGTTGTGTGCATTTCTTTATTTAGATGTTGTCTAGTCATTCTTCTGCTATGAAGTGGTGTAGCTTTTCTTCTGCCAAAGAATGTCAATTTTTCTTATTTTAAATGTTGAAAACTTTTAAACTTATAAAACAAAATGTTGAAAACTTTTATGGTCTGTGGGTAACTGAATCAAGTAAAAGGATGCACTGTGTTTCTGAAAGTGATGTCATCAATGATGTAATTATTTTTTGGGTTAAGAAAATCACCGATGTAACACTTTTTCTCAAATCATTTATTTAGGTGAATCTCCATCATCTTCTGCTTCAGATGTCGATAACTTAAACAATCAAGCAACAGTGGATAAGGGTAATTTATCCAAGGGTACTGGTTATAATGTTGCTGGAAACCAGGTCATTGTTTCTCGAAACCGCCCTAATTTTGTTCGTCTACTTGACTTTGTAAGTTGATTTAATCTTCTCTACAATCTCTGCCTTATATCATATAACTTGTTAAGCAATTAATTGATCAAGGGTTTAGTCATTGTGTGTTCTGGAGTCTTGATTTCCTGTAACATATGATGCGGGAGGAATTATCTTAATAGAGGGAAGCATAGAAAAGCCCAGGGATCTATGATTGAAGTGTTGGGAAGGTGAATAAGAATGGTCTACCACTTGCCTTGTGGTACATGTCTTGTACCAAACGGATTGTGTTAATGGGGGTTTAAATGTAAAGTGAACATATTATTGCATGAAAGGATTTGGCATAGGCTGTCATGTTTTTGAAATTTCAGGAGTATTTTTGTCATCCAAATCCTTTAGTCTGGTTTTCCATATCTGGACATTTGATTCTTGACAGTCCAATCTAATGTGGTCTATAACTTTTTTATTTGTAAACTTGTAGTAGGCTTATATTAGCTTTGTGTGCATATCTTGGCCTTTGTGGCTATATTTGGCATAGGAGGGTAAAAATTACTGCTTGATTCTTTTGCAGACACAGGATGTAAATTTTGCAATGGAGGCCTCTAGAAAATCCCAGAATGCTTTTGCGGCTGCCAATGTAATCCTAGAAGAGGCACAAAATAAGGATTGTGTTACTTCTGTTAAGAGGGTCATTGATTTCAGCTTCCAAGATGTAGAGGAACTAATACGTCTGGTTCGGCTTGCAATGGAGGCCATAAGTCGTTCAGATTTCAGTGGTGCTAGAGACTAAGTCAACCCTGTACATATAATGTTTATTTTTTCTTCCAGTTTTGTTTCCCCTAGCGAGCAGGCATCAGGAAAAGAAATGGGTAAAAGATGCCTACATAGACCTGCCCATGGAAACCTGCAAAGAAGCAGGTCCCCGAGAGTTCGTTACCCCTCTGTACATGTGTACAAAGTGAGATTGATTAGCAAATTTTGTAATGTATTTTTGAATGTTCAGCTAGTTCTTGACATGGATAAGGGCAAGGCATGCTCACCCCTAAGTTTCAAGGGTTGGGAAAAGAGGCATGGAACTCTTGTTCGGCAACACAATTCAGAGTTTATGTATTAGTTCAGTTATATATATTCTTTTGGCTCCATTGATTCGGGGTTTGAGGGTAAAATATTTGTAGAGATTGGAAACGGTTTAGGCAACCATTCCAAGAGCAACCATTTTGAGGAGGCTGAATACTGATATAGTGATGCTGGTCAATTTTCTGTCTAAGTACTCCCCCTCCCCTCACCTTCCCTTTTCTTTTTATCATTTATCAAAATTTGATGGAATGGAAATCCAAGTTTTTGTGGAGGGTTTCCTATATTGTTTGCAGAATTGTCATGCATGCACCTTGTTTTAACTGACCCTGCTGGCTTTCCTTGTTAAAGAAATAGTATGAGTTTGCAGGTATGTAAAATTTCATTTCATCAACATGGTATATCGGAGGAGCTCCTGTTTTAGTCCTCTTCTTTTCAGTTTATAATGTTAAGTTTGATTCTGTGTAGGTCTTACTTTTAGGGCCTCCTTCTGCTTCTGTTGGGATCTGGGTGTTCACCACATGTGAATTAATTACCTTGACCAAGGTTTGCAAAGTTTTTTAACTTTTTGCAAGATATAGTTGAACTTCTACTTTTGATTACTCATTGGGTTGTTCAATTTATGCTAATTTATCTGACTTGTACATGAATTGCAGGAAGGGGTATTGGTTTGTCATTGCATCTGTTGAGTAGATTAATGCTTGGATAAGGAGACAAAATTTTGTATTTCTTAAGCAGTTTTGCTGCATAGATATGTAAGAGGTACATCTATATTTTCTTTCTTTTTGTATCAAAATTTACATTTCTTTTTGGTATTGAAACACTCTGGATTCCCATGAACTTAGTCCTTATAGATCTGTTCTTTTCAGTTGGTCCAATGACTCTAGCTCAGATAGCACCTTTCAAGACCCACCGGGTGCATGTGTAATTATCTATAAAAAAAAGTTGTCTTTTTTAGTTAGGATATAGTTTGTGATTTGCTTTCACTAATTTTTCCATTATTCCAATACTTGCAATTTTTTTTTTCTTTCCATTTACTCTTCATGCAAGGAAATCTATTCTTCCTTCTGGCAAGTGTTTGTCCCTCCTACTATTCAGTTTTAATTTTACTAGGATATTATGGGTTTGTTTGAGAACCGTTTATTTTGTTAAAACTGAAAACTTTTTGCTGAAAGTATTGTAGGTAAAGGTAAAAGTTAGTTAAAATAATACAGTGAGACTCATGAATAGTATCAAAAAGTATAGTGGGGCCTGTGAATAGTAGCAAAAATAAGTTGAATAATGAAATAATTTTCATTTTTCATTTCAATCCAAACGGAGGCTATGTGGTTGCAACTGCCTTCCACCCTCCACCCAAAGCAAATAAGTTTATAGGCTGTTTTTTAACCATGATCATAACAGCTCAGTCTTTCACTGACCTCAGTTTTTTGTCAATGATGCCATTGATGTGTTTCCACTTGAGTTTAGTTTTATACAATTGCCAAGAGCCTCATGCCATCTTTATGGGAACCAGGGTTCGAATCCCCCCTCCCCCACTTGTAACATTTGAATAATAAAAAAAAGTTATGTTTTGTACTATTATTACTATCATCATATATATATTAGTGGGGATGTATGTCAACTATAGGTGATGGTGATATTTTGCCGATTTATGTCCTTTGTGACTGCAAACAAATGTTCACTATTGTGTGTGTGCATAACATAAAGAAGATATACTTCTCTTCACCACATGGCATAAATTTGGCAGATCTTATTCCCTTGCATATTTTCAATGTCTGGAGATGGCATTACAACACTTACAAAGGAACTACATATTGACAGGTGTCATTACATTACAAATTCTGTGATTAAGGAGATGGGAAATGGAACACTGATGGTGGAAGTATATGAACTGATGTGGCTGGATATAAGTGGGTTACACTATTTCTATTTTATTTTCAATTTGTATTACTAGAAAAGCAAACATATCTATGCTTAGATGTTTCTTCCCTGATAACTGTGCTTCAGCTTTTGCCTTTGTAGTGACCAATTCTTGTCTCACATTGTTCTCTCTCTCTCTCTCTCTCTCATGTTACTTGTTTTTTGTTAAGAAAATTAAACTGATTCTTCCACTTGTAGAAAAGCAGAACCTCCGGGATTTTGGTAGTGGTGGTACTGGGTAGTCAGATTTTGCTTGTCTTTGTTATTGCTCTTTTCTCTTATTTGGACTAGCAAGTACTTATCTAGGAAAAAAAACGGACTAGCAAGTATATGCAATATTTTGGAGGTGGTCATTCAGTTTCTTGCTTTTATTGTTACTAGTGTGGACATTGTATCTCATAT
Source organism: Quercus robur (assembly GCF_932294415.1). Lineage (NCBI taxonomy): Eukaryota > Viridiplantae > Streptophyta > Magnoliopsida > Fagales > Fagaceae > Quercus > Quercus robur. Next base: position 46,984,191 of record NC_065539.1, on the reverse strand, counting down.
TCATAATTTTCTGAACCAAGGGAAGGATTGCCAATTTTTTGATTAAGGTCTTGGAGTTGGAGGAGATGATGATTTTTTCGTCTCAAATATTGCGAATAGATCTGTCCTGTGGCAATGGGAGTATCGATGCTTCCGTATTAGCTGGTAGCTCAGCGGAATCTATGTAATGAATATGATTGTTAAAGAAGCAGGATGTTTGGGTAGGTGAATGGGGCATTGACTTGATGGCAGGCAGCTGCAAGCACAGACACTGATGAATGGCATTCACATAGACTCTATTCCTATTTCCATTCTTCTCCCCCCTAAATTTTTGTATTATTCTTTTCAGTATAGATTGTAATAAAAGTGCATGGTTGATATCCATTGATGTTCTCAGAATGATATGCACACAAACCGTTGTTCTTGTAGCTTACATAATAAAGAATCAGGCATTTTGGTCACTACATTTTTTCTTTTCTTTTTCGTTCTATCTTTTCCTATGATTGTGTTATTGTGACAGCAGGTATTATTTACTGAAAACATTTTTTCTTTTCTTTTTCGTTCTATTTTTTCCTATGATTGTGTTATTGTGGTGACAGCAGGTATTATTTACTGACATTATTTTTTCAGATTGAACCCTTGCTATTGGCAACTTGATGGATCTTGGATGTCTCAAATATCAAATCAATAAAATCTAGTCTAATATCCATTGCAAATGAACTTTGTTTATGTAGAGTAGAAGATGCCTAGGGGTGTCAAATGGGTGGTTTGGGGTGGGCATAATTGGGTTGGGTATATGAAATCCATTCACCCATTAAAACCTATTTAACTAATTGCTTCTAACTCAAACCTAACTCAACCCAATTATAATGGGTAAATCCCAACTCACCCAATTACCTAATTATCAAAATTAAATTACCAAAAAGGGTAAAGAGAACTCCAAACAAACAAAAATTCAATCAATAAAAATTCAGACAATTGTTAATTATTTCTACTTTCAGATAAACACTTCCATTGGCACCCAAACAGAGGACAACAAACACATAACTCTTAAAAGAGTCAAACTTCACGACATTTCAGGGTAATTAACCCTCATTTTCAAACATTATAATTGATAGGTCACGTCTTCAAACTATATTTTTTACTAGCATCTCGAGTCTTAAAGACTCGATTTAGGGCCTATAAATCGAGTCTCAAAGACTCGATTTACATGAGTTGATCACATCTGATGTGATACTTTTTTCCACATGGCGTCTACATGAAAATCGAGTCTTTAAGACTCGATTTATAACCTATTTTATAATTACAATCATTCATACTCAGATCAGAAGACGCAGAAACAACAAAAACGCAGAAAGAAAGAGAGAGAAGAAGAAGAAGAAATGGAGATGCAAGCTCAACCGTCAACCCAAGCCGACCCACGTCGCGTTGCCCAGGGTCGCACGACCCAGGTCGTGCTGCCTCCTATTTAATTTGGGTCTCTAGATCTTTCTCTCTTTGATCTGATTGTGCTGTGATTGTTGTGTCTCTGATCTGATTGTGCTAGATTGTGTTTCTTGGATTTCTTAAATTTTTTTTTTTTTTTTTGGTATTTCTAGGAATGACTGAGAGACTTGAGACTTAAATTTTTTTTTGGTTTATAAATCGAGTCTTAGAGACTCGATTTTCATGTAGACGCCACATGGAAAAAAATACCACATCAAACGTGATTAATCCATGGAAATTGAGTCTTTGAGACTCGATTTATAGGCCAAAATCGAGTCTTAAATACTTGAGATGCTAGTAAAAAATATAATTTAAAAACGTAGCCTACAAATTATAATGTTTGAAAATCAGGGTTAATTTTCATTTTTCTCCCAAACTTCACACTTCTTTTTCCCATCATTTTCTCAGCAACCAAACACAGCATAACAAAAAAAGAAAAAAAAAAAAAAAGAAAACAAAGAAAAAGGAGCAGCTTTGAGTTTCCACTGACCTTAGTGAGAGCAGTGGAATCAGAGTTCAAAGGCTCTTGCTTAGTCCACCGCTCCCTGAGCTGAGCGATGGTGTCTCTGGCGAGAGCGAACATGCTCTTAACCTCGTCGGAGAGGTTGATATCTGGGTTGAACGCGTAGGTTAGGTCGCACTTGCTTTGAGGCCAGCGACGTTCGCCGGGAAAAAGCGTGTAGTGAGAGACAGTGTGGAAGCGCGTGGAGGAGGTGTTCGATTTTCCCGAGTTCATGGTCGAGGTACCGTTGACGATGTCGGCGTCGCCGCACCTGGGCCTTACGATTTGCTGTACGGTGAAATCGTCGAGCTCGCCGGTGACGTTGAGGTTGAAGTTTTTCTGGTAAGTCTCGAGAGCTGACTTGAGTGCTTCGACGAAGTCGTCGGTGAAGTTTGACGTGTTGTTGATGTAATGTTAGCATGCATTACACCCCTGCATCGGAGGATTTGGTGTTGGGGAGGTGGGTATCACTGATTTGTCTGCCATTGCCATTGAAACAGGACAAAGAGATAGAGATTAATTGAAATAAAGAAGAAATTAAGAAATCGAGAGAGAGGGGAGACCTTCGGGCTGAACTGATTGGTGTTGGGAAGGTGGGTACGCTTGATGACGATGCAAGCGATGAATTCTTTGACAGTATTTCAGAGAGTGGTTGATATGGGTATGGGTTTACAAAGGAGTTTTAGATTTTAGCTTGAGGGTGAAGATAAAATGATGTATCGAGATTTTCTGAGACACTTGCTCTGTTTTGCTGGGAATTTTTCTGGATTTTTAGAGAGAGTATTTGAGTGCTGTTGTTTGGTTGCCAAGAAAGTGAGGGAAAAGGAAATGACAAATTTTCTTTGTGGTTCCCGAGAAAAGGCAAGAAAGGATAGGAAAATGAACGGATTTTTAAATTGAGAAATTAAATTTTTTTATGAGAAGGGCGGGTTGAATTTAGGTACGTTATTTTTGGATTAAATAGAGTTTAATGGGTTTTTAGTTAAAACCTAATAATTATTGAGTCTAATTGGATTGATGTCCATTTAGCCTAACTAATAATTGAGTGAATTTGGGTTTGTTGAAGGCCAAAATTTCACAAGAAAGCTTATTCCATGAAAAGTAAAGAAGACCTAATTCAAGTAGCAAGAAGAATCAACATTAAGACTCTATTTATGTTCAGATTTCCAGTAAAAAAGCCATTAAAAAATCCAGCAAAATCCAGTGAAAGATCTGGGCTGGGATATCTAGAGGCTGCCAAAGGCTCGGGATCTTCAGGTAATGCAGCACAGCTAATGTGAGATTGAGACAGCTCAAGAAAGGTACCACGAAATACAAGATCATTGTAAGGTATGAAAATAGCTTATAATTTATTTTCATGATCTTTGTAAAATTATTATGTGATATAATGATTTATTGATTACTTTTTTTTTAATTTCATGTTTGAAGGGACCTTATTGCTGGTGTTATTCAATTAGTGAATCAAAGATATATGGGAGAACTAAAGATTCAAGATATTGCTATTATTAATGGTCGTGCCAAATTGATGAGAATCTCAAATGAACTTGGAGTGAGTAAGCTAAGGGACCAACTACAAAATCTATTAGAAGACTTATTGGGAAATGATCCTAACTATAAGGAGTTGATCGATTTCTACTCTCATTTGAAAACAATGCAAATGTAAGTACTCATTTACGTTTAAACCCGTTTGGCTTTGTATAAAGTATTTTCTTGAAAATATTTTTCTTATTTTTCAATATTTGGTACACTGAAAATCATAGTCAACGAAAACATTTTTAGGATTAATTGAAAACACCAATAAAATCTTAGAAAATGGTAATGCATTTCTTTTTTAGATGGTGATCTTTTATCTTCATGTTGTAAAATTTTTCAACCAAACAAAATCAACTAGAACTCTTCTTCCACTTGAGAATAACTTATTTTCCTCATAAAATTTAGTTGAAAACTTTTTTTGAATGGAAATATTTTATGTTGAAACAATAGTTTTTCTTATGTGCATAAAATTATGTTTTCAATGTCTAAGTCAATTTCTTTTCTGATTATTTTTACCTTTTACTTTTTGAAGGTGCAAACTTATTCATTTGAGAGACCATCCGATGCTGTTGACATCTCAAGAGAGACTTCAATTCCTAGTATTGTCACTTATGTCGCTTAATTATGAGAAAAAGATGTCAGATTGGAGAGTTAAATATGATGACCTATATAGAGCTGAAGAAGTTAACAAAGTACAAAGACTTGAGGAAGATCCAGAATATAAGGTGGTGTACGAGGACAAAATTTACCGAAAGAGAGAAGTTAAATTAATCAATTTACCGACTGGAAGGGAACTTTCAACTGAGCAGTAAAAGATTCCAACTATTTGGGAATAATGACAGCAAGGAAAGACAACCGACAGCTGAGTCTGAAAAGTGAGAAACCTTGAAAGAAGAGAGATTGAAGGCTAGTTGCCTAAGGGCGCCCCGGAATGGAAAGTCAGTAAGTGACTTTTAGAGAAACAGCACTAAAAGATGAAAACTATGAGAAAAAAGGGAAGAGACCAGCCCTTGGGCAACTGTCACAGCATGAGCTCTGAGAGGCAAAAGAGAGAAATCACTAGTATCTCGGGGCCCTAGAAAACACACTATAAAAGGAAGAGAAAACCCACGTTTGGGGGGGGGGGGTTTCAGTAGGAAGAATATCATAACAGAACCATTAGAACTCTGTAAAATTTAAGAAAAACAGAGGAACGTCTCCCGGTATCCCAGAAACAGCCACTATAGCACATACTTGGATTCAAAAGGATTCAAACTTTGCAAGTCTTAGAGGCTTAGATAGCCACCGAAATCTGTAATTTTTGAACTTATTTGAATCTTGTATCACGTCTTAGTGAGCACATTTGTAATCCACAATTAAGAAAAATAATGAAATATCTCATATTGATTTGAGGATTTCTAACAATTACTTTGCATATTTCTTTATTATATTATCTTCTTTTACTGCTTCTTACTGTTCAATACATATATTCTTGCTTGTTAATTTTTCCTTTTACTCAGCCAAAAACTGAGTCCTTTGCCCAAGCAAAGTCACTTAGATTTGAGTTCCAAATTCCACAAGTCTTGTGCAAAAGCATTAAGTCTGTGAGAATTGGGGCTAGGATCCTCGTGGCTGAATCATTCTCATGAAATTCATTTACATATATGTATATGTATTAATATATATATCATAATCTAAGAAACTAACAATTATTTAAAGATATGTGCATTGTGTAGTTGTTCTTGTGTAGGACCTATAGAGGTAAAAGGAAAGGACAAAACTCCATTGCATAACAAGCATGGAGAAAGATTGTATAGTGCAGAGAATCAGTATTCAGGGTTCTTACAGGCCTAATACGCCCTGGGATCCCATGACAGTATGCCCGGGGTACCAAGTGAAGGAATTCTTTAAAATGTTTATACGATAAAAGATAAGCCTTAAATATTCTATTTCAATCTCTTTCTCATTGTGAATATTATGAATATCTATTTTACTTATTTTGTAAGAGTAAATGGTCATTTTATGATACTAAAACACTTATAATGGTATTTTATTGCTTAGGAGGAATCGCATTTTTGCCTTGAGGAGATTTATGTGACTTGCGCACAACTTGGTTCGTAATCAGCTCCCATTTAGCTACGGTGAACCAAGCCTAGTCTACCAAACTACAACTATTTGGCTCATGATCCTTGGGCCTGTGTGCTAAAGAAAAAAAAGCACTCTCACAGGGTTCAATTAAAGTGGACGGGTTTGAGGGGACAAATGAGTTTGGACTTACTTTGACACCCTAAGATGCTATTACTTCGTTTAAAGAAGCCATTATTAATACTGATTTGCAACATTTTAAAGTGAGTTCCGGCACTCTTTGTTGTTTAAAAGGTGGTCATTAAGAGTTCTTATTCTGTTCTTGGGATGATGATTGTTGTAGTTGAGTTACTCATCAATTTTATTTGTATTGTCACATCACATTGTGCATGATTGTATCCAATGAACAAGGCACCCGTTTCTGTGAGATCTCTAGTGTACAAGGTTCTTGGCCATCGTTGGGAGAGGTAATTGATAGGTAACCTAACCCTCAATTTTGGGAGAGCTATTTGATAGATAAGCTTCCCCCCTTAGTCCAATTCTTCAACACTGGCTGGTCCAAAAGTAAAATAAATAAGAAAATAAATAAAAGAAAAAAATGGGTCACTGCACAAAATTTATCTCGCATCATATAGCCTTGTAGCCAGAACCTTGACACAGACTCGCACACACACATCAAAGTAGATACCATGGATCAGATTGAGTTCACAATCTCTTAAACTAAGATTTTTCTGGGGAAACCGTTCTCTTGGATGCCATTTGACCAAGACTTCACAAGCATTGCCTGTTCCATATCTAGTACAATTCTTATCATCTAGTTGTGAAATTTGGACAATTGTCAACTTTTGGGAGGCTTTTCCCACTGTGTTATTGTAGGGTTTTAGAATATAACTATGATAAGAACAACAAACGAAATCTTAGTCTCAATTTTGGGGTCGACTATATAGTCATAATCATAACATTTTAAATTTTATGATCGGCTGATCATTACCAGAAATCTCTGCATGTGCAAGATCCATTTCTAAAATGATGAAATCTGTTCACATCTCTTACAACAAAATCCCTTTCAACAATATCACTAATAAGCTTGAAAGCCTCATGACAGTCCCTACACATTCTCAAGTTCTTCATCACTCTGATTGTCACTCCTTTAGGTATGTTTATTAGTCCAAAAGCTAATGCCAATCTCTCACTGTGCAGTCCCACAATTTCTTCTTTAGCCTCCTGTTCCACATCAACAAACACCAAACCCATACTTCCTCCAACATACCCTCTTTCCTTCATTCTCTCCTCCAACTCCCTCAACAAACTCATCACTTCTCTCCCCCGTGGACATGAAGCTACATCTCCAGCATAGAACACATAAGTTGAATCCTTAATCTCAACCCAACTACAACCAGGTTCCTTGTAAATTCCGGTACGCTTCATTTGAGACCGTAGACTATGAACATTCTCCCACTCCCCAGCCAATGCATAAGCATTTGATAATGTTACATATGCACCTGCTACTTGTTGATTGGATTCTATTAGCAGTTTACTGGCTTCAACTGCAATATCTACCCTTCCATGAAGCCTACTAGCCGAAAGAAGTGTACCCCACAGCAAAGCCCCTTCATCAGACTCTACTTGGATAGATTTTGCTAATTGGTAGGCCTCATCAAGACGACCAGTTCGACCAAGCATATCAACAACGCAAGTATAATGCTTGGCATCTGGCAATACCCCATGTTTCACATACATGGACTTCAAGTGTTCAAGGCCTTCATCAATTAGCCCTGAGTGACTACAAGCATGTAAAACTCCAACAAAGGTGACATCATTGGGTTTTATTCTTCTATCAATCATTTCTTTGAAGAGATTGAGAGATAGCTTCCCAAGCCCATATTTTGCAGCACCTACAATCATTGAAGTATATGAAATCACAGAAGGATTTGGAATCCTCATGAAGACATTTTCTGAATAACTAACAGACCCACATTTGGCATACATGTCCACAAGTGCACTTGCAACCACATCATTTGAATCATGGCCACGACGAATCACTGCTCCATGTGTGACTTTCCCGGAAACCAGTCTACCCAAGCTCGCACAAGCATTTATTATGCTAGCCAACATGAAATGATTTGGATGGTCCAACATTAAGCTACTGAATTCTCTAAAAATTTGGAGTGCATTGTGGCCTTGTGCATTTTGGGCGTATGCTGTGATCATTGAAGTCCAAGAAACAACATTCCTAGAATCCATTATGTCAAAAACCCGTCGAGCTTCATCAACCTCATTACATTTTCCATACATATCAACAAGTGAAGAACAAACAACAAGATTAGATCGAAAACCCAATATTTCAACTTGCGCATGAATTCTTCTCCCTACTTTGACATCAGCAAGGGTAGAACAAGCATTAATCACAGTCGCCAAAGTAAATTCATTGGGCATGACCGAACTTCCGGGCATTTTCCAAAAGAGCCAAAGAGCCATTTTGGGTTGACCCACATCAACATAACCCGCCATAAGCGAAGTCCACGACACGACATTTGGTTCCGGCATTTCATCAAACACTTGGTGTGCATCCTGTATTTCTTGGAGTCTAACATAGCAGTTTATAAGATGGTTGGTGGCGAAGGTGTCGTTTAAGAAACCACACTTTAAAACGTTGGAGTGTGCTAAGGTTGCAGAAATGAAATCTTTACAATTTCGAAGCTGTTGAATGCAATGATAAGCTTTTGTATGAAAATTTGACAGTTTTGTTTGGCGGGAAAGAGGTGAGGAGGTGAGGGCAAAAAGGAGATTTTCGTTCAAAGGCCACTTCTTCATCAATTTCAAACGCACTCACAAACTGGTTATGGTTTTGGGTTCTACACTCTTACCCAAAGCAACATGAGGACATTTTGGTCCAAGGATTTATTTATTTGTTTTTAATTTCTTTGTTTTTCAGAAGGAAAAAAAAAAGATTATAAAGAGATTAGATTAGACAAAGTGATCTTCAGTTAGCTTAACTGATTAAGTCTCTGATGGTTGTATAAAAGATCTGAGGTTCAATTTTCGCCTAAACTAAAAATCAATTAATATCTTGGTCTGATGATAAGAGTTATGATAAGAGTTACGATAAGAATTATCACCAAGAACTGACATTATAAATTAAAACTTTCTAGAGAAAAAGAAAAAAAAGAAAAGAAAAGAAGATTAGACCAACTTTTTTGACACCGTTAGAAAAGCCCATCAGGTTTAACCAGGCATATCTTCTCCAAATGCACGTTATTGTAGGCCCATGAAGTTCAACAACATATTGTGAGTCTACTTTATATATTTTTTAATAAATTACATTTTAATAATATATTTCAAAGGTGGTTTCAAATTAAATTGTATATTTTCATATGATTTAAATTAAAAAAGAATTTAAGATTTAAAAAAAAATTATGATCGTTACAATTTAAACTTTATAGTTTCTTAGTTTCAAATCAAACCCTAGATTATTAAAATGGTATTAATTTAAATTATGAACTTTTCTTGTTTGGTTTAGGGGTTTGATTTGCAAGTTTAATTAGAGATTTAAATTGATATAATTTGAAAAGTTTAAGATTTGACTTGAAACTAATGGAACTATAAGGTGTAACTTATAACATTCTTAAATCTTAAGCTTCATGGTTTATTTTTAAAATATAGAGTTTAATTTGAAACCATTTATAAAATATAATTTACCTTTTTCAATAGTGTAAATATATATAAAGTTAATTTTTTTTGGCTCCTAATTTAAAAGTTTTAAACCACTTACAATTTTTTTTGAGTAATGTTAAATTCACAAACTATTTTACAAACTAATAATGTGGCCTACTTCTTATTGGTTTTCATTTAGGTCTATTATTAACATCACTTTTTCATTTACTAATAACCACTTATCACATCAACAGTTTGTAAAATTTTTTGTAAAAAAGTTTGTATTTCTAGCATTACTCTTTTATTTATTTATTTGTTTATTTATTTTTTTAAAGTATGCTTCTTGTTTTAATTTTGGGCAAGACTTAGGTATAGTACTTAGGTGTTGTTCCTTGAGTTCCCATTCTAAAATTCTGTCATGTGGGTTTTTTCTAATGGGATGAAGTATATCTTTTAATTAAATAGCCACATGGCTGAATTTTAAGAGGGGAACCTAAAAAACAACACCTAAGGTATTGTACCTAAGTTTTGTCTTTTAATTACATACATACATACATTTATATATATATATATTTATATATATATATATATATATAAAATTACACGACACTATTTCCTTTATTATTATTATTATTTTGAAAAGAAGCATTTCTAGTAATTAGTAAACTAGTTGGAAAATAGCAAGTGCCAAGTAGTAGAGTATCCCTTTATATGTCAAGATACAAAAAGTTAGGACAATATTTATTTATTTATTTATAACAATCTTATTTTATAAAAAGTTGGGTGAGGAGAATTGAGTCCTAGTTGAATCCCACTAGTTGGGACAATTAGGCCAATAAGTCATTGGCAAAGTTAGGACAATGCTGATACATACGAATTATTTGCATAGCAATTGATTTTGATATATATACACACACACATAATTGTAATTATGATACACACAATGTAGGGAACAATACCCATATAAGTATTTTTTTGGGTAAAATATCATTTTCATCCCTAAACTATCACAAAAGTTAGTTTTTAGTCCCTAAATTTTTAAAAGTTTGTTTTTCATCTCTAAACTTTATAAAACGTTCTACTTTTCATCCTTTCGTTAATGTCCTTTAATTTATGTTCTATGTGGCATAACAGAGATTTGACGTGGTAATTGACTTGGACTAAACTATTTTTTTTTTTTTTTAAAAAGGACAAGTGGCTTATAATAATTCATGCGTGTGGATTAAATATTTTAGTGAGACAAATTTGTACGTTTTTAGATCCCTGTAAACTAGATTGTTTAACCTAATTAATTAATCAAGTGAATACTTAGGTTTATTATTCAGATCTAGGTTAAAACAATAACAATCATATCATGTAAAGTAGCGGAAAATATAAAGAATACAATGATATGATGACCCAAGAAAACCAAACTGGTAAAAAACCTGGGGAGGATTTAACCTAGCCATTCTCAAGGTAAAACAGATCCACTATGAAAGAATTGAAATTTGTGCAATAAGACTTAGATCACTAACATCCTATTACTACCTTGAGTAGAAAACTTACTACCACGACCACGTGACAGCTCCGAGTCCACAGATTACTTCTTTCCTTGATTCACAGCAACCACAAGTTCTCCTACTTGTGTTTTTCTTTAAGCTCTTGAAACAGTAACTGAAGAGATCACCAAGTTCTCGACATCAATCTTGATCTTGATAATCCTAAGTGTGTATGAAGATAAACACATCTAGATCTCACAAGAGATTCACACACACAGCATATCAACAACTTATAAAACGTGGCTAGGGTTTTTTCTTTTATACTTGAAGCAAAACATAAAACCCTATAGGTCATATGGGCTTGGGCTGAGTTGGAAATTCTGTAGAAAAAACAATTTGCACGAGTTTCGATCGATCGAGTCTAATTTTCGATCAATCGAGCCTTATAGATTTAGTCTAATAAATTTTGCAATCACTCGATTCCAATTTTACACATAAACACACTTTAAGCAGCCTAATTTTAGTCTCTAAGTTTTGATCATGGTTTGTCAACATTACACATTGAAGTTCTAATACATTTAGATCCTAAAGTCTTAAAACCTAACAAAATTTATTCTTCACACTAGCCGTAGCCCGTAGTCGTGCGTTAATCTTGATAGAAAATCCCCAACTGGAAACCCCATTACCCAAACGTTAAAACTGATTACCCAACGCCCAAGCCCTCCTAGAAGCTCACCTTATAGAAGAGAAGAAACGATTAAAAATTCCAAAGCTTAGAGAGAGAGCACTTATAGCTTCATTTTATTTTAATCCACTCCAGGGCTACCGCTTCAACTACAAACCCATTATACAAGAAGTATTGCCACACACATATAGCTCCAAATCAGGCAAAAGTTTTGAGTCCCAAACTATAAAATACTTTAATTTTTCGCTCTGTTCAAGAAATTGTTGTTTATGCATATCCAAACTTATCAACTAGTCAAGGTAGTGGGCTCCAAGTTATCTTTTCTTTTCAAATCTACAAGCAAATACAGAATGAAAGGATTTTTTTCAATCAAGGGCTTGAGATTTCATTAGGCTCGGGGGTATGAGTTAGTGCCACTGTATCTTGTTTTTGTTGCTAGTGCCAAGATCTCTTCTGAGAGAAGCTAGGTGCAGTTGGTCATGAGAACAAGGAAGAAAAAATCATTAAAAGGGGTAAATTTGTCTCACTAAAGTATTTAATCCATATGTACAAATCATTGTGAGCCATGTGTCCATATTTTTTTTTAAATAAAATGGTTTAGTCCAAGTTAGTTACCACATCAGTATTCCATTAGGCTACATAGGACATAAACTAACGGACATTAACGGAAGGATGAAAAGTAAAACACTTTACACACACCCACATTGCACTTCAAACGAATGTATGTGTGTCTAGCTGCTTGTCATTTAAGAGGGTTTTTGAAAGGGAAACTATTGGCAGCTGTTGGAATTGATGGGAATGACGGGATGTACCCAATAGCATTTGCTGTTTGTGAGGGCGAGAACAAAGACAGTTGGTCATGGTTTTTGGAGTTGTTGTTAGCTGATATTGGTCCTGTGAGGGAACGTGGCTGGACCTTTATTTCTGATCAACAGAAGGTATGTAATTATTTATGTAAGTTTAATCTTACCATTTGTTGTATAATATTTGACTTGAAATAATTTACATATTATTTAATATCTACATATTAACTAATTTATTTGTTTTGTTTTTAATATAGGGCTTACTTCTTGCTCTTGCAAAAGTTGCTCCTGAAGCACATACAAGGTTCTGTGTTAGGCATCTATAGGCAAACTTCAAGAAAGAGCACAAGGGCAAACTATTGAAGGATTTAATGTGGGCAGCAGCAAGAGAGATCACCAAACTTGGGTTTGAGGCAAAGATGGAGATGATGAGAAAGGTAGATGTTAATGCTTATGGGCATTTGATGGGTATTGACTGTGCACATTGGAGTAGACATGCTTTTAGTACATGACCTAAGTGTGACATGCTGTTGAACAATCTTTGTGAGTCATTTAACTCTAAGATTGTTGATGCTAGGGGTAAATCCATATTGACTATGTGTGAGATGATTAGGAGGTATCTTATGAAAAGGATCCCAAGAAATAGGGATACAATGTTGAAGAAGTCTGGCCCAATTTGTCCTAAAATTCAAGATAAATTAGAAGTTAACAAGGAAGCAACTAGGGATTGCACATCTACATGGTTTGGTGGATCGAAGTTTGAAGTGCATTGTAAGGGAAAGCAATTTGTAGTTGATTTGGAGAAGCATACTTGTGCTTGCTACAGATGGGATATAACCGGCATCCCTTGCATGCATGCGGTTTCAGCAATTGCTTACAAAAAAGAAATGGCAGAAAGCTATGTGCATAGTTATTACAAGGTTGAGACTTACCTTAGAACATACTCACACCTTATCCAGCCTACCAATGGTGAGGACTTTTGGCCAAATGCAGTAGGTGATAAGATTTTGCCTCCAAAGATGCTAGTACAACTTGGAAGACCAAAGGAGAACAAGAGGAAGAAAGCTGCTGACGAGGCACCAAGGATTTCACATAGTTGAAGAAATCATCTGCCGCACAAAAAATATGGCAATTGTGGACAATTGGGTCACAACAAAAGAGGATGCAAATTACCCCCCAAATCTAATGATGCTAGTGAGGGCCAGACTAAGCAAAGACAAGGAGCAACAACGAATACAAGGAGCCAAAACCATGTATTAATACTTGGTTATTGCTAAATAAGTTTTTTATTGTGCTACTCACCTATTGTAGTTGCTAACTACAAATTTTTTGAACTTGTTGAAGGTTAGGAGAGCTGGAGGTGATCATGTGTTTATGGGCTTAAGAGTGGAAGAGGATCATCACCCACCAAGTGTTGTTGGAAGCCAATCCACTATAGTAATTGCCATATTATATATATACTTCACATTATGCTTAATATTTGCATATTGCCAGTATTTGGTCATTGAGTTTGTTGTGTATTTACCATATGGTCCAATGTATCTATTATTATAGGTCTCAACCCAAACAAGTGTTACTAGAAGCAGTGCAGTTGGTAGATATGGAAAAGGAGCTGGAGCTAGAAAAGGAGTTGGAAGTGGATCAGGAGTTGGTAGTTTGTAGGACCTTTGATTGTTAGAACCTTTTGTGGTTACTGTTTTATAAGGCTGCCCATAAGCTTATTTTGTGTTGGTCTTAGGACCTTTTATTATTAGGCCCTTTGGTTTGGCAAACTTTGATAGTCACTATTTTGTAAAGCTTTCATAAGCTTATTATTCTAGTCATGTTGGACATGAGTAGAAAAAAAATATAGCAGCATATTTCAGTCATATTTCTGCATATTTCAGTCATGTTCTACATATTTTAGTCATATTTCTGCATATTCCAGTCATTTTTCTGCATATTTTAGTCATATTTCTGCATATTCCAGTCATTTTTTTGCATGTTTCTGCAATCTATCTCCACTCACTCATATTCAATACTAATCAATGGTGGCCCTTTTGGTTTCTTCAAACCCACTCGAGGGATGGGACAAGGGGATCCTTTATCCTCTTTCCTCTTCACTCTTGCTGGTGACTCCACTTCAAGACTTCTTCAACAAAGTGATCAAATTGGATTAATCAAAGGGTCAAAATCAACCGTGGCTCCCCATCCTTAATACACCCATAATTTGCAGATAATCTATTCATTTTCTCACAAACCAAAGCACAAAATCTACAAAGTATCCAAGAATGCATCTCCAAATATTGCTCCTGGTCCATACAAAAATTTAGAATTCCAGCTATAGAAGAACACTATTCCACATGCCAATACCCAAGTGAATCAACCATACACCTCTTCCTCAAATGCCCCATTCTTCATAGGTGTGGTCAAGTTCATTATGGTCCCTGCCACTTTGCTCAAATGGATTTCCCAACAATGGCTCATCGGATCAGATTCATCATATATTCAGAAAAAAAAAAAAAAAAAAACCTCTAGCTCACCAAAGAACAATTAAAAGCATTTATACTATTCTCTCCAATTCTCTGCGATCACTTATTGGCAGAAAGGAACAAATTGGTTTTTCAAAATGCTCAAATAGACTATAGCTTTGTTCAGGGAGATTAATGCTGCTTTCTTATCTCACTTGGCAGCTTGGAATACATTAAAATACCCTGCCCCTTCCATGCAAATGGAGCCAGACCCTCCCTTTGATAGGAATAAATTGAATTTTGATGCAACTTTCAAAAATCAAGGTACAATGGCAGTAGTAGTAAGCTGTAACAACCAAGCTCAAATCCTCAAAGCTTGGACCAAGTTATTCCCTAAAGGAGATGCTTTGTGGGGAGAAGTCATGGCTGCCCTGTTTGCAATCTCATGTGCTTCAGAAGCTGGTTATTCCCTAATCATCATCAAAGGTGATGTAGCCAATGTGTTAATGCCCCTCAAGGAACTTGCTTCTACCCCTTGCTGGCTGATTGCTTCCAGAATTGAAGACATTCATTTTTGGCCTCCTATAATAGAAGTCATTCTTTTTTGGGTTAAGAATTTTCCTTTTCTTTTTCAATTGTAAAACAAGATGCTAATTTTACCCCCCCTCCCCCCCCCCCCCCAATAACTTAACTTCTTGGGTTTTGAGTGTTCTTAAGAGGGGCCTTTTCCCATCTCCAATCTCCCTCCCTCTGTTCTGTTTTCTGAAGCTGAAGATGCTAAAGGCCCTTTCATTCCTTTTGTATCTTATGTCTCAGTCTAATAAAGTTCTCTTTACTTATTACCAAAAAAAAGAGCATCATTGAAAAGTAGGAAGAGAGAGAGAGAGAGAGAGAGAGAGAGAGAGAGAGAGAGAGAGAGAGCAATTTATAGGCTTAAAAGTTTTACAAGGCATGTTGATGCTGTGCTCATTAGAGTTTTTAGTATATATATATGTATATAAATATAATCCTCTCCTCATATTTCTGCATATTCCAGTCATTTTTCTGCATGTTTCTGCATATTTCTCATAGACTGATGCAGAAAAGATGTGGTTTTGGTAGACTTCTTCTAAGTTTTAAGTCAAGAGCAAAAGCCACATTTAAAAACCTTATAATAAACAATATTCTAATAAGAGACAAAATTAAGTGACAATTTCCTTTGCAAGAAATGCATTTCAATTTCCATTACAATATAATAAAGCCAATGGCTATTACAATTGTCGTTACATTAAATAAGATAAGAAACTATATACAATTGGCCTTTTGCATTCACTAAATACACTAAAATGACCACCACAACAACAAACCAATTTCTACAATTTAGGTTCTCTCGGAGAAGCTGCTACCTCTACAATTTCACTTCTTCCCATTTCAAGATTGTCAGTTTGCAAGAGATAAGAGGCACATGTATAGCTGATCATGAATCTATGGAACTGTGGAAAATTTGAAGGGTCTTGGACATGAGAACACCAACTGATAATGAATCTATGGCATAGTGGAAAATTTCACTTCTTCAATTGTTCTAATGCTGCTGGATGCATGTTACCAATGGCAGAATTAAGAGATTCTCATGAAGGGAAATACATGTCTTCCTTTGGGTGGAAGATACATTGTCTACCTATGATGAAATAAATATAATTTGGCAATAAGAAAATGAAGCAAGACTTAAAGCAGTCAGATTAATGCTGATAATTTTACCCCAACATAAGGATGGTTGCCTCTGAATTATGCATGTTTCATTTGTCTTAATCTTTAAACTTTTTTGTTTGATTCAATCATAAGCATATACAAAAATGGTGAACAATTAGGAATTAACTCAGCTTAGTTATGTGAGAAGATGATAAAATGAAGAAACTCAGCAAACCCAGTAAATGACTCCTAAATTCATGGATATTGACAACAGTAAGGAACAACAAAATGAAAAAAATTCAACGCCCCAGACTGCAATGGCCAATGTCAATCCCAAAACAGTATAACAAGATGAAAATAAAACCAACCCAAGTAGAGAAATTGCTCACCAAGTACATAAATAACAAAAATACAGCATAATGAGAACCCATAAACCCACAATCATGAAAGCATAATGAAGAAACTCAGCAAACCCAATAAATGACTCCTAAATTCATGGATATTGACAACAGTAAGGAACAACAAAACGAAAAAAAATTCATGGATATTGTCAATAGTAAGGAACAACAAAACGAAAAAAATTCAACGCCCCAGATTGCAATGGTCAATGTCAATCCCAAAACAGTATAACAAGATGAAAATAAAACCAAAAATACAGCATAATGAGAACCTAGAAACCCACAATCGCTGAGGCTGCCTAGGTTCACAAGAGTCGATGGGTTCGTGGGGTTTGGGTTCGGTTTGTTTCGGTTCACATGTGCAATTGAAGCTAGGGGGTCTAGATGTCTCCGACGAGGCAGCCTGGAGCCTTCAACGCCGCCGCTGCTGCTGCTGCCGCCACCTGGGATGAAGGGTTTGGGTTCATGAGAATGGTGAGATCCTTGAGTTGTTCGTGAGTCCTTGTTTTTTATATTTTAGAACTTTGCTTGAAACTGTGTCGTTTATGGAGATGTGCAAGGAGTTAAGTTTAGGCTTAAAACTACGTAGTTAGTTTTGATGCATGCTAACTCTTCGCTTGGTCATCATTAAAATGACGTAGTTTTGGTGCTGATTTGGCAAAAATAAAACACGTCAGCATGTATATGTGTCTCTTAACACCAAAAACTAACTGTGGGGTGTGAATTGCTAACAGAATCAAACTACAGGGTGTAAAATCAAGTTTTTAAAACTTTAGGGTGTAAAATCCAGTCAACCCCAAACTTCAGGGGTGTAAATTGCAATTTACCCTTTAAAATGATAGTGGAAGAAGTACGGTTTATTTATTTAAGTGGAGGGTATGTTAGTAAATTTAGTTATTGACCTTTCAAAGATGGCTTTGTTTTTATTTATTTATTTATTTATTTTTTTAAATACATGATTAAAATTCTACTCTAGTCTAATCTAATTGTATATGTGTGTGAAGTTTTCTCCTGAAAATTTGAACCCCGGCCTTTGCCCCCCACACTTTACAAGTATTTATACTTATGAAGTGACCATCACATCAATGATGCACTACAACAAAAAATGTCTATTACATCAAGCGTTAATACAACAAAATATTTATATAGTAGTTTTAGACAAAATATCGCATTTACAAGTTAAAATGGTTGTAATAGTAACTTAAAAGTATTAAATTATTGCATCAACAATAATAAGTTGCAATAACTTATAATTTTTAGTTGCAACAGAAACTTTAATATATTAGGAAAAATTGTTGCAATAAATGAAAAAATCATTGTAATAAATTGATACCAATTGTTTTTGTAATCTATTGCAACGAAAATTTCGAATTAATAGCTATTGCATCAAAATTACCATTGTAATAATTTGATATTAATTCTTTTACAATCTATTGCAATGACAAACATGTAACTGCAATGAATATATCGTTGCAATAACTTTGTATCAATTATTTTATAGTTAATCGCAGTGACAAAATGAATTAATTATCTATTGCATTGAAGATATCATTGCAGTAATTTAATCCGACTTATTTTCTTCTATTACAACAAGTTTTGTGAAGTAATAGCCTATACTTACAAGATATTCAAAATAGTAAATTGTTTATTGCAACAATATATATATATATCATTGCATCAAAGTTATTATTAAAATATTTGGAGTTTATTGCAACAAAATTTTTTATTGCATAAACCTATTATCTCAAATTTTATTGCAACATCTTGTATCAATTATTGCAATAATTCTAATGTTATTGTAATGGTTTTTTTTGTTGCAATAAACATTTTTCCTTGTAGTGATTTATAATGATAAAAAGAACTTTGTTTTAAGACATCTTAAAATGGAATTATGGGAGAGATAGAATATCATTTAAAAAAATATATATAATGTGGCCAGATTCTAATTTAGAATTTAAATATATATATATATATATATATAGAATAGTATTCAAACTCAATTAAAAATTTATATTAGAATGTTGATGCGTAAAATGGTACAGTTTCAAAAATTACGTGGCAAAATATAATTAATGAGTTGAACCAAAACTCTACAAACTCCATTTACATGCAAGCAGTGACAAAATCGAGATGTCAGTTTCATGAAAGTAACACTCGAAGTGTCCAAGTGCCCTACAAACTCCATTTGGGGAATTAAAAAAAAAAAAAAAACCCTAGAACTGTTAAATCAGTTTAAAGTTTAAACTCAAAGAGAGTAAAGAAATTTGAGCGATTAGAGGAGAGAGCAGAGTGAAGGAGGACTTACTTAGTGTAGTTGAAGAGTAAACCAGAGGTCTTGTGAGAACCAATGAGAAAGGGTTTAGCTGTGGCAAAAGAAACCAGGAGATTGAAGAAGAGAAATATAATCTCGGTATTATTAAAGTCAAATCAAGTTTCCAAGACTACTCTACAAACTCCATCAGCAACATCTTTCATTTTTCTGCTTTTTTTCCTTTTGTTAAGTTTTGTAGGGTTAGGAGGTTATGTAATGCAGCAGCTCATGAGGTTGCTAAATTTGCTTGGACCTCCCTTCGGTCCTTTTCTTTTAGTTCTGGTAATATTCCACCAGTTATAGAGTTTGTTTGTGTTAGAGATATATTAGCCCATTAGCATAGGTCCAAGCCTAATTCTACTTTGTGTGCAAGCTAAGTCTCCTACTTGTACTAGAAGTCTATTAGTCTAGGGTTTAGTCTACTATATATACACATGTTATGATTCATTGTAACACAGGATTTGTACTACACTTTAATATATTATTAATGTAGCCCTTTAGGGTTTCCTCCGTGGATGTAGGCCGTTAGGCTGAACCACGTAACCCTCGTGTGTTATTGTGTTTTATACTTTATGCTTTCGCTTCCGCATCTATATTAGCATATTCAACATGGTGTATCAATGCTAATATTGAACATGGTATCAGAGCCACCTTCCTGTGGCCATAGTTTTCTGTCCTTACGGTATATTTAAGAGCAATCTTTGTCTTCCTCGGTGTTTTTCTTCGCTGTGTTCATCTTCTTTGGCTTCCTACTACTGCCGTCAAAACTCTCCGGTATAGTCAAGCTACCGTTAGAAGTCGCATCAACACTGCAAGACCATTGCCTTCCTCAAACTACCGTCACAGAGCCAAACTTCATTCAAGGGATCTTCTCAACCTTATCAAATCTCAAGATTTCATCAAGCTTCCATCTTGAGTTTGAGAGGGGGTGTTAGAGATATATTAGCCCATTAGCATAGGCCCAAGCCTAATTCTACTTTGTGTGCAAGCCAAGTCTCCTACTTGTACTAGAAGTCTATTAGTCTAGGGTTTAGTCTACTATATATACACATGTTATGATTCATTGTAACACAGGATTTGTACTACACTTTAATATATTATTAATGTAGCCCTTTAGGGTTTCCTCCGTGGATGTAGGCCGTTAGGTTGAACCATACTTTATGCTTTCGCTTCCGCATCTATATTAGCATATTCAACATGGTGTATCAATGCTAATATTTAACAGTTTGTAAGGAGGATTACCCACCCTTTGTTGCTTTTGAAGTTTAATGCTATTGAAGTTAAAAAAAAAAAAAAAAAAAAAAAACTCCATTTGCATGAGAGTAGTACGTGGCGCTACAAGATCACACGCTTATCCCTCCAAGAATTGGCTATAAAAAGACTTTCAGGGAGTAGCTTTAGTTTAGGGACAAGCCTTTAGAGTCACAAAAAGACATTCCACTCTTGCTGTCATTTGTAGTCACGTCTCATTGTAATCCCTTTCCTTTTTCTTTTATCTTGTCTCCTACATATTTCATCAATTTTCAATACTTTCCAAAATTATTAATCCAAATATTTATGTTCAAAGTGTCAAAAGCTTCAGCCTTCAAGAAAGTACCGGTTATTTAGAGCATCCACGTTGGTGAGAAATTATAAGGTTTATATGGTGGACAAATGATGTGGTCTATTATTTCACTAAAAGACTCATACTTGTTTAAAATTATTGAGTTAAATTTAAAAAAAAAATAGAAACTGATTATTGACTCAGTAATTTTAAACAAATGGAAGCCTTTTAATGGAATAGTGGACAAGTGATGTGGTCCACCAGAAGACTGTATAATTTCTCCACATTGGTGGAGTCATAAATTTAATAATTTTGTACAACAAAAAACTACTCTATCTATTTTATTACCTTATTTTACAAAACACCCAACATAAATGGTTTTATTTTAGTTTTTAACATAATAAAATAATATAAATAACATAATAAAATAATATATTTACTACATAAACAATTCATTTATTTATTATTATTTTTTTCTGTTCTTCACTATCTCTCTTTCTCCCTCTTTTCAATACACAACCACTCATGTTGCCATTGCCGTTGTTGTCGCTGCCTCCACCACCACCACTACTACCACAAGTGTGAAACTTTTTAAAGCACTTATGGCACCACTACCACCACCACCACAAGTGTGAAACTCCTATGGGAAGAAGAACCAAAAAGCTAGCAAAAACACAAATCCACGATAATTTGACCTAGTGCGAACACAAATAAAATAATTTTTTTTTAAACATTTGAGCTGCAGTGCATAGCCAAAGATAGCTGTGCATTGTAGTTGAGAAGCAAAAAATTATTGCTTTAGCTCCACCAATGCAGCACCAATTTTGTAGTTTGTGGTGCTAAAAATAGTAATTTAGTTTTTTAGCACCACCAATACTAATGCTCCGATCACTCTTTATTGTTTATTATTTTAATTTAAATAATTTCCCATATGTGTTGCTTTGAATACAAAGTTAATTTGCTTTTCTCATTGTTTGCTTTTGAACACAAAGTTAATTTCCCACATTTGTTAATTTGCTTTTTATATCCATTTTTATGTGTTCATTTTCTTAAATATTGCTTTTGATTTATAATTTCCTGGTTCAGTAATGGTATTTAGAGCACAACCGCCAACAATTTTTTTTATAGAGATTTTCCATCAATTTTCCACTCATATATATTTCTTATAGAGAACTGACTTAGTTGATCTTCAACTTGTATGTTTGGTGGGGTGGGTTTGGATAACAATATTTAGAGGATACCTTAGGCTTAGAGTTCTTTATTTTGGATATTTTTGTTCGTAGGGTTGCAAATTGTTATTGAATATGATCTAATTTTGATCAATTCATTTTGTGTGAAAGTGTTTTATAAAATTTCATTAGATTTCTGTTCTTTGTTTCATTTTTTGATGAGCTCCTATCTTGTTTGATTGAAAATTTTATCCTTAAAATGTGGGGGGTGGGGGGGACTTCATGTGGAACAAATAAAGGTGTACATGTAGATTTGCTATTATTTGGTGTTTTGTTTGGTCTTATCTGGTCCATTTACACTTTCTTTTTTATTTTAGCTGGTCACCTACTGTTTTAAGACATTGATTTGTGTAATTTTTTTGTTCGATTATTTAGTTCAAAATTAGTAACTCCATCATTTGTTGTTGCAGATTTTGGTGGGGGAAGCAATTATCCAAGTATTTCCTACATAGATTTTTATGGCTTCAAACGGTGGGTGTTATTCATAAACAATTTGTTCTTGTTGGATAGTCCAATTATTGGTGTTTTCTTGATAGCATGCTTTATATCCTTGGTCTTGGCAAAAAAAGCCCAACAAACTGATAAAGGTGAAAAAGACCACTGACAGAGAGAGAAAAGGTTGAGTGGTCCACCTTCATTCAAGCCCATTCCCCTTTTTTTGGTCAAGACACTTGTCATTACAATTTAGAAGGCTTTGGGGGGACTATGTATCAACCCCTCTACTTTCTTTATGCTATTTAGAAGTTACTACAAAAATGTATTGGTCCAATGGTAACAGACTTTTGGGACTTAAAAAATTTTTCCCCTTTAATATTAATTGACATTAGATCATTTGGGTGGGAAAGATCTTTTTGGATCATATATACATATGTGCATATAAATTGTTCAGTTTATACAACTTCTATATGCAATGCTAGGTAGCTCACAGGTTGAGCATGGTGAATATTAGACAGTACAAAACTGGACTGCCTAGTGCTGCACAAAATTTAGTTGCCTTAGAATCTCACTAACACATTTATCATTGTTGCACTTCACTTTTCTAAAAAGAATATGATCTTTTGCTTTCTAAGATTCTCAAGTACGATTTTCTACTTCTTCTTTGGGGACAAAATTTTTATTCTATCCTTCTCAGCACAAACCAGTTAACTTTATGGGAGAAGCCACATGGTACATGTACCAAAAGATGATTTCATTTCCACCACATAAGTTTCTAGGTTAATATCTAAAACCTCTTTTGGAATCAATTATTGCTTGATTTGTGTCTCAACATTTTCCTCACTGATTCAGCCATTTAATTAAGTTCCAAAACTTGTACCTAACTGGGAAAAGCTATTAAGCTTTAAGATGTAACTCATATTTACTAAACCAAAATGTTTTGAGAACTCAATAACGTTTTCTTGGGGGTGACACAATTTTCCCAAAGCATGACCAAGTAGGGGTCTCTGCTAGCACTAAAGATTGAGTGGGTGCTTTTCTTATTTCATGCTTTCCAAAAAGGATCTTGGAACATACATAATAGAGGGGCTTAGAAAGCATAGAGCCTTAAGTAAGAGCTAGTATGGACAAAGGGAACAAAAACACTAGATTTGGTCTGCAGAAATGGAGACATCTACTACTTGCACAATTTGAGAATGGCCCCAACTTACAACCACTGGCATAAGTCTGCCACAAGAGACAATCAGTACCAGTACTATTAGATTCCATGATCTTAAAAGCACATATATATGTATGTATGTATAATGTTTTCATACAAATGATGATATCATACATAAAAGGACACCCCCTCCTCCCCCCATAAAAAACAAGTGATGCAATAAGAGCCAAGAGGTACCTTATGTGTATCATTTGTTTGATTTAGTGGCCTTGTTTGTGCTCCAATTGCAACCAGACATCTAGTCGGTATATGTAAGGGGTTACATGTATGACTCAATTAGTGTTACGAGCAAAAATGAGATTTTAAAATATGTACCTCAATTTTATAAAATGCATAATGTGGGTCCCCAAAGAATTAGATACAAATTTTGTTATATAAAAAAAAAAACAAATGCTCAACAAAGTGCTTAGATTTGTATTTTCCTTCCTCTATAAATAGAGCTTTGTGCAAGAGTAGAGTTAACAAGTAAAACCTCTTTGCATTCACTTACCTCTAAGTTCTATTCCGATGGCCCCCGTACCCCTTTCTCCAGTCAAGGTTGGGCACATTGATGATGTCCAAGAACTAAGAAACGCTAAACCAACTACAATTCCAGAAAGATTTGTAAGGGACATGACAGAGAGGCCAACACTAGCCACAGCTCTATCATCAACTAGTGACATTCCAGTTATTGATTTCTCCAAGCTTATAAAAGGAGACAAAGATGAAGTCCATAGTGAAATTTTGAAGCTTGGAATAGCTTGTGAGGAGTGGGGATTCTTTCAGGTACACAAATTGCATATCTTAATGTTAGTGCTAAAAATGGTCATTTTACAGTGTAAGCTAATACTTTGTTATTTTGTTAAGGTAATCAACCATGACATTGAGCTTAGTTTGCTTGAGAGCATAGAGAAGCTGGCCAAGGAATTCTTCATGCTACCTCTGGAAGAGAAACAAAAATACCCAATGATACCAGGGACTCTTCAAGGATATGGGCAGGCATTTGTGTTCTCAGAGGACCAAAAGCTGGATTGGTGCAACATGTTTGCTCTTGGGGTTGAGCCCCAATACATAAGGAACCCCAAATTATGGCCAACAAAGCCAGCCAAGTTCAGGTAAAAGTTGTTCTATACCTTTTTCCAATAATTTCCAATGTTTTTGGTTAATTACTTAAACTCATATTTTGTGTCTGCAGTGAAACTGTAGAGCTTTACTCAAAAGAAGTGAGGGCACTCTGCAATGATCTGTTGAAATATATAGCCATGAGCCTAGGATTGAGACAACAAGCCTTTGAAGAGATGTTTGGGGTGGCTGTGCAGGCCATTAGGATGAACTACTACCCAGCATGTTCAAGGCCTGACCTTGTTTTAGGTCTAAGCCCACATTCAGATGGAAGTGCCCTCACAGTGCTGCAGCAAGGAAAGGGCAGCTCAGTAGGACTGCAAATCCTTAAAGATAACACATGGGTGCCTGTTCAGCCCATCCCAAATGCTCTAGTAATCAACATTGGTGACACAATAGAAGTAAGAGATCTGAAATCTTATGTGTATCTTCTGTGTCAAAATCAATATCTCAACTGGGGTCTTTCTAAATTTTAAAAATTTTCAGGTTCTTTCAAATGGTAAATACAAGAGTGTGGAGCACAGAGCAGTGACTCATAAGGAGAAAGACAGACTCTCACTTGTCACATTTTATGCTCCTAGCTATGAAATAGAGCTTGGTCCAATGCCAGAATTTGTTGATGAAAGCAACCCATGCAAGTATAGAAGGTACAATCATGGAGAGTACAGTAAACATTATGTAACAAGCAAGCTGCAAGGTAAAAAAGCCCTGGATTTTGCCAAGATTCACACAAAGATCTCGAACTAGGAAGGCCCACTTAGCCCCCCTACCTTGGGATACCCATTATTAAACTTTGTATAAAGAGCACAATATGATTAAGTATCAGTTCTCTATATCTGGTAGAAAAATATAGACCAAAACACTAGTTAGTGGTATTCTATATCAATGATCCACACTGATTTTGATATAGAATACCTTTTTTTTTTTTACCAAAAAAAAAAAGGTATTCTATATCAAAATCAGTGTGGATCATTGGACTGCACTGTTCATGTGTATCTCCTTTCTGTATTAGCCGTGAATTAATGGAATCTTTTCTTTTCAAGTTGCGTTTGTTGTGGAGACTTTCATGAATTAGCAGCTGTAAGCAGAGAAGAAAACAAGGATCAAACAGAAGCAGATTTTATTCTTACTGTTTTCTCTATCAGACTCCTAATAAGGAAAGAAGCATTAAATCATGTGGGGAAACCCAACAATACCTCCACCCAATATTTTGAAAAAATCAAACCGAAATTTAAGAATCTCATGGGGCATTCCATTGGTTAAGGTGTGAGAGCTTTTTCTTAGCGGTGGGAAAGAGGAGAGGGCCACAAATCACATATTTGCATGTTTGTTTATTCATATTATTGGTATGAGGAAGGGAAGCACTAAGAGCTGAAATGACATTTGAGTGCTAACAAGTAGAGCACAAAGCAAATCTACAACATTCATGATAAGGTAATCAATATATATATATATATATATATATATATAAAAGAAGAGAACTCATGCGAAAGAGCATGAGGTTCTGTCATGTAGCACACTCTATGAAGAGAATTGAGATACCCTTAAACCATATTAGAGATAAGAACAAATTTAAAAGTGGAGAATCTTTATTTCTTTTGGTTCAATGTTTCAAGACTAATTTTTGTTACATTTTGTATTCAATGTTTTAAGACTACTATTTATTTCATTTGGTTCAATGTTTCAAGACCTTCTATCTCTCTCACACACAAAAAACTCTTTGCATTTCTATTCATCATTTTCACTTTTACTCCTTTATATACACATGTCCATAGCCTTTCAGATCATCCTATCTCAAATATACTTAGAAAAAAAATGATGTCATTTAGCTTCAACCTTTCAATGATGTCTACATAACTCCAACTTTGCAGTATCATTTGATTGTAACCCGTATGAGTAAGCTATGACCAAAGAAGAGGGCTTGCGTTTTTTTTTCAATGACGATAGCTTACGGTTTTGATGTTGAAGTCAAACATTGTAGATTTTGTGAAGGTTATGATTTGTTTGGAGTCTTTGGGTGTTTGAGATTTTGGTTTGGGAAAGTTATAAATGTATTTTATTTTAGAACTAAAGAAAAAGAAAAAAAAAACATTCTAATTGATTATTTATGAAGTTAGCTTTTTTTTTTTTTTTTTTTTAAATTTTAATTTTATTTAATTTTAATTTTTGTGTTAGAATTCATAATTTGTAGGTTTCTTTGTATGTAGCCATAGTGGTAAAAACAAAAATCCATGGTGACTTAGAATTATTTTTTGCTTTTTTTTAAAGGATACAGAAGCCCAACTAAAGTCAATTGAATTTTGATAAATGAATGTGTTTTTAGCAAATTTCTCTTTGTTTAATCACGTTCTCTTTATATTGATACTTACAAATGATTTCCTTAATTCCATTGAGATAATTAATTGGGTGTTTATGGTCAAGTTCTCCATATTTGGTTGTGAGAATAGAGTGATTGAGAAAGTGTTGGGTAGGTTATTTAAATTTATGTAATTTTAGGATATAAAAGTATTTTATATTTTGAATTCTTATTTGTAGTTTTCAAAATCATTTAATCAGTTTGAAAAATAAAATCTACTTTTAACGGTAAATATTATAATATATTATAATCTTACAATGTTATAAAATTTTTTAAAATAAATTATGAATTTAAAAAAAAAAATCAAGTTTCAAAGTATTTAACAATATTGTGGGCAAACATAAATATTATACAACAAAAAAAGTATTAAGTATTATATGTAAATTTTAATATACATAAAAATGATTTCAAATGAAATTATAAAGTAGTCTGCACATCGCACAGGATATCATCTAGTTATTATAACTGCAATCAAGTACCTCGTGCTTTACTGTATAATTGAAACTAGTCGCTAACCTGTGTTATGCACGAGAACTTACCTAATTGTGAAGTAGACTAAAATAATTTAATAAAATCTTAAATTGATTATGAAACTACACCGTTACATGATGATTTGTTCTTGTATGACTTCAATTTATGTTACAATTTGATAAAGAAACCAATATAATAGAAAGATGGGTTATATTCAAAAGAATAATCCATTGTTATAACCATTGAAAGGAATAAAAAGATTCAGAACCTACAAATTATAGAAAAAAAAAATATATATATATATATATATATGTGTGTGTGTGTGTGTGTGTGTGCGCGCGCGCGTGTGATTACACAATAGATAAATATAAGAAAAAGATGTGTTACCATCAAAAGAATAATTCAAATATTAAAACTTATGAAAGACCAAAAAATATTAAAAAATCATAAGATTTACTTTCTATAAAATTTTGAAACAAAACAAAATGTATATGATTACACAATAGAGAAATAAAAAATAAATAAATAAAATTGATTACCTTCAAAAGAATAATGCATAGTACAATTATTGAAATCTGCTAAACATGTTGAAATATAATTACAGAATAAGTTATTGAAACAATTAAAAAAAAAAGACTATTCAAAAGAGAAATATAAGAAAAAGAAAAAAGTTCATGAACCCATGAAGCAATAAATTTTAAATTTTAATGGGTCTAAAAAAAGAAGAAGAGTTTGTTGCAAACCTATTTGTTATATAGCTTATCACTTTACGTGAAGAGAACTACATCACCCAAACCTGTTGTAACCATCTTAGGTTTCTTAGCATCTTTGGTGTTGTGTCTGTCCATGAGATGTTCTCTGTAGGTTCCTATGGTGGTATTATGACATAAAGACAATCTCCTTGAAAGAAAAAACAAAATAACATAGGGCTTCAAAAAGAAAGGAGGCGGCTACAAATAGTTTGAGAACTATTGAGTGATTACAATTTGGTGTTTTCTCCTTTAAAAAAGAAATTGGTTTGTAAATTTTAAGAAAATAAATTAATTCTTAAATGAAATCTTGCAAATTTAGAGATAAATTACCAATATTTGAGTTTGAGTTTAAGTTGGATTTGTTAGAGAAATAGAGTTTTACTCCTTATTAAGTTTGTTTAAAAAAAATAATTTTTTATAAAATTTTATAATTTTATTTAAATATTGTGTTGACGTGAAAAATTGTGAGAGTTTCAAAGGTTTCGATTATATATATATATATATATATATATTTATAAGAAAATAAATTAATTCTTAAATGAAATCTTGCAAATTTAGAGATAAATTACCAACATTTGAGTTTGAGTTTAAGTTTAAGTTGGATTTATAAGAGAAATAGAGTTTTACTCCTTATTAAGTTTGTTTTAAAAAAATTATTTTAAAAAAAATTATTTTTTATAAAATTTTATAATTTTATTTAAATAGACTAAACTTGATTATGAAACTATACTATTGCGTGAATTGCTCCTATCTTTTTGAGTTACAATTTGATGAATAAGCCATTGCTTGAACATGCAATGGGTTGCAAAAAATCTAGTTAACAAATTTAGATATTGAAAAAAATAACTAAAAAATTCTGATGTTAAAACGTCCGAAAGGAAGGAAAAAAAAAAAAATTATTGGCACTGTCTAGAAATTATTGAAACAAAACAAAATATATATGACTATCAAATAGAGAAATATAAGAGAAAGATAGGTTACTACCTTCAAGAGAATAATCCATAGTTATAATAGTTGAAATTTGCTAAACTGTTTCAGATATTGCAAAAAATTGAACCCAAAAATTTAGATGGTCAAACTTTCAAAAGGCAATAAAATTAAAAATCAAAAGATTCAAAACCTACAAATTATAAAAACAAAACAAAAATAAAAAAGTCATTATTGTGAGACAATTTTAGTAAGGATGGAAAGGTTTTCTAAGTTTTTTTTTTTTTTTTTTTTATCTAATTCTTCCTAATTGATGAAAAATTTGGTTCAAACATTGTCAAACACTTTGAAGGTGCAAATAATATAGGCTTCCAACATAATCTTTAATTAATAAACAAAGAAGCATGACACTATAAGAGAAAACATAAGATAACATATAGTACATATACCTTACTCCACAGCTGTGAAAAAATATCCACACAAAAGGAATTGAAAACTTGTACAACAAATGCAATAAGTTACTTCTGATGTGAGACAACCTAACATACGTCTCCATAAGGTAAATCTTAAGGTTATTTAATCTAAAAGAATATAGAATATAGCATCTTTGAACCACACAAAAAGTTAGCAAACTTACTACAATACTTGTAGTTATACTATATATTGTAAAGTACTACTCCATCGCCAATGAAAGTCATGTAAAATCCCATGGGGCCTGGAAGAACAGACAGCTGCAAGATCACCTCCACCAGACACAAAACAAAAGCAAAAAAAAAACTTATTCACAAAAAAGAGAAAAAGCAATAGCAAGCGTACCAAAGAAATTGAAGCTTAGGGTTTTCTCTTTTAGTGGAGGCAGACAGAGGAGATTGCTTTAGGGTTTTCAAAGATTTTGTCTCTTATCTATATATATATATATATATATATATATAAGAGATTTCTGTTAGGACTCTTTCACTATTTAGTTTTAAAAATTAAAATTTTTTTAAATTAAAATGATGATGTGGAAAATTGTGGAAGTTTTAAAAGTTTCGGTTTTATACATATAAATAATAATAATAATAATAATAATAATAATAATATAGATTATTAATTATTTATATAATTTAAATAAATAATAATTAAAATCATATATATTTAATTTGCTTGAAGGTACATTAATAATTTTGCAAAAAAAGAAAAAAAAATGTACAATGAAACCCCTAATTGATAGCACACCCTAACATCAAAGATAGTAAAAGACTTAATTAAATTCAGTTGGATTTTAGTTGATAGGTGGGGAAACTAAAGCATACCTTGCTTAGAAAAATTTTCATTTTGATATGACCAAACCTTGAATGTCACAAAGGGATCAGGCCAATGTTCTTATCTTCAATGCAAGGTCTCAATAGAAATTCCCAATAAGTTTAGTCACTCCGAGTCCAAGCAATTAAGAAGAGCTTAATTCGAATAATTAAAGCAAACATAATTCATAAACTATGAAAGATGTAACCAATAAACATGTAGAATTTCATGTTCAAAAAGTCATATAATTGAAGGTCTATGCAATAGTAAAGATATAATTTTGGTACACACATACCTTTCTTTCGGCTGATCTTCTAGCCTCCAATTCTCTCTCAACTTCTTCTTTCTTCCTAGTTGTTTATTTTTTTGCACTCTCTCTTGTCGCTACAATAGGATCCTTAGCAGCTTGATTATAAGCTCTGTAGCTACATGGCTTGAAAACCCAATATGGATAAATGTTTTCTTGGAGGCAGAGGGAGACGCTGGCAAAAAAGGGTTACGTAAAGAGAGAAATAAAGATGTGTTCTAATTGGAATTGGAGCAAAAAAATAAAAATGATGTGGCAAATAAAAAGAAAAAGAAAATAATGGTGACGTGGAAAATTGTGGGAGCTCTAAAAGTTTCGGTTTTATATATATAGATAATACATAAGAGTTCAACAAGTTGAGAGACCACATAGGCAAAAGTGATTGATGATGCAATGAGCTTTGTGAAATCTATATATATCTAAAAGCTGAAGCGTAGCATTTATTGTTGCTACGCTCCAGTTGAGCCACATCATCATCCACCTCATTATCATTTTCTTTCCAATTTTCCTATAATTGTTTTTAACATTTACTTTTTATTTTATTTTAATATTTACACTTTTTCCACACTTTTTCCACACTTTCTCCACCCTTACCTTTTCATCTCCCCACTACCTTCTACATAAATATTATTCTTCTTCTTTTCATCTCCCCACTACCCTCTACATAAATTTTTCCTTCTTCTTTCTCTTCATCTTCCTTTATTTTGTCTCTTCTTATTCACATTCTCTTACTATAAATTTGTAACTATCTATTCTATTCTATGCATGGTTTTCTCTCACAAAAAAGAGGTTCTCTCTCTCTCTCTCAATTTTTCGATGAATTTTTTTATACATTCTTTTATTTATGCCAAATTACTAATCTTTGGGAATCCTTTTTTTTTTTTTCTACACTAGAATCATTATGCTCATTTTCTCACTTAATTTAATCGAGTAGTTTGCCAGAATTCAAAAAAAAGGTTCTCTCTCTTTTTCTTTTAATTTTTCGATGAATTTTTTATACATTCTTCTATTTATGCCAAATTACTAATCTTTGGGATTTTTTTTTCTACACTAGAATCATTATTCTTATTTTCTCCTTAATTTGATTGGGTAGTTTGCCTGAATTCAAGTAAAACCAGACAATAAGGAATTTTATGGCATTGGAGAACGCTTGAATATATACTAGCCAAAAGTTGAAAGTCAGCAAATTAGTGGAGCTATGATTAAGCTTTAAATGGTATTGATGGTATTGCCAATGTTCTTTAATTAGCATCCTAATTTCAATTTCTCTATATATGTTTCCTAGAATTAGTATTAGTCTCATTTTTATTTTATCTATTATATTCTAGGTAGACCAAGAGTTCATTAAAACTCCACATTGGTTAATGCCATTTAGATTTGTTTTTTAAATTGTTTTTTTCTCTTTAATTGTTAAATGTTATCCTATTTTTGTTCTTTCTTATAACTCTAATTAATGTTGATGGTTTTTTTTTTTTTTTTTGGTTAGTTAAGGTTGATGGTTCTTTCTTACAGAGGAAAGAAGAAATTGAAAACAATTGAATTCCATATAAACCTGTACCTAAAAGGGACAAGAGCCTTTGTTTATTTGATTAGAGACAATATATTAAAGGGGCATATCCTTTGGTCATTGCATTGCATTTCTTAGAGGTTAAAAGATAAAGCTTGTCATTATAGGAAAACATTTGGGGTGGATATCATTTTAATATTTTTTTTTTTGGTGTATTTCATTAATATTTTTTAAGGTGAACCATATTCTTCTAACTTTGTTGTAGTGTGTTACATTTGCTTAATATACAACTCATCTCTTTGGAATAAGGAAATTACCATAATAATAAAAAATCATCACAAAATTACAAGGTTAACTTAACCAAAATTAAAATAAAACTAAAGAAATAAAAAATAGATTTTATAATAATTTATTAGTCAAAAAATTGGTAGGCATATTCAAATTCCTATTTCCAAAAACAACTAAGTATTAATCCAAACCAAAATTCAATGAAAATTATAAAAGGGAAAGAAAAGACTTTCTAATGGGAAATTAAAAAAACACAATACTAAAACACATATTAAAAAAAAACCATCAATCTTAATTAGAGTTATAAGAAAGAATAAAAATCTTTTATGTGCAATTGTTCTCTTTATTGGTATTTATTGTTATATATTTTATTTTTACTTTTTTTTCTTCTCATCTTATGTTATTCAACAGTTAAATTCAGTCACATCTATCTATATATATATATATATATAATAATAATAATTAAACATGGAATATTTTATTTAAATTTAAATCAATAAAATTATCCTTAAAAAATTGTACTCTTTTTTTTTTCATCTACACTTTGTCCAAAGCTTTTTCCTTACCTTTATAAAATTTTAAAATTTTACTTAAATTCAATAAATAAAATTGTCCTCATAAAGTGGAGTAATACTAGGGACACACTCATTCTCAAACCCAATACATCAAAGAAAAAATATAATACAAAACAAATGCCAATTGGGAAACACTAAATTAAAAATAATAATAATAATGAGGATATCAAACCAAATATAATATAAAGAAACTAATAGTTATGGATATACTAACTTAAGGGTAGCAAAATTAAATGAAAAAAAAAAAAAAAACTACAATGCATATTTAATGCAATAAAATAATCATCAAGTTTTGGAAAAAATAGGTTGCCTATGGAAAGAGAGATAGAGAGATGGTAAAGAAAAAAAAATCAAATGTCAATTAGTAACTATTAATTGGAAAACAAAGAGGTTGTAAGGAGAAGTAAAAATAAAAAATAAATATGACCAATATGAAGAACATTAAAAACTTTACAGTGCAATAAAATCAATTGTTACATTCACTTAAAAAATTGAATCAATAATTAAACACAATCATAGCAATATATTTAAACTTAAAACTAATCAAACTCTAATTCATAACTAAAAGGAGATGTTCTCATGTAATAATAGAAATTACATAAGAAATAAAATTATGATAATAGTAAAAAAAGTTATAAATGAAATTATGAAAAAAAAAAGTGATAAAACTAATTAGCTACTATCATTATGAAGTAGTAGTCTATGATTTTGCACATCTAAAGAAGTGGAATATATAGAGTTTATTTAAGGTATATGTAAAGATTGACATTAAAAAAAAGATATGTAAAAGTTAAAAAAATGTATATTCTATAAATAAATAAAAAGGTATATGTAAGGTTTTTATTAACTTAGAAGAAAATGAAAAAACAACAACAACAACAATAATAATAATATAGAGGTAATTACATTCCCATTTCTTGAGGTTTGAAGAAATGACACTCTACCTCAAACTTGAAAGGAAAAAATATTTTCACCCTTTACATTTGTTTGACCAAACTTTGTTAAATTAATATTAATATATTGTGTACTAACTTGCATGTGCTTAAGATAGGTTCCAAAATTAACCTTAATTTTAAAATTAAATTCTCTTATTTTAAAATTTTAAATTAAAGTGTATTTCAAAATATTAAGTAATGTCTTTTCCTTTTTCTTTTTTTTTTTCCTTCTCTTTTCCCAATGAGTTATGGAGAGATTTGTCATTTCAAATGTTTTGGTATTTTATAAATTTGTATTTTAATTCTAAAATTATGAGTAATGTCTTTACTAACCATGGTTAAACATTTATAAACAGATTCTTAAATAAAGTTAAAATATTTTGTTATTAATATAAATAGAATGGGAGAGTGTTATTACTTATTACCCCAAATATATTTAATAAGATCACCCTAAAAAAAAATTATCTCGCGCAATGCGCGGGTTTGCGACTAGTATGGGTTAAAAAATGACCCAAGCACAGTCAACGATGACCTATGCAACTAGAATAATGTCTTGGGTTGACCCAAGTCCAGAAGCATAGTTAACAAAGTAAATGATGCTGCAATTAGTCTTGCGGTATTTAAAGCAGAGGAAGCTGATATGACTCTAAATGATTACCTCTACCCCCATTACTCCAACCCATAGGAACATGTATCACAAACATTTGTATTTTATGGTATCAAGGTAGAATATTATGGGAATTTTTGATTAACACTGATAGATTGCCATGTGTAAAAATGGGAATATGTTTGTAATGTATAATAGCGGCATACACATGCATGTAGTTCATCTTCCAAGCAGACTGAGTTATTTTGTTTGATTATAACAAACTTCTTACCCTTTGCAATCTCAGATCTTTTTACACACTAACTTGGAAAATTTTTAATTTTTTTCTCCAGTATATATTCGTAAAAAAATAAAATAAAAAATGAACTACCTTTCTTAACAAGAAAATTGAATCAGATTCCAACATCAAAATAAACTTTATTCACTTTGATGGGGGGGTGTGGTGTCAAGGAGGATGGGATTGAAAGAGAAATTAGTGTCATTGAAATAGTAATTGAAGATATTATGTAACAAGTAAGATCAGACCCTTTGAGTAAATTAGTTATTTAAAGATCTATACAGATTTAACATGAAAGATCTATCCAAAAATGAATTAAAAAAAACAGGGAAGAGAAACTTATTAAAGACTTGGGTACTTATAAGGTCAATTAAGTGCTCGTTTGGTTAGCGCATTTTTGGTCAAAATAATGATTATATTTTCAAAACGTGATTTTTTTTTGGGTGTGTTTGGTAAAATTTTCAAATTGTGCTTTTTGGTCCAACAAAGGTGATTTTTGGTGTTTGAGCAATGGAGCTCCTAAGCAGAAAATCCAAATCCTGCGATTTGGCCTACCACTTTTTCAAAAAGCAAGATCAATTGTTCAAGAGTGTGTAAACTTTAAAGTCAAGATTTATTTGATATTCAGTCAATGTTTTGTATTTAAAGTCCTAGGATAGGAACTTGGCTCTTATACCAAGTTTAGGGGTAAAACATGAGAGATTAGGGTTAAAGGAGAAGGAGAGAGAGAGAGAGAGAGAGAGAGAGAAATTTAGGGCTTAATCAATTAGTTTCTCAACTTAGTGATATGAAAAAATTACAAGAATATTAAATGCCCCTATATCAAAAAATATATATATATATATATTCATATAAGAGTAACTCTTAACAATTTTTTGGGCATGGAAACATGGACCAAGTTTTTTTTTTTTCAACTACAAGTCAAAATGTTGAACTAATATTTTAGGAATTCACATCCCAAGAAATAGAACGTAAAAAAAAAAAAAAAAAAAAAAGTGAAAAACATTCATCAAATCACAAATCAACATCTTGAGTCTTGACTTTGGAAGGTTGAGTGCAGAGAGGCTAGCAGCCATGTTTGAGAAACAAAACAAAACAAGGGCTGGACCCATTTCATGACTTTTGGAAATGACAACCCACTAGTAGAAACCTAGTGCTCACGCAAAGGTGTGCTTTGCTTGCTGTGCCTACTTGCCAATGTCATTACCACAAGTTATTGGAGGAAAGAAAACTTCACCTCCCTTTCCTCCAAACTATCTTTTTCCAATAATAGCTCTGTGTTTGTCTTTGGGGTTAGAGTTTGAGGGTGATCTCAGCAAATTGGTTCAATTCACAAGCTTAAATTGCGATTGCCCAACATGATTAAACAAATAATTTGTTGAAGACAAAAGCAAACCAAAAAGTGCAACCATTGGAAGAAAGAAAAAGACAAGCAAGTGTGTTAGTACTAGTAGTAGATTGTGTGTGTTCATGGGAGCTATTCTTAGTCTCTTTTTTCATGAGTGGGGAATGTGAAGAGGACCGTTAATTTTGCTTTCGTTTTACATAAGCGAATTGTGAATTTGGCACGTTTGTTTGTTTGTTCACATTCATTGAACCTTACTGCAACCCTTCTTTTTATGCATGTATAGTCCAACCTTGAAGTTCGAAGTTTATAAAATATTATAAATAAATCACTCATATTGTTCACACTAGAATATGGAGAAAACTCTGCAATTTTCTTTTGGCGTTTGCTTGCGCAAGAAAAACAAATTGTGCAGAACAGGACAACTTGTGATTATTATCCTAGAAATAGTTTCAGACAAATTTTACAAAAAAACTTTATTTAAAAAAAGAAAATAAAATTACTTTCGCCTCTAAATTTCACACCCGGCTTATGCGGCAGATTGTTAGTGATAAGTAAAAAAGTGATGTCAAAAGTGGGTTCAAATAAGAACTAGTAAAAGCTTGCCGACAAAACTCAATTGGTGTGAATTTCCTATCATAAAGATAAGTAGAACCTAGTTAGGCCTACACCAGCAGAGTCAATTATTTTTTTAATGATTTTCTTTTCATTGTTTGGTCTTTCAGTTAGCCTCAATTGGATTGCAAGAAGTTAGTCTCGCACATTTGGACTAATCACGAGCTGTTTACCTGCCTAAGAAGTTGATGCCGTGTCAAATTGGTTAAAATAGCACATTACCACTCATACATTTCATTATCATGACCAAAATTGCAAATCTGAGTGAGAGCTACCTCCATCTTTGCCTGCCAACATAATTTGAGCAAATATCAATTTGGATTTGTTTTTGTTCATAAGGTAAGTAAGGCCTTGAAATTATTCTCACAACAGAAACATTAAAAGATTCAAAGCCTTAAAACTCTTAATGACCTTCCTATCTGTTATCAGAACCCCCAACACCTTTAGGATTGAAATGAAAAATTGATGTTTTATAATTGTTACTTTCATTACAGAAAAGAAGTTAGGATACATCTAAATTTGCCAGCGGGCAGTCTGACAGTAAAGAGGTTCTATGTAGCAGCTGAGTGTATCGGCATCGACAAAATCAGACAGGACCAAACAACATAATTAAGAGGCAGTGAACAATTACAGCAAGTAGACAGCTACTATGCCTGTTTGTGTCTAAAAAATCATTTTGATACAATGACATCAAAGACATGCAAATGAATGGAGCTTGTGGTGTCTGTGTTAGAACCCCTCATTCACTCTTTAAAAAAAAAATGCAAATGAGTTCAGATCTCATCAAAACTGTACATTTATAACAATGACTAGTTCTCTCCACATGCAAATGAATGGAGCTTGTGGTGTCTGTGTTAGAACCCCTCATTCAATCTTTAAAAAAAAATGCAAATGAGTTCAGATCTCATCAAAACTGTACATTTATAACAATGACTAGTTCTCTCCCCACAAATTTATTAGGGTCTTTGCATATGATGGTTTCTGGATACTATATAATCATACATCACAATACATAATTACCAATTGACAGGAATAATGGCTCCAACATGACATCACAATCCATGACTGACAAATGATTGGCAATAATACTTGGGGCTAACGGCTAGGAATTATTTAAATCCCATAAAGTGTGAAATTCATCCTGATCGTGTTTGAATACAGAGACTGATTTCTAAAACCATGAGAGAATATGAAACTCATTTAACTGTTGTAAATCCAACATAAGTCCCAAGCCTTGCAATTAAAGAATAAGCATCTTATGATTCTGGTTCAGGGACTCGGAAT
This sequence comes from Quercus robur, assembly GCF_932294415.1. Taxonomy (NCBI): domain Eukaryota; kingdom Viridiplantae; phylum Streptophyta; class Magnoliopsida; order Fagales; family Fagaceae; genus Quercus; species Quercus robur. The sequence goes on along the minus strand of NC_065539.1, from coordinate 46,946,124 downwards.
TTATATTAAGCAAATAAAATTATAGAAAGTCTACACTAATGCACAAAACAACAGAGCAATAAAGGCTTGCATATGGAACATCCATCTGATAGTTTCAAGGATTGACAATAAAAAGGCAATGATGAGTAATATTAAAGATACACTTTTCATTTTCTGCCCGCGCGTGGTGGGGTGGTGGAGATAAGCAATTAACAAGCAGGCAGAAACTAAGGCATGAGATGGACGTTACAAAAAATTACAACACCAAGATACAGGGCGGGATCCAACTGGTGCACTGGACCACTTTAAAGAATCAATTACAATTTCTCCAATCTGGGTGCTCAATCTACAGTAGTTGTCCATTACCTAGCTTTCAAGGTGAAATGTACAAGCATTCTACACTTACAGCTTCTAAGCAATCAACAAAAAAAGAGGCACTCACTTAGTGGCATTTATATACAAGCCTTTGCCCTCTCTCTCCACCATGAACTGACCCCTCTTTCTTTGTTATTTGCAGCATTAATAGTCACCAATTCATTTGGTGATAATCAACTAGGACACCTCATGCCAAGTATCTGAACAAATTAGGGTTGTCCTTGTCTCTTTCCAAATAATCTCGAGTGATCAGATCATCAATGCGCTTCTTTATTGCCTTCAAATCGGGCTGCATAATCACATTTCAAGCAATAGCAGTGAGATACAGCTGATTAAAAGAAACAGGACATAAATTATATATGAGGAAAAGAGGTGCCATAAAAACCTTGAACATGCGACCCAACTGCTCAACACACTCCATGACCAGCTGCTGGTGGCCTAAAACTTTACGGCTCTTCATGACGCGCACAATCGAGGCATCAATGGCATACCGTCTGTCTTGGTCAACATCTTCAATTACTTTCTTCTTCTCATCCACTGGAGGGACAGGAATCTGCACATCAAACCAAGCAATAGATTAAATATGCCTAGCAAAAATCAGTAAATTGAAAAGGCAAACTGGAACTAGACATTCAGAAAATAGCTCAGTACCTTGATTCTCCTCATTTTGTCAGTAAACATTGAGTTGAACTCAAAGTAATCAGTAGGAGATATTGTTTTCGTGTTAGGCTCCTTGTTCAGAATCTTGTACTTCGCACATGACAAGGAGTGGAGAAGTCTAACAACGTCATTATCGGTCAAGTTTAATTCTGTCATGATGTCTGAGTAACTCAATCTATCTGAGGAATTGAAAAGCAACAGGGCAGAAGTCTGTCCCACAAGAAGAAGAATTAACCCTCTATAATAGCAAGAAATAAATCCATTCGGAAGTGGCACTCATAACCACATAAAAGCATTAACAGAATAGAAATAAAACTTTGTGAACATATCACCTGAGAAGTGGTCACAATCAGTTCCATAGTTTTGGGTTCAAATTTCCCACTGATATTACAAGTACCCAAAGAGTATATCCATGTAAGTTTTCTGTGCTTTGTTTTTGTTTGATAGAATTCCTGGAAAACTTTGACACACTTGACCTAAAGCAATAGCAGTAAAAGAGAAGGATGTTAGCGACTTCCACAATAATTAACATTTGCAAAGTTATATCATATCAACAAAAGAATTCCAAATTACCAACTCTGGTGGAAGGTTGAGGTCAAAAGACTTGTAACTTGGCCAAAAGCCAGTAGTCAGAACAGTAACAGTCAAGTCAATCCCTGGATTTGCATGTGAATTATTACTCAGATACTCCTCAAAGGTGGTCTGGTTTTCCCTGGTCAATGTTAAGTCGGTAACCTACAAGAAGGAAAAAAAAAAAATTCAATGGAATAAGTTTGCACTAGAGTACTATTTTGGATATTGAATAGTGATAAAATATTGGGATCCATCAGTATAAAAAAAATGTACTTCATTAACATTTAAAATTTAGTTCCTGAACAATTTTAAGGTAACTAACCATTCTCTCCATCTTTGAGGTGAACTGGCCACCACATTTCTGCTTAATCTTCGTCAAAATACTCCTCTCATGGTCATCATTTGCACTCTCGTCAAAAAGAAGCCGTCGGGCAAGCTTCTTCCTGCCATAAATTAATCATTTACAACTTCTTGTTCTTAAAGTAAGCATAAAGCAATAATCAATGCAATTTCAATTTTAAAAAATATTGATTGAAGACAACAGATATTTGAAAATATGACTATTTACCTATAGAATTTGGTGAACAGGTCCATATTGCTGATATAGTCAAGCAACTTTACTACCTGCAGGTTGATTAGAAAATTATGAAGTTCTAAAATATTTCTATTAGAAGCTAAATAGTATATCTCATCAGGAGTGAAGGAGACCTTTTCAAGTGTTTCTTCAATGTCTTCATCACTCAGTTTCCCACTACTGCCTTTTTTAAGAATGTTATCACAAAAGTTAGCAAGCAATTCTGCACTTGAGCTTCCAGAAACCCCCATGTTGCAGAAGACCTCAAAAGCCTCCTTGAGCGCCTAAAATGAAACACAGAATATTTAGATGTAGAGAAACATATGTGTGTGATCATGAAAACCCTGAAGGCATTTTCTAACACAAACCTTACGAAAAGTGTGATAATCATTCACATACGCTAGGTATTTTTCATGCAGCTCAATCACTTTTCTGACAAAAACCTGAAGAGCACACAATCTATAACAGTTTCCAATAATTAAACAGTCCAGACAAATTCTACAAGTACAATCTTCATACAATTACCTGTTCCTGCAAACCAACCAAGTCCTTCTCCGCATGTGAAAATTAGATAAGAAAAAACAATAATGAGCATTACAAGAAAAATGAACTGTTCAAATACTGGCACATATAAAAAAGATCAATTAAAAAACGAAAAAAAGAGTAGTATGCAATGGTCAAGATACAATGGTCTGGAATAAGTCACTGATCTTATCATTCTGATCATTTTTCTTGCATCAGACTATACTAAGTCACTAATGCTAATATTATTTATCACTAATCATAAGATGATATGTAATGTGAAGGTATTTAAGATGTGGCTCAAATTGTAAGCCTATTGGAACTCACCTTTTAGATTGCAAGTGAACTTACAAAGTGTGATTTTCTGTTGGATTAAAAAAAAATTGAAGGATTTTCTCACTTATTCTCAAAAAAAAAAAAAAAAAAAAATGGTCGAAAAACTCAGTAATAATTGGCTGAGTCATCTTTACATTTATCAATCCAATCAGGTTGTTATTTACTCATTACATTTTCTTAAATGATTAGCAATGGGTCATTAAAAATGAGTAATTAAGAACTTAGAAATAATTTTAATTTTGAAAGATCATACACATAAGCCAATTCACCCATATAGGCTATGGTAACCATACACTTTATGGACTCATACTTATAATGGCTGTATTCATAATGAACTTATAATGACTGTATAAATTAAAATTAATCTGTTTGCAAGTAATTATTTTTTTATATAACATTTTCTGCGCCTTCATGCCTCACTCTTTGGATTCCAGTATTCCACTTTGTTGTAACAAGTGATCTTTACACGCTTATTTTTATACTGTTATAAGTTTTGTTTTATATTTCCATATATACCTATCACATCTCTGAAACATATTCATATTGGCTAACTAGTACTCAACCTCAAAATCAATCTTCAAAACAAGGAACAAATTAGAATGTAGCATATGGCCTCAGACTACTGAAATTTCTGCCAGAGATCCCATTGGATACTTCAGACATTCTAAAAGTTTACCGAGCAATAGGGCAACAAAAAGGCCTACCAATTAAGTGCAAACAAAACACAAAAGTCAAGTAAATCAAATGCATCTAATCTTACATTTTGTACAGGGAAATGTACCATGTCTGAAATAATTCAAAGTGTTGCATGTTGTCACCAAGATTTTAGAATGGCTCCATGAATATAAGAACAAAAAAAACACTTATGTGAAGAAGAAGTATGGATGCCACCTCGAGGTTATGAAAAGAAAGTATTTGCTTATTCGATTCCTACTGTGGTATTAAGTGACCAAAAACACCTTCTTGGAAAATCATTGAAAAGAAATCAAGGCACAGACCTTCTTGTTGCTTGCTGCATCTTCTGCTTGTTTGACCAAGGCTGTTACTTCAGCAGTGACATGCTGCATTACAGTGGAAAAAACAGCTTTAATGAGAAAGAAGGAAGATGTGCCACGCATAAGATCCCTTGTAAATTGAAGACAAATGGATAAAACATAAGCTGGAGGCTACTAACCTGCTTAAATATGCTGGAAACTGGTTCTATGCCTTGAGGTATTTTAAAAAGAAGCCTGAACCTTTTTTTATTTTTTGATAAATAAAAAAGAAGCCCGGACATTCTTGACAAATCTTCCACCTTAGACATCATTAAACACAAAAATATAATAATAATAAAGTGATAAGAAAGCAGCAATAACTGCCAAAATTTTAAATAATCTCAACAAAACTATTTCAAAAATAATACAATTACTAAGTACCTTGTCGTCTCTAACCAATGCATGGCATTGGGAGTCATCTTTTTCAAGCAGTTGGGTCGCATATACAGACAAAAACTCATGTTGAACTTTCTAAAATGAAGAAAGAAGAAGTCATAATAACAAAGTAGCAGCCAGATTTACAGATTTAGTAATAAAATATTGAAAGGCATTGCAAGAATCAATGAGCATCACTAAAACATTTAATCTTTCATCAACCTAATAAAACATCATTCACAGGACTACTACACCAGGATAGCTAGATTACTTTTTTTTTTTTAAATATAAAAGGTACAAACCTCCAGTAGCTTTGCCTCAGTACTAGAATGCAAGTAAAGAGAAACCCCATCTTTCTCTCGTCTTAAGCACTTCTCAGCCTGGAATTCCCAACACACATTAGGAATAATTCTATATTTATAAGAAATCACTTTTTACCAAATAACAAGGGCATATAAAGTTTACTTTGAGCATATAATCTGGACAAGAATCTTCTAGAATCCAGCTGGAAGCTTTCTGAGAATAGTAAGCAACAGTATCTTTAAGAAACGCTGCCTCAAAATCATGTTCATACTGATCCATTTGCCCCATTCCAATTGCAACAAATATATCTAAAACATTCCTCAGTAAAGCTGGATCAACCTGCTCTCCTTCACGTTCTTTATCGATCTGATTGAAAAGAATTGTTTTAAGTAGACTTATTTCAGGGCTATACAAGTGCAGTTTATAAAACAGGCAAAAGTACAAACATACCAGAGAAATTACAACATCCCTAATTTTTCCATTGAACTCCTGGTATACCTGAAATCAGAATTAAAAATTTTTTGATAGGTAAATAATACTTCATTCCAAAAACATTGAAAAGGTACAATGAAAAAGCCAAAGCACACAGGCAGCGTACTTAGAACCAAAAAAAAAAAAAAAAAAAAAAAAAAAAAAAAAACTAGGATGCATGAAAAGCACAGCTATCTAGCAAATCTGGTAATTCTGTATCACAATTTATATTTCTTTTGAAGGAAAATGAACATAAAATTGGATGCAAGACTGTTAGGTCTTAATTTGGAATGTGAACTAATCCATTATCAAGAGGCAATAAAAATAAGAATGGCCTATACAACATTAATCAAGATGGAACCATCACATAGGGGTTCAGACATGACATACCAGATCACGGAAGCAAGTAAGTCCAACTTCATTAAGGCGCGGAAGGTTCCTCCGAGCAATAAAATATCGATCAAGATAACTGAAGAAATGAGAAAGCCATCTCCCCAGAACTTTGTAGATTGCCCACCTTTTCACAAGCTCTCTCAACATAAATTCATCATGCTTCTCTTTTAAAGATGGTAATACCTGTACAGAAGAAGAAACCGTTAGAAGTTGATTGCAAGAGAACTATAAATACATTTTATTTCTTGGTAAGTTACGCACCCAGTAGGTTTTGAACCCACAAACTCACCCTCAATCCCATTATTATTGGAGAAGGAAGTGCCAATTGAGCTATAACTCATTGGCAAGAGAATTATAAATACATACACAAATATATATATATATATATATATTTTTATAAATACACATGCACACAAACAATAAATTAGAGCAAAGATCCATGGCATTGCTTTAGCTAGATGTGAGATACTGATCCAGCAAATGTCCTTATCTTGTTAATTACTTTCAAGACAGTTTTCCTCACTCCTCATAGATAACTAAAGTCTAAAGACTAAAGTGCTGATATGATAATACTAATCTCAGAACCAAACAAACAATAACTGGTAATACTTCTTTTCCAAAGAAAAGAATAATAACGCTTTCTTCATCTTTTAACATAATCACAAACCATTGATAACTTGAAAGGCGGAAAGCTTCTGAGAATGGTATAACAAGCAGTAACAATATTAAATTACAGTGGATGTGTAATATTACCTTTTAATGTTTCCTTAATCTCATTTTTGTATGCAAAAAATGGGCAACAAAGCATGAACATAAAATCTAATCAACATGCAGCAGAGGCCATCAAATGCTTGACAAGTAAATGTGAAACCTATTGAAAATTAACAAAATTGTTCTCCAATCCGAGAATGAGGTAACTCAAAGAAATATAACAGCCACTTCAGAGATGGGAAGGATGCTCAATTGTCTTGACAGAGAGGCCAAATGTAGGGATCTTGGATCTGTGAGGGTGAATATAACACCTTAAGAAGTCTCATTTTGATGGCTCGATCTGTTGGTAGTGACCAGGTGATAATATTTACTCTGATAATAGTGTTAGTATCATATGTAATTATTCTATCAAATCTCTCCTTAACATTTAAGCTTTCCATCACACCACATCAAGCAACACTCTGACTAACCTCCCTTTCAAATGGAATTCTTTTTCGTAATAATTTAGGTGTCATGTGTCACAACAATCCAATGCTTGCCATTAGAGTGCCTTTACTCAATCATCGACCCATTGGCTCATATAGCGCATATGGATTTTAGGTTTTTGAGAGTTGAATGCTAACACCCTAATGAAATGCTTCCCTTATTATAAACAAAAAATGTGTTTCAAAGTAAAAAAAATAACTGCCAACTCTGCTGACAGTAAAATAAAGGTTGAGCCTGATACATTTAACTCTTTAATAAAGCAAAGGTTAATAATAATAAAAAAAGAACTCCTCACTAACTATGGTATCAGGAGACCTCAGTCTAATTCTTCATGTTCAAAATAATATATCCAGTAATAGCATACTAAACATCTCTTAGCAGAGATCTGTCAATGCCTCACTATGTAATAACCTTCCCTTGTGGGCTAGCGAGATTTCAATTAGGGCAATAAACCATTGTCTTCGCAACCCACAACTGAACCAACCCAAAAACATAAAGGATAAAACCTAGTAAGGAGAACTCCAATTCTCCAATGTCACACAAGAATAAGATTCAACTAAAAATATTTGTTGCCTTCCAAAGATGAAAGGAAGCCTGACGTCTTCCCTGATTTTATACAACTCACACTGCATTTCCTATTCCTTTAACCATTCAATCCTATACCACACATGTTCTACAGCGCAGTTTTATCACACACATTTCTTCAAGCCACTTCAAAAAAAAATCGCAAGAAAACATGTAATATTCCTCACCATTGAAGTCATGTACTCTTCAAATGTTTCCCGGTACTTATAGTAGATCTGTTGGGAATAATCATGAGGAGGACTCTGTGTACACATGTTATAGATGGTTCTGTGCATATAACATCAAGCAAAACAAACAACATCACAATCATTTCCATCAAACTCTAAAACTTTAAAACACACACAATTCATAAAAAATAATAATAATTATAAAACAAAGCAAATAAAGCAAAATGGCAAAGAAATCAATACGTGTAGAGCATCATGTAGTCCTCACTGCTGAACTGCGGCTCGGGCAACCCTCTAGAATGTTCTTCAGCTTTGTGATCGCCTTCTGCATAAGCTCCCATCCTTGCTCGAAGTGTATGATCTCTCGCTCACCCATCGGCATACTGCTATAGCCATAATTCCTTAACCCCCAAAACCAAAACCTGCAAAATAAAACACCCAATATCAAACTTTCACTCACATCCCATTATTTCAATTACAAAATTTCACACAAAACTTGTTGAACAAGAAAGAAACCCCCAAATTGAATTTCCCAGATGCTTGAATTGAAAGCTAAACAAAATTTCCTCTATCCTCAGTCCAAAAACCCTAATGCTCTCTGTTTTCTCAGCTGAGGAAGAGGAAGCATGAAAGTACAACTGAAAGAGCTCAAAATAAAAATTGGGATAATCTTTGTTAGAGAAAAAAAAAAAAAAAAAAAAAAAAAAAAAACACCTTTCAATACAAAAACATAGCATAAAACGAATCAAAATGTTAATTTTTGGAAAAAAAAAAAAAAGGATGAAGATTACAGAGGAAATTTCAAACAAATTTTTTTTTCTTTCTTCCTCTCTAAAAGAGTTGTGTTCTCTCTCTCAAAGAACACAAAGAGCTGTTATATGAGAAACCCATCAAAAGAAAGTAACAAGAATCAAGAATGCAACAAGAAAACTGCACAAGAATTCAACCAAAAGTTCAGTGCAAGTTGGTAACTTTGTAGAACCCAAAAAAGAAAAAAAAAAAGAGTTTTTATTTGGCAATTCTTTCTTTGTTTGATTCTCCTAGAAAGACTTTCTTTGCTTGAAATGGCAAAGACTAGGAAAAAGAAAAGAGTACATTGACTACTGTGTGTTGCTTTCTTGATCCTTCTCTTTCTCTTCTCTTCCTCTTCTCTTCCTCTCTGTGTTTTTGAGAACGAAAGTGAAGGAGATGGTTCCTTCTTATTCTCTCTCACCCAAAAAAGAAATTCCTTTTTCTGTTTTTTCCCGCGGGAAGACAATGTGAAATTGGGTTTTAACCACATGTTGGAGTTGGAGGAGCCGTTATATACTCTCAATTTTTCATTTGGCACCTTCTTTGTTTAGCTAAATTACAATTTTTGTACGTTTTAAGTTTGCGTAAAATTCAATCTAGTCCTCTAACTTCATTTTTTTCTCAATTTAATTATCTAATTTTTTAAACTTTACTTAATTCAGTCCTCTAAATTTTAACTTTATTTGAGTCATCCCTCTCTGTCAAAATTGTGGTGTTAGTGCCTTTGAAAATGACATAATTTTGGTTTTCTTTGAATTTTGTAAGTTAAAAAAAATAAAAATAATAAAATACTTTTTAAAATTGTTAATTAAAATTTGTAAAAAAAGATTTAAACAAAAAAAAAAAAAAAAATTAAGCCCAAACCACAAACAAATAAACAAATTCAGCAACAAAATCAAGCATCTTGCAAATTATTTAGTTGAGGTAAAAATCGAGCAAACCTAGTATCATAACCCATAACCATAATCAAGCAAACTCAAATCTACCATAAACCTTCAAATTGGACCCGAATCTTTGTCTTTGTTGTTGTCATGATGGAGCTTAGCGAGCAAGAAGATGCTCTAGAAAAGATCTAGTTGATGCAATACTAAGATCCCTAGAGTTTCGACCAAAGACATCAATTTCTTGCAGGATTTTAAGGCTATGATAGAGACCCTAAGACTTTTGGTAAGTTTGTGTTATATTTTGAGTTATGCTTATAATGTTTAATTATAGGACTTGGTTTAGGTCCAGTGTATTCAGTGCACTGGACTCGATCAAATAATGATACGTATTTAAAAGTGAACACATGTCATCATCCGAACGGATCCAGTACTACTGGACATTGGACCTAATCCTTAATTATAATACATTGTTGAAGGTGGCAATCTCACACTTTCATGACTAAAAATTACACATAAGGGATGAAAAGTATATGGCAAAATTGGAGGCATGATTGAACTGGTAATTTCAATCAAGTCATACATATAAATCTCATGATCTGTTTAAAGGAGATTAGGAGTTATTTTAAATCCCATAAAGTGTGAAATTAATCAAGATAGCATTTGAATACACAGACTGATTTCAATAACCATGAGAGAATATGAAACTCATTTTACAGTTGTAAATCCAACTCATGTCCCTCCCAAGCCTTTTAATAAAAGCATAAGCACCTTACGACGTGAGCTCAGTGACTTGGGAATTACATTAAGAAAATAAAATTATGTAAGTACAGACTAATGCACAAAACAACAGAGCAATAAAGATTTGCATATGAAGATGGAGTGATGTACCATCCATCTAATAGACAATTAACAGACAAGCATAAACCAAGTCATGAGACTGGACATCTATATCTATTTATATATATCTAAAAGCTAAAACGTAGTATTTATCGTTGTTACGCTTCAGTTGAGCCATCATCGATCATGATTCATGTTACATTTTTTATTTTCCCTTCATTTTTTAAACAATATTAATATATAAATAAATAGTACAACTTTGCACATTCTCTAACTCATTAAATCCAACTTACTATGAACAACCTTACACATTCTTTAACTCATGAAATCCAACTCACCATTAATTTGGCCTTCTTCCAATTCTCAACTCTTCATTTCCCCCTTCAATTACTACTCCTGTGATTAACTATGTTATTTTTAACATTATAAATTTCCAGTTGCTCTCTCTACATCCGCAAAAGTTGCCAAAGTAGCATTTGATTTGGAAAGTCCCTTTAAGGTGTGTTCTTTCCCTTTTTATTTTTTCTTTTCCCCCCCAGCTTTAGTTTTTCCATTGGATTTCTAAAGTTTGTGGATGATATGCTTTTTTGTGGGTTGTTGACAATGTGATCACTTTGGGGCTATGGGTGGCTAGGATTGGTTTGTCGGTTATGAGAAGGGTTTTCAAGAATTAGAAATCTCTACAACAACTTCTTACTTCATATTCATGCTTTACAATTTTTATTTTATATTTGTGTTTTACTCGTTCAATTTGTTTATCTTTGATATTTTAGTTTTCTTACATTTGACATTTGTTTAACTCTATGTAAAAAATAAGAAGAAAAGAAAACCAAAGTTTAATGTATTATACTCCAATTACTGCTTTCATTTTTTTTGACTCAATGGTTCTTTTTTTTTTTTGTGGGACTTTTCTCAATTTCTGTTTGGCTTCAACAAATATTAACGCTTTATTTGTTTCAGCATAAAGGTTTTCTAGAAAATGGTTCATTTTCCAAAGAGCGTTTTCTAGAAAACTGTATCATTTTTTAGTGTTTGGGAACGACTTTGAAAATGAGCTTGAGAATGTTTTCTGGTGTTTGGTATGCAAATTTTTATTTTTATTTTTTATATTTCTTGTGTAATTTAAAACATGTGTATTATGTAAACCACCTAATGTAATCAATATAAATAAAATAAAATAAAAACCAAGAATGAATTTGGTTTTCATACTAAAATTTTGACAATAGATACAATCAAAATTAGTTGTCAAATTTTCATGATCTCTACCACTCATTTTGCTCATATATATGGACAGTAACATCCATACATACATACATATATATATATATATATATATATTTGTATATATTTCAACCATTTGTCTATATACATAAAATTGACATGGGAATATATATTTAATAAGTACAAAAAACAATAACTTTTAATTGTTTATTCTTTTTGTTGGTACACTAATTGTCTACTATGGTCAACCACAAGTCTTTAATATTACTTGAAATTATGTATTTATATAATGTATCTACATAATATATTATCACTGTATAGTATCTGCATAATGTATCTACCAATAAATACAATTCCCCTAAACAATTATCATTCATTATATAACAATATTATTAATTTATCGTAAATATTATCCTATGTAAAAGCAATTTAGAGCCATATAGGCACTATGCTCAAAATTTTCATCTTTTACTTCATTCATTCTTTCTTCTTCTTTTTTATTTTTTATATTTTTTTAGCACTTTTATGTGCAAAAAACGACTACCTGAAATCCATTAAACCAAAAATTTCTTAGAGAAAAAAAATAAAATCAAGTTTGAAATTCAAAGTAAAGAATTGGGATTTTGGTAGAGAGGAATGATTACCGCTGCAAATATGTTCTCCTTTGCAAGTTGGTAGAGAGGAATGAAATAATTACTGAGCAATGAGGGGGAAAAGAAAATCTAATCAGAGAACTGTGTTATAAAGGGGAAGAGAAACATGGAGAGAGAGAGAGATCTATGGAAGAGGGCAGACCAGAGTTAGTGACAAAGAGGGTGTGAGGAAAGAAAAAGAAAAGGGAAGAGAGAGGGTGAGAGAGAGATTGTTTTCCAATTTTATTTTTTGGAAAACAACCTATAGAAAATAAGCTTTATTTTTATTAGGATTTTCAATTGACTAAAGATAGTTTTCTGTTGAACAGTTTTTTTTTTTTTTTTTTTTTGGTGCTACCAAACACTGAAAAATGTGAAAAACTATCTTTACAGAAGGTTTTCCAGCAAAACAAACAAAGCGCACGTTTAGTACACTTTTTCTTGTTATGTGCAGCACATAATAATTTGATCTTGCAGTCCAATAGACAATAAAAAGTCTATTTCAAAAGTTTCGTTATGAGGAAATAGAAAATCTCAAAACATGATTGGGGGTTTAATTTTTATCTGATTTTGATAATGCTAAATATGGAATTTGGTTCTTGCAAGGTTTAGGATCATTGACTTAGATAATACTTCTAAAAATAGTTCAATTTTTATAGAGAACAAATTATTTTCAATATATTTAAAAAATGAAGTGTAACATTTATTGTTGCTATACTCATGGTGAGCCACATCATCTACCCATTTCAACATTCTCTCCTGTTTTAAACTCTTTTTTTTTTTCTTAATTTCCCAACTTATTGTTATACTTTCTCTAACTTTTTCTCTTCCTTGTTCCTTTGGATAAATTATAACTTACTCACATGTGATTTGATTGAAATTTAAGTTGCCTACCTGTGGTTTGAAATTTCATGATGCAAGTTGTAAGGACTCAATTTGTAACGACCCCAAAATGATATTGGGTTCGTACGTTAAAGGCCCAAACAATATAATTTGTAGAGCGTGGGCTTGAAAGGTTAGGCCTTGGTCACCGAACGGTGGTTAGTCATGGTGTACATACAAAAGTAAACCATGTTTGCTTGAGGAGTCTTTCTCCTCGATACGGTCTAGGAGGCTCTAGTTCTTGGCCTTTTTTCCCAGCCTCCCTCTTTGGCGCATAAGCCTTTATATTATATAACCTTTCTCGGTTGATCCTGACCCTCCATTTGTTGATCAGGCAGGTATTTATTCGAGTACCTGTCCCATCAGTCGGTTCCTCCTACTTTATGTTAGTTGCAATAACCGAAGCTGCACTGTTCAGGGGTCTTTTCCCATTAATATGGCCAGGATGTTTGTGGGCACATTTAATGCGGAGGTGACGTCTTTCCCTGGAATCACTCCCACTCCGTACCCCCGTGTAGGTCCCATTCTACTCGCCTTATCTTCTGGGGGCACTTTAGAGGCTGCCTTTGACGACATGCTGCCCTTCCCCTTGAAGTCTTAGGATGCCGAGGACAGGGTCGTCCTCGGCTGCATCTCTAGGCTATTCGTTCTTTCACCACTCGTCCTCGGCAACTACACTCCTCGGCACAAGCCCTGGGTCCTAATGGGAAGTAGGCCGGGTCATAAGTCTTTTGGCCCCACAATAGCCCCTCAAAATCCTGCTGTCCGGATCCTCGGCCGGATATGAGGGTTTTGATGACAGCAGGCCTCTGTCAAAGCTTGTCAATCCTTGTCACCTATCGGTTCCCGAGACTCTTCGTCTGCCCGAGACACGTTCCTAGGACCTTTGGAAGGTGAAACGTGTCCTCATTAAATGCGGGCGGCTCTGTGCTTCCCACGTTCAATGGCGCGATGGTGATCTAACGGTGGAGACTTCCTTGCCTTTATGGGCGGGAAAATTCGTGCAGTTACTTTCGATGGGAGGTATAAATGATTTTTGGAACTGATTTGTCTCTTCACTTTTGCACTTAAGAGTTCTAGCACGTATACCCTGGGTTCATCCAAACTTTCATCCACATTCAAGTCTATCTCCAGCACAAAAAGCCTGTCTGAGGCACCTTTCCTCTTTTTTGTAAGTTTTCTGCCTTCATTAACTCGTGCTTTTTCTTTTCTGGGTTTATTTTTGTCTTGTTCCTTTCCTTCTCCCGTCATCCACTGAATTTGCTTAGCAACTCTTAGAGATGGTTAAATTGAGATTGAGAAAATTGGTTGACACTGAAGAGGCGATGGAAAAGTTCATCGCCGATTATAGGATTCCCCCCAACATGAGTTTGAGGCACTGTAAGATGGGGGAGTGGCATCTTCTGAGAAGGACGGGAGAGGTGGTAATTCCCATTCTCGCCTTCGTAGAGGGGGGAATGAGAATCCCTATGGGACCAGTAATGAAGAGTTACCTTAGGAATTTATGATTAGCTCCCACACAGTGCGCTGCCAATGTGTTTAGGATTCTGGGTTGTGTGGATGCCTTAAACGAGAAAATAGGGCTAAGACTAACCCTTCATGACGTAAATTGGTGCTACAATCTCCAAAATTTGAAGGGTAAATCCTACTACATGAAGACGAGAGACGATAGGGTTCGGCTAATCCAGTGCCTCCCCAACTCCAACAAGGGGTTGACCAAGGATTTTCTTATCGTATCTGGGGAATGGCATGATGGCCTTCCATGTCCGATGGTGGAGGGAGAACCAGGTGGGGTATAGAGAGTAGAAGGGTGCCAATCCTTTGCGCCGTTTTAATTTGATGCGGTTCGGTTACTAACCATGTACATGTCTTTTTTTTTTTGCAGATCCAAACGCCTTTCACTGACACTTTCATCTGGTTAACCGGGTTGATTTGGAAACTGTTCTTCAAGCGGCAGTTTTTGTAAATGAAGAGGATGGTCAAGTCAGAGCTGCTCACAAAATCTTAGGATACACTCCCGTTCAGAAGTCATTTGCCGACCCAAAGCACGTGATTAGCGCTAACCGTCCTCGGCTTCCAAAAATTACCGTAGTTGAACAAGGGTTTTTGGTCTCCGAAGGATCTTCTGTCCCAGAGGGCATCCCATTGGTAGGCTCTTCGTCGTCTCATCATGCAGCGGAGGACGAAGGTAATTTGGGTCTGTCCGAGAAGGGTTTTGGGGCATTTGATCAAGCCGACCCGTCCGAGGATCCTTCTGGTGATCTAGGTGACCCAGACTTGTCCAAAGCGGAATTGTTGTCAGTGGGAACATCTTCCTGAGCCAAAATGGGTCTTAAGAGAAAGCCCCCGACTAGCTTGTTCGACCTCATTGAGGGCCAGCCGGGGAAGGGTGCACAGGGAAGGCCGCAACCCAATGCTCCGTCTCCCCCGTCTCAGCCTCAGTCTGTGCAGACTAGGTCTTCCTTTACTAAATCGCAGCCACAATCTCCCGTCTTAAACTTCCTACTCCTCCCCAATCAATTCTACCTCCTCAGCTGGAGCCCACTGACTCAAAGAGCCCCAAGGGTAAGGAACCCATGGATGGGGGAAAATCCCAATCCTCTCAGGAGAGGGATGAAGCCCCGCAAGTTAAACAATTAAAGATTGGGCACCAAAGCAAGGGTAAAGGGACCGAAGCCCAATCTGCCCAGAGCAAGGGGAAGGGGATCGAAGCCCAATTCGCGCCGAGTGCTTGGCTTCCTGCCCCAATGCTCCACGGGGAGCCATTGCTGGAAACCGCGTCCATGAGGGATCTTGGAGACGGCGATGGCAGTTATGTGGCCGACGCATTAGGGAGAACCATGCTGCTTCCTACTGATGTGGAAGAGTTAAAGAACATGAGGATGCAGGAGGTTTTCCTTAGCGTGAAGAGGTACCTGGGTATGGTAAGACTCTTGAAACCTAAGGCTCTGTCAACTCTGGCTCCTAGATTTTCATTCATAATATATTTGTCTCAATTGGCAGGCTATCCAGGCCACCTATAGGATGGAGGATGAAGTGAAGGGGCAAAGTAAGGCCGCCGAGGATGAGCGCACCAAGCGCATAGATGCTTCGCGGACCCTCAAAGCTTCCGAGGCTGACCTCGCAAAGGCTAGGAAGAACTTAAAGGAGGCTACTCGAGATAGGGATAGTGCCTTAGTAGGTTTAACTGGTGCCCAAAAGCAGGCCGAGGAGTAGACAAAGCGCCTACTTGATGCCGAGGAGCAGATTAGTGATTTGAAGAAGAAACTGATCATGGCAGAGAATGCTAAGGGCGTGGCAGAGTTTGCCCGGGACGAAGCCGTGAGGGCCAAGCAGGAGGCTGAGTTTGCCAGAAACAAGGCTGAAGCTGCTAGGGACAAGGCCGAAGAGGAGGGTTACGAGACGGGGATGGCTGAAACCCAAGCCTCCCTTAAAGCTCAAATTCCTGGAGTATGCAGACTATACTGCTCCCAGGTCTGGGAAGAGGCCTTAAAACGAGCTGGGGTGGATGTTTCGTCTGACTTGTGGAAGGCGGAGAGCATATTTTATCCTTCAGCCATCCGTGAGACTGCCCCCGCCAGCTCCGAGGTTATAAGCGATCAACACGAGACAGGGGTTACTTAGTCAGAAGCTGCACAGGTCATCGTCCCTCCTAGCGAGTTGATTGAAGAAAGAGAGCCTCATGATGCGACAGAAGCACCTGGAGGTTTGAACCCCGAGATTCCCAAAGAGGGTGTCAAGCCTACGGTCAGCGCTCTGACCCCTGATGCCAAAGAGCCAGCCATTCTTGTTCAGCCCCTACAGGCAATTCCCCTTACTGAGATCCCCAAGGGCATCGAAACAGACCCTGCTCAGCCTTCCCAAGAAGGGGATGTCTCCCAGAGCCCCGAGGCTAGTCCTGCTCTACCTTCCGAGGACGTGGACAAAACGACATTGAAGAAGTAGCAGCCTTGGCCAATCTTTCTATTTGTTTCTTGTTCAACTTTTTAACTAGTTTCCCTTTTGTTTTGAAAATTTTATAGTTTGACTGTAGTTTGAACTTATTAGCCACATATATAAAATTCTTTTCTTCCTTTAAATTGTATGTTAGTTGCCCTTGCTGATGCTTACTATTATTGCGGATTTCTTGATTTTTGAACTAGTTATCTTAACATGTATGAATGGTCGTGCATATGATGTATTTGGGATCATATCTTGGAATTCTAACTTACCCGCGCCCATAGAACGTTGAATTTGTGCCTGAACACACCGTTGGGGATATATAGGCATCATCCGAGAGGTCATGAATATTGTTAGGCCGAGCCTGGTATCCAAATCTCCCTCAAGTAGTTGGTATCCCCATAGGTTCGAGTCCGAGGACCATGCAGTACCTTGGTTCTGTCCAAAACTTAGATTTCTTTGAAGTAGTTGGTTTCCCCATAGGTTTAAGTCTGAGGACCATGCAATACTTTGGTTTTGTCCAAAACTTAGGTTTCTTTCATTAAGTAGTTGGTTTCCCCATAGGTTTAAGTCTGAGGACCATGCAATACCTTGGTTCTGTCCAAAACTTAGATTTCTTTTATTAAGTAGTTGGTTTCCCTATAGGTTTGAGTCCGAGGACCATGCAATACCTTGGTTCTGTCCAAAACTTAGATATTTTCTTTAAGTAGTTGGCTTCCCCATAGGTTTGAGTCCGAGGACCATACAATACCTTGGTTCTGTCCAAAACTTAGGTTTCTTTTATTAAGTAGTTGGTTTCTCCATAGGTTTGAGTCCGAGGACCATGCAATACCTTGGTTCTGTCCAAAACTTAGATATTTTCTTTAAGTAGTTGGTTTCCCTATAGGTTTGAGTCCGAGAACCATACAATACCTTGGTTCTGTCCAAAACTTAGATATTTTTTTTAAGTAGTTGGTTTCCCCATAGGTTTGAGTTCGAGAACCATGCAATACCTTGGTTCTATCCAAAACTTAGATTTTTTTGATTAAGTAGTCGGTTTCCCCATAGGTTTGAGTCCGAGGACCATGCAATACCTTGGTTCTGTCTAAAACTTAGATATTTTCTTTAAGTAGTTGGCTTCCCCATAGGTTTGAGTCCGAGGACCATACAATACCTTGGTTCTGTCCAAAACTTAGATACTTTCTTTAAGTAGTTGGTTTCCCTATAGGTTTGAGTCCGAGGACCATGCAATACCTTGGTTCTGTCTAAAACTTAGATATTTTCTTTAAGTAGTTGGTTTCCTCATAGGTTTGAGTCCGAGGACCATACAATACCTTAGTTCTATCCAAAACTTAGATATTTTCTTTAAGTAGTTGGTTTCCCCATAGGTTTGAGTCCGAGAACCATGCAATACCTTGGTTCTGTCCAAAACTTAGATATTTTCTTTAAGTAGCTGGTTTCCCCATAGGTTTGAGTTCGAGGACCATACAATACCTTGGTTCTAACCAAAACTTAGATATTTTCTTTAAGTTTGGGGGGACCAGCCCCTTGGCCAAGATGTGGGATGTTGATCTGACGTTGGAGGCCCCAAGAACTACCTATGCCACCGGGGCTTCGAAGCGCAGCCCCTAGTGGAACTTTAGGCTAGGGCACAACAACGGGCCGTTGGAAGTGGTGGAGGGATTTTCTCGACCCACCGCCTGTACCAACGAACAAGCCTTCCCACAGACGGCGCCAATTGTAAGGACTCAATTTTTAACGACCCTAAAATGATGTTGGGTTCGTACGTTAAAAGGCCCAAACAATATAATTTGTAGAGCGTGGGCTTGAAAGGCTAGGCCTTGGTCACCGAACAGTGGTTAGTCATGGTGTACATACAAAAGTAAACCATGTTCGCTTAAGGAGTCTTTCTCCTCGATACGGTCTGGGAGGCTCTGGTTCTTGGCCTTTTTTCCCAGCCCCCCTCTTTGGCGCATAAGCCTTTAGATTATATAACCTTTCTCGGTTGATCCTGACCCTCCATCTGTTGATCAGGCAGGTATCTATTCAAGTACCTGTCCCATTAGCCGGTTCCTCCTACTTTATGTTAGTTGCAATAACCGAAACCGCATTGTTCAGGGGTCTTTTCCCATTAATATGGCCAAGACGTTTGTGGGTGCATTTAATGCGGAGGTGACGTCTTTCCCTTGAATCACTCCCACTCCATACCCCTGTGTAGGTCCCATTCTACTCGCTTTATCTTCTAGGGGCGCTTCAAAGGTCGCCTTTGACGACATGCTGCCCTTCCCCTTGAAGTCTTAGGATGCCGAGGACAGGGTCGTCCTCGGCTGCATCTCTAGGCTATTCGGTCTTTCGCCACTCGTCCTCGGCAACTACACTCCTTGGCACGGGTCCTGGGTCCTAATGGGAAGTGGGCCGGGTCGTAAGTCTTCTAGCCCCACACAAGTATTATTGTTTACTAAAAAAAAAAAAAAAACTTAAGCTAACCTCAGGTGGGTAAAGTGTCAAATTTCAAATCATAGGTAGACAACTTAAATTTTAGCCAACCCACAGATTGGTAAGTTGTAATTTGCCCTTTACCTTTTCATCTCTCCACTAATATCTACCTTAATATCACTTTTCATCTATCCTTTTATCTTCTTTTAATTTTTGCTTTCTTTATTCCTCTATTCTTACTATAAATTTACAATTCTCTTTCCCATTCTATACATAGTTTTCCCACACAAAATGTTATTTCTCTCTTTCTCTCTCTCAAATTTTTTATTTTTCATTTTTGGTGGATTTTTTTTAAAATATTTTTCTTGCATCTCTACTTTAGGTTGATAAATTTTTGTATTATTTGGAACTCTACTTTGTGTTGATGCGATTAAGTTTTGTATTTTTAAGTTGTTATGTTTTTTACTCTCTTTGATTTTATAGATTTTATCATATTTAATTATAAAGATAGTATATGAAAATATAATGCTATTTTATTACATAAAATTACTAAGATAATTTGGTGTTTATTACTATATTTTTTCCATTTTTACTTATTTTTCTACTTGTATTATTTTCTATAAATTTCTTATTATTTTCTCTCACGTCCTCTCTTGAAAAATTGGTTATTCTGTTTCTCTTAATTTTTTTATTTTTTCTTCCAACTCTACTTTATATTGATGAATCATTGTGATTTTTAAAACTCTATTTTGTGTTCGTACATTTTGATGTTATATATTTTTAGTTCTCCATAACAAGTACTCTCTCTCTCTCTCTAATAAAATTTAGAGAATAAATTATACATATTCAGTATAAGTGTGATATGAATTTTGATTATCATGATAATCTCTTTTAAGAGAATGAATAATTTGAATAATTTATTTAAATAAAAACTATGGATACATACATATATATATTTTGTTTAAATGTATAATCAACCTCGTGCAATTCATTTTAAAGTAACGATGTTAAAATAAATGAATAACTTCCCTAATAATTACATTTGTATATTCATAACTTTTATGTTTAGAAAGACTTTCACTTAAATTTAGTCGTTTCGAAGTGAACTAAAATGCTACGATAATGTGGCTTAACAAAAACGTAATAACAATAAATACTATGCTTAAGATTTTAGATATTACGAGTTTGAGATTTATATTTTTTATAATAAATTTGGATTTAGAATAGGTGGTTTTAACCCAAACATGTTTTTTTCCCATCATGTAAGTGCACATAAATAGATCAAAGTGGACCAAAATGGACTGAAGTAGTCTGAATGGAACAAAGTGGACCGAATGGACATAATAGGACCGAAAGAAACAAGGTGGACCCAATGGACAGATTAGGACCAAAGTGGACAAATGGACGGAACAGGACCAAATTGGACTAAATAGGACTGAAGTGGACAGACTGAACTGAAGTGGCCGTAATAGGACCAATGTTGACTGAATAAGACCGAAGTGGACAGAATGGATCAAATTAAACCAATGTGGACCGAATAGAACCAAAGTGGACAAAATGGACCAAATAGGATTAGAGTGGACCAAATAGGACCAAAGTAGACAGAATGGACTGAATAGGACTAAAGTGGACCAAATAGAACCAACTTAGACTGAATAGGACCAATGTGGACAGAATAGGACCGAAGTGGATAGAATGGACCGAAGTGGACTAAATAGAAGCAAAGTGGACAGAATGGTATAAATAGGACTGAATAGACTGTATAGGACCAAATTGGACTAAAGATGACAAAATGGACTAAATAGAACCAATTTGGACCGAATAAGACTTTTGAATATTTATCATTTTTATTGCATTTTTAGGGCTTATATTTCTAATTTTTAATGTCTAATTTCTTTATATTTTTTAACTCAAAACTAAAGAGTTTAGCCCAAATATAATAAAATTTTATACTTTTCAACCCAAAAATTAAGAAAATAATAATAATTTTTGAGCTAAACTTGAAAATGCAACCTACAAAAAAAAAAAAAAAAAAAAAATCAATTTAAGGCCCAATTAGTCTAAAATGGACTGAAGGGACTGAAAATAACAGAGTGGACCAAATTGGACCGATGTAGACCTAATTGGACCACATTGGACCGAATGAGACTAAACAGAAATAGTTTAATTTTTAGAGAGAACAAATTATCTTCAACAAATTTTAGAGAAAAAAGTATACATTATATTATAATACAAAATAATTATTTATTCTCATGTATCTCGTAGGTTTGCAATTAGTCTATATCTATATATTACTAAAAGTTGAAGTGTGACATTTATTGCAGCTGAGCTCCTGTTGAGCCACCTCATTGCCACGTCATTTGCTACATAATTATTATTTATTCCTATTTTTTTACAAAAAAAAATATATAAATAAATTATTGACTTTACATATTCATTTTTGTCGGTTTTAACATATATATATAATTTTTTTTCTTTTTTTTTTTCCAATTTTCCTATAATTTTTTTTACATTCACTTATTTTTTAAATATTTACACTTTCTTCAACCTTTCTTCTTCTCTTACCTTTTCATCTCCTCATTACCTTCTACTTTAATATTGCTATTCATCGTTCCATTCATCTTCCTTTATTTGTCTCTTCTTATGCCTTCCCTCTTACTATAAATTTGCCACTCATTTCCATTCTTTGCTTAGTTTTCTACCACAAAAATGCTCTCTCTCTCTCTCTCTCTCTCTCTCTCTCTCTCAATGTTTTGGTGGATTTTTATTTTTTATTGCATCTCCGCTTTAGGTTGATAAATTTTTGTGTTTTTAAGAACTTTAATTTAGGTTGATACAATTTTGTTTTGTGTTTTAAGTTATTATTACTATTATTTTGCTCTTTGATTGTTAATTTTTATCCGATTACATTATAAAAAATTAAAGATAGTAGATAAAAATAAAATAGTATTCCATTACATAGCATAATTTGGATAATTTAGTGTTTATTGTTATATCTTTTAATTTTTCTTATTTTTTTCTTCTCTTCTATTTTACTCAATATTGAAATTCAACCACATCCTCCTTATCATTAAATTATTTATATTTTCTCTCCTTTTGTTTTAAAAAATAAAAAAATGTAATATTTTACTTAAATTCAAATAAAAGAAAATTGTGCTCATCAAATTGTACTAATTTTTTTTTAACATTTACACTTTCCCCAACATTTCTCCTTCTCTTTACCTTTTCATCTCCCCAAAAATTTTACCTTGATATCACTCTTCCTCTTTCCTTTTATCTTCCTTTATTTTGTTTCTTTTTATTATCATCCTCTTAGTATAAATTTGTCATTCACTCTTCCATTCTTTACATAATTTTCTCTCACAAAAAAGTGGTTATTTCCTACTCTTTCTCCTATGGATTTTTTTTTCTTGCATCTCTATTTTTGCTTGATAAAGTTTTGTATTCTTTAGAACTCTATTTTGGTTGATGGGATTTAGTTTTGTGTTTTAAGTTTTTATTTTTATTTTTTTTATGACTTTGATTGTTAAATATTATCATGCATTATAAATAATTAAAAATAGTATATAAGAATGTACTATTATTATATTACATAGAATTATTTAGATAAGTTAGTGTTTATTGTAATTTTTTTTCCATATCATTTTATTTAACATTTAAATTCTGCCACATCCCCCATATATATTATTAAATTATTTATATTTCCATTCCTTTTTTATTATAAAAAATTTAAAATATAATATTTTGGCTAAATTAAATAAATAAAATTATCCACATTAAGTGGAGTAATGCCAGGAAAACACCCATTCTCACACCCAATGCATCAAAGGAAGAATGAAATACAAAACAAATCAAGTTAGAAACACTAAATTAAAAAAAAAAAAAACCAATAATGCATATTTAATGTCATAGAATCATCATCAAATTTTGGAAAACGATAGGCTACCAATGGAGAGAGAGAGAGAGAGGGGGAGGGTATAGAAAAAAACCAATACAAAGTAATAAAGAGTAGATAAAGAAAAAAAAAAAGTCAATTAGTAATCGTTGATTGGAAAACAAAGAGGTTTTAAGGAGAACTGGAGAAGTAAAAAATAAAATAGAGATTACCGTGTGAAAAATATTAAAAACTTTATAGTGTAGTAACATAAACCGTTAAATAAACTTAAAAAATTAAATCAACAATCAACAATTAAATACAATCATAGTACTAAATTTAAATTTAAAACTAATCAAACTCTAATTATGGAAACTGTAAGAACCAAGTACAAGAACTCTGGGCCTTAGATCCCTTGGGCTCACAATTTATTTGTAGTGGGTTTAAGGATTTCCTACAATGGGTCGTTCTCGGCAGAGAGACTCAAAGCAACACTCAGCTGAAAAGCTCTCTCTTTGACTCCTTTCTCTCAATTTTTCTGAACCCCTTCTTCTCCCAACCTTCCTCTATTTATAGCCAAGGTTAGTAGGGAGACCATGATTATGTTCATCGTTAGTGCTATTGAAGGTCCAGTATTATCTGGTTAAAGTGGCTGTTTTAGGTGAGAGGCCGGTGCAGCATTTATGATCTTGGAACTTGGCTCCATTTTCACCGATTGTGTTCAGCGACTCACGTTCCCGTGCATATCATGACCTTCCCGGGTATTGACTCATGCGCTCTACCAGGAAATGTTAACCGGTCAACCCCGGGAGCTTAATAACCAAAACTTGTTTTTGGCCCTAAGGCAGTTTTAAGAAGGGCATAAGGTAACGGGAACTATCTGCTGGGCCTGCGCCCAAGGCTGGTATGGGCTTGGGCCCGGGGCCTAGATGGGTCTGGGCCCAAGGCCTGTATGGGCTTTGGGAGCTCGGTGCCGTACAATAGCCCCCCCTTGATTCATACTCGGTTGCCGAGGAGAATCAAGGAGCTGCCTGGGCTTCTTGACCTCGGGAATCTTTTAGTCTGGGACTTCTGGCTGTCATTTCTCATTAATAGCCATCTCAAAAGACGCGCCGTTTCGCGGCGCCAGGCGCAGACGTCATTATTGCCTGACGGTTCGTGAACCGAAGCGGTGCGCAAATCGGTTACGCTTGGCATTTGCTGGGTCGCTCGTTCACTGTGCCCATTTATTGTTTGATCAAGCGTTTCTTCTTTCCCCATTTCTTCTGGCTCTATAAATAGTTCTTCTCCAAACGTCACTCCGCTTTTTCTTTGCCTCTGATTTTTAGCGCCTACTCTCTGCCGACCACATTTCTGTGTGCTTGCTTGCTCAGCGTTCTTTTCCTCCTTAGAACCCAACGTAAGTCTCTTTTTCCCTTCCTGTTCCTTCAGCTTTGTTTCTTTGATTTTATTCTTGTAGTTTTAGGCTTTATAGATGGGTTATTCTTACCTTCTAGATACCCCGGCTGCTTTGGCCAACTTTAGGAGTAAATTTAGTATCCCCAGTGACGTGGACGTGGCTTACTGCCATGAGAGTGATATGGAACTCCACCGAGGGCATGGTACGGCCTTCTTTCCTTTGATGTCCATCTTAGAAGGTGGGGTTAGGTTCCCGGTAGATCCCCTCCTGATAAGCACACTTACCTACTATGGGCTGTGCCCCGACCAGCTTCCCCCCAATTTTTACCGGGTAGTTAGTTGTGTCGGCCAGTTGAACCGTACCTTTAACTTACAACTAGATCACCATGATATTAACCAAATGTACAGCCTTTGTGGGAGCAAATCCACAAATTACTACTTAAAGACAAGGGATGCTCGGGTACGGCTGATATCGTGCCTACCTGATTCGAACAGGAACTCCGCCGGGGAGTTTGTCAGGGTGCGCGGCAATTGGTTTGCCGGGGAGATCCCTTGCCCCCTCACACGGCGTGAAGTGGGTTCGTACCTTCCCCTTCTTATAGTTGTTTGAGTAAAAGAAAATCTTTTATTGTTAAAAGCTAACGTGTTATTTGTTCTTCTGCAGACGGCAAAGTGTTTACTCAGGACCTCAGAGCCGTCCACGTCAACGACTTAAACTTCGTCCTTCGTTCCGAGATCTACGTGCACTGGGACGGGCAACTCCGGGCCTCACACCTGATCCTCGGCGTGGAACCGGTTTACTCCACTTGGCAATCATTCAAGCAGGCGTTGATAGTTGACAGCCCCCTGCTCTCGTACATAGACGTCCGGTACGTGAACTTCTTGCCGCCGAAGCTTACAACCGGGGAAGCGAGGGAATTTGGTAGGCGGTTCACTGCCGCGGACGAACTAGTTCCCCTTCGAGACGATTCCGCGGAGCAAGTATCCCGGCGCCTTAGAGAGAGAGCCCACGAAGCTATACAACAAGGGGACCAAGCCCAAGAGCAGACCCATCCCGAGGATCCACCCGCCGAGCATCAACAGCAAGTGACAGACGCGGCTAACCTGCTAGCTGAAGCGATCCAGCCCGGTGCAAGCATGGTGGCAAGGCGAATAATGACCCTAGACAGGTTCGTGCCTGGTGCCCGGCCGACCAACCAGCCCCCGCCTACCCAGGGTCGGGGTCCAGTTTCTCAACCTCCTCCAACCTCGCAGTCCGGACGTGCCCGGAAAAAACAGAAAGTGGCCGAGCCACATTCCACGGCCCCGGGGGACGCCGCTGTCCGGACTCCTCCCCGACCAACAGGGGGGATTGTCATCCGCGAGCCGCAGTCCGAAGCCGGCACGGGGGGCGCATCCTCCTCCCAAGTGGCTCCGGCGTGGGAGCCAAAGTTCCTTCTGGATGGCAAACCATTGCCATCAACGGCCTCTGTTCGGATATGGGATAAGGGCGAGGGCGGCCGCATTGCCCAAACCTTGGCCGGAGCTCTCCAACTTCCCGAGGACGTGCACGCCTTTGAGGACGGGTCCGAGGAGTCCGTGGGGCGCCGGTTAGAGTGGCACGCCATTGCGGTAATTCTTTTGTCTATTTGCTCCATGTAAATTTCCTTTTGCCACTTTGCTAACCTTCACGCTTGCTAGGCCGCTCAACTAGCTCACATTGTGGCTGCCCGGGCACGGGAGCTTGACGAGGAAAATGAGCGCGAGAAGGTGGCGCGGGAGGCAGCAGTAAAAACGGCTAAGGAAAAGGCCAAGATTGCTGAGTCTGCCGAGAATAAGGCTGCTGCCGCGGAGAAGTTCCGAGCATCTGCCGAACAGAGGTGTACTGACCTCCTGGCCAGGCAAAATGAGACGGAACTTAAACTGGCCCAAGCCCTCAGTCTCAACACTTCTCATGCCGAGGAGATAGCTGATCTCAGGGCGGGCTTGGAGGCCGCGGAGCAGAAGTGGTACGTCGTGGGCTTCGCCGACGCCGAGAACTCCGCAGAGCCGGTGGTGGCTCGGGCTCGGCATATGGGTTTCGAGGCCGGGTGGTTTGCTGCTCTTCAAGCAATGGGAGTTCCTGAAGACTCGCCGCTGAGAGACCCCGGCCAGATTCCATTTCCGAGTCCTGTACCTGCTGTCCAGAACGTCCCGGCTGCTCTAGATGAGGAGGAGACGGCCAGTATGAGGGAGTTGGTTGAGCAAATAGACTCTCATGCTGAGCCCGAGGAACTGGAGGCCACGAGCACACCGACCGTGCAGGAACTTCTTGACGAGGCCCAGCCTTTCTCCCTGATCGTCCAACAGGAAGTGCCACCACCGACTCAACCCCCTAGTTGATTTTATTTTAGCTTATTTTTATTTCGTTTTTATTTGCCTATGTCACCGGGATGTGGTGATTGAACCGTTCTTTTAATTTATTGGTTTTATTTGCCCATGTCACCGGGCTGTGGTGACTGAACAATTGCTTTTACTCTTTTAATTGGAAGTCCGTTTTCTTTTCCTGTTTCAATTTTGTTGAATGAAATTATATCCGTTTGTGCCCTGCCTGAATCACACCAATGCTATGGCCGCTTAATAGAATGTACCCCCGAGAACCTGTTGTGCGGAGCTGTGAGTAGTTTTGAGAGCGCTATTTGGACTTAGTTTTTGTAAAAAGGGTCAGGTTTTTATCAGGTTTTGGTTTAACCGAGAATTGAGTTTCCGTCCTTCGAGCATTTGTTTGCAAAGTTTCCGTTTGTCCGGATGTTTGATTTTAACCGAGAATCAATTTTTTGCCCTCATAGATTTAATTGCAGGGTTCACACATGCTCGGTGATTTTGTCCGAGCCGAAAGTCAGGTTTCTGCCCTTAGGGTTTTTTGTTTGTAAGGTTTTCACCTGCTCGGGGATATTGATCTAGCCGAGGGTCAGGTTTCTGTCCTTAGGATTTTGTTTGTAAGGTTTTCACCTGCTCGGCGATATTGATCGAGCCGAGGGTCAGGTTTCTGTCCTTAGGATTTTGTTTGTAAGGTTTTCACCTGCTCGGCGATATTGATCGAGCCGAGGGTCAGGTTTCTGTCCTTAGGATTTTGTTTGTAAGGTTTTCACCTGCTCGGCGATATTGATCGAGCCGAGGGTCAGGTTTCTGTCCTTAGGATTTTGTTTGTAAGGTTTTCACCTGCTCGGCGATATTGATCGAGCCGAGGGTCAGGTTTCTGTCCTTAGGCTTTATTCGTAAGGTTTTCACCTGCTCGGCGATATTGATCGAGCCGAGGGTCAGGTTTCTGTCCTTAGGATTTTGTTTGTAAGGTTTTCACCTGCTCGGCGATATTGATCGAGCCGAGGGTCAGGTTTCTGTCCTTAGGTTCTGCTGGCGATTCTCTTGGTGTGCGGCTACAGGGTAAAAAACAGCAAAGACAAAAAAGTTCATCATACTCTTAATCTTCATAGAATACAAGTTTCGGCTTACATCGATGGTTACGCGTAGAACTTCTTCAGGTTGTTGGCGTTCCATGGTCGGGGGAGCGGCCTCTCGTCCAGGTCCTCCAAGTAGTAAGCCCCTGCCCCTGCGACGGCTGTGACTCTGTATGGTCCCTCCCAACTCTGAGCAAGCTTCCCTGCAGCCACGTCCCGCATGTTCCCTACTACCCTTCTTAACACCAATTCCCCGGCACTGAATTCCCTGGTCCTTACATTTCGGTTGTACCTTTGCGCTAGCTTCTGCTGATACTCGGCAAGACGTACGGTCGCAGCCTCCCTGCATTCTTCTAGCCAATCCAACTGCTCCATCATAAGGTCGGCGTTTTGTACAGGGTCAAACCCAACGACCCGCGCACTGCATAAGCTCACCTCGGTCGGTATCACTGCTTCTGCTCCGTATGCCAGAGAAAATGGGGTTTCCCCCGTGGATCTCCTGGGGGTCGTGCGGTAGGCCCACAAGACACTGGGTAGTTCTTCTGCCCACCTTCCTTTCGCTCCATCCAACCTTCTCTTGAGCCCGTTCAAAATAGTTTTGTTTACTGCTTCGGCTTGGCCGTTACTCTGGGGGTATGCCGGGGTTGAATACTTGTTCTTGATGCCGAGCTCGCCGCAAAAGGTCCGAAAAGCGTTGCTGTCGAACTGTAGCCCGTTGTCTGTCACTAGTGAATTCGGCACCCCAAACCTTGTAACTATGTTTTTCCACACAAACTTTTTCACGTCGGTATCCCGGATATTGGCCAAGGCTTCAGCTTCAGCCCACTTTGTGAAGTAATCCACGGCCACCAATACAAAACGGCGGTTCCCCGTTGCTCGGGGGAATGGCCCGAGGATGTCAAGCCCCCATTGTGCAAATGGCCACGGGCTGCTGACAGGATTTAGATGTCCGGCAGGCTGATGGATCATTGGGGCGTGCCTTTGACATTGTTCGCAACTCCGAACGTATTCGGCGGCGTCCTTCTGCATCTGTGGCCACCAAAACCCCTGCGTCATTGCTCTGTGTGCTAGAGATCGTCCCCCGGCATGCCCACCGCATACTCCTTCATGTAGCTCGGTTAGAAGCTCCTTAACTTTTTCAGGATGCAGGCACAAGAGGTAAGGGCCCGCGAAGGACCTTCTGTACAACTTTCGGTCCGAAGACAACCAGTACCTGGGAGCCATTCATCGAATCTTATTGGCCTCGGCCTCATCCTCTGGAACTTTATCTTCAGAAAGAAAGTCTATGATCGGGTTCATCCAGCATGGTCCGGCCACCGCCACCTGCGCAACTTCTACTCCGGCCCGGTCGAGGGCAGTCTGCACACAGATGCTTGGTTCCCTTACAAGTTCAATCGTGATAAGCCTCGGGGTGTCCTCGGTAGCCAATGAGGCTAACGTAGCAAGAGAGTCAGCATGCTTGTTCTGCGACCGGGACACCTGGGAAATCTTTACCTTTCCAAACTGACCGATAATCTGCTTTGCCGTACTCAGATAAGCTTTCATTCGAGGATCCCGAGCCTCGAAGTCCCCAGTGATCTGATAAACGACCAGCCGAGAGTCTGAGTAGATTTCTACGTCCCTGGCGCCCAGCTGCAATACTGCCCTTAGTCCGGCCAACAGGGCCTCATATTCGGCTTCATTGTTCGAGGCTTTGAACCCCAATCTGAAGGAATGTTCCAGTCGCATACCCTCAGGGGTGATTATGACAATACCAGCCCCGGCCCCCATAGCGTTTGATGCGCTGTCCACAAATAACCTCCACGGGCGAATTTCCGCACTACAGATTACCTGGCCTTCATTCTTAGGTGTGAATTCCGCGATGAAATCAGCGAGAATCTGCCCTTTCACCGAGCTTCTAGGTCGGTATCTTATGTCGAACGATCCCAACCGAGTCCCCCATTTAGCAATCCGTCCTGTGAAATCGGATCTCTTCAACAGTGATTGTAATGGATACTCGGTGAGGACGAACACTGTGTGTGCCTGGAAGTAGTGTGGTAACTTCCTCGTGGCGTGTACCAAGGCCAAAACCAACTTTTCAAGAGGCAGGTACCTTGTCTCGGCATCGACCAAGGTCTTGCTTACGTAATACACCGGTATTTGCACTCCCCGGTCCCTTAGTAATACAGCACTTACGGCATGATTGGTCACTGCAAGGTACATAAACAAATCCTCCCCGGGCTCCGGGGCCGTCAACCTCGGCGCCTTTGCCAAATACTCCTTTAGTTCTCGAAAAGCTTCATCGCAGCTCTCGTCCCACTGAAACCCCTTCCACTTCTTCAGAAGTTGATAGAATGGCCGGCAGCGATCGGCAAACTTGGAGATGAACTTGTTCAAGGCGGCCAACATCCCGGTGAGCACCTGCACCTCCTTAGGGTTGCTCGGTGGTTTTAGGCGATTGATTGCCTCTATTTGGTCGGGGTTAGCCTCTATTCCCCGAGTGGAGATCAGATAACCCAGGAACTTGCCAGCCCCCACTCCGAAAGTGCACTTTTCGGCATTGAGGCGCAGCCTGTGTCGTCGTAGTATCTCGAACACTCCCCGAAGGTCTTCAGTATGCAGCGACTCTTTTCTGCTCTTTACTACCATGTCGTCGATGTAAACCTCAACCGTGCAACCAATTTTCTCCCGGAACATCCTTGTCATCATACGCTGGTAGGTAGCTCCGGCATTCTTCAATCCAAACGGCATGACCTCGTAGTGGTAGTTTGCGTTCGGGGATATGAATGCTGTCTTCTCTCGGTCCTCGGGTGCTAAGGCAATCTGGTGGTAGCCTTGGAAGGCGTCCAGGAAACTCATTCTCGGGTGCCCGTACATGGCATCCACCAACTGATCAATCTTGGGCATCGGGAACGGATCCTTGGGACACGCTCTGTTTAAATCGGTGAAGTCCACGCAAACTCTCCATTTACCGCTCTTCTTCTTTACTACGACAGTGTTTGCTAGCCATCTCGGGAAGAATATTTCTTTTATGGCCCCGGCCTCCTTCAGCCGCTGGACCTCCAGGTTTACTGCATCGACGTGCTCCTTTGACGCTCTTCTCGGCTTCTGCTTTTTCGGAGGAAATGATGGGTCCACATTGAGTTTGTGAACAATGAACTCGGGGTCTACGCCAGGCACTTCATACGGGTTCCACGCGAAGACATCTACGTTCTGCAACAGGAACAACAACATCTCTACCCTTTCCAGGTCATTCACGCTTGTACCTATCTGGAAGTATTTGTCACTATCTGGGAGAATTCTTACCTTCAGTACCTCCTCGGCAACGTCCGCCCCCTTTTCCTGGGGTATCTGTAATTGCTATGCAGTCTCTTTCTCGGCGTGCTCAGCTTGGCCGAGCTGTTCCTTTTCCCACTGGACCGCGGCTATGAGGCATTGCTTCGCCACCTGCTGATTCCTCCTTACCTCTACAACTCCGTACTCAGTAGGAAACTTTACTTTCACGTGAAGGGTGGACGGAACAGCCCCCATGGCGTGAATCCATGGCCTCCCCAGGATTGTGGTGTAAGGTGCGAACGATCGGACTACTATGAACGTAACTACAACTTCCTTGCCCTCCATGTCCACTGGGAGTGAGATTTGCCCCTCGGGAATCACAATTCTCCTGTCAAACGAGACCAATGGCGTGTTATACTTCGCCAAATCCTGGGTTCTTAACCCGAGCCCTTCGAAGAGGTCCGGGTACATGACGTCAGCCCCACTACCCTGATCAATCATCACCCTCTTCACCAGGAATCCGCCTATCCGGGCTGTCACCACCAAAGCGTCGTCGTGGGGTTGGATGGTTCCTTCGAAATCGTCTTCTCCGAACGAGATGTCTAGCCGTCCAGCCCTCTTTTGCTTCTTGGATGATTCTCCCTCCGCGCAAGCCACTGTCATCACCATCCTAGCCGCCGCTGCCCCTCTCGGTGCGGCATGAATGACGTTGATTACTCCCCGGGGTGGTGGAAGGGGATTCCTTCTCTGTGGTGCGCCCTGCTCGGTCTCCCGGTCAGTGGAATCTGCTACAAACTCTTTCAGGTGCCCTGCCTTCACTAACTGCCCGAGATGATCTTTCAATACCCTACATTGCTCGGTGGTGTGCCCCTTGTCTCTGTGATAAGTGCAGTATAGGCTTTGGTTCCTCCGAGATGGGTCGCCCCCCATTTTGTTCGGCCATCTGAAGAATGGCTCGTTCCTTATTCGTTCCAGTATCTTGTGCACGGGCTCTTTAAACAACACATTAACCCCTTCGATCTGCACCTCCGGTTCCTGCATTCTGAAGTCCCTTTTCGGCTTTGGCGGCAAGAAGCTTTGCCGAACTCTCCCTGAAAAAGGGGCTTTCCCCCTGCTTTGCAGCCGGTCATCCTCCAGGCGTTTGTACTCCTCTATGCGTCTCATCAGTTGCCTCATGTCCTCCGGGGGTCTTCTTGTCAGCGACTCCCGTAGTTCAGAATCCTCGGGGAGCCCCATCCTGAAGGTGCTAGCCGCAATTTTCTCGTTTCCCCCACCAATCTCATTGTAGAGTTCCCAGTATCGGCTGGCATAACTCCGAAGGGTTTCCCCGACCCTCATTTTCATGGAAAGCAACGCGTCGACCGGTTGTTGCACTCGGCTGCATGTTACGAACCTGCTGCCGAACTCCTGAATCAGCTCGGCGAAGCTGTGTATAGAACCTTTCCGCAACCCATTGAACCATCTCAGTGCGGTAGAGCCGAGACTAGAGGGGAATACTTTACACATCAATGCATCGTTGTGCGCATGCAACGACATCATGTGGATGTAATGACTGACATGCTCCACGGGGTCTGTCCTCCCCTCATAGGAATTGAATGGTGGACGCGTAAATCTGCTCGGCATGGGTGCCCGTTCAATCTCATCCGAGAATGGAGACCGGGCCGCCATCCGCAAGGCCCTGCTCATGGCATCCATCGCGGCGTTGTGGTGCTGCCGCTCCTCTGGCGACTCTGACCCGTGGTTATCATATCCATGTGACCGGGAACGGTCCCGTCTACGACGAATATCCCGGGAGTGACGACGTGACTCTTGAGAATGGGATCGGTCTTGGTGTTGTTGCGTAACAGGTCGGCTGGAACCTTCCTCGCCACGGTTCCTTCTGGGTTGGGGGTTGTGGTCCCTTTCGTGGCGCCGACCCCTTGCCTCCAGCTCCAAGTCCATTACCAATCTGCGCAACCGCTCCAGCTCCCGGTCTCTATCATCAGGTTGCCGATGTGCTGAGACGTTTGAAATCGTCCGGTGCGTTTGGTCCGATCCTTCTCCCAATCCGGACCCTTCCTCTCCTCTTGAATGCTCCTTATCCTCCAGCCGCTTCTGCCTTCTCTCCCTCCACGTCGATCCCCGGGAAGATCCTGCGGAATTGCTCGGAACGTGCCCTCTTGAACGCTCCTCAGACATCTTCTTTGCTCGAGTCTCACTCGAACCACAGCTTCGTAGGATGGCCCCACGGTGGGCGCCAATTGTAAGAACCAAGTACAAGAACTCTAGGCCTTAGATCCCTTGGGCTCACAATTTATTTGTAGTGGGTTTAAGGATTTCCTACAATGGGTCGTTCTCGGCAGAGAGACTCAAAGCAACACTCAGCTGAAAAGCTCTCTCTTTGACTCATTTCTCTCAATTTTTCTGAACCCCTTCTTCTCCCAACCTTCCTCTATTTATAGCCAAGGTTAGTGGGGAGACCATGATTATGTTCATCGTTAGTGCTATTGAAGGTCCAGTATTATCTGGTTAAAGTGGCTGTTTTAGGTGAGAGGGCGGTGCAGCATTTATGATCTTGGAACTTGGCTCCATTTTCACCGATTGTGTTCGGCGACTCACGTTCCCGTGCATATCATGACCTTCCCGGGTATTGACTCATGCGCTCTACCGGGAAATGTTAACCGGTCAACCCCGGGAGCTTAATAACCAAAACTTGTTTTTGGCCCTAAGGCAGTTTTAAGAAGGGCATAAGGTAACGGGAACTATCTGCTGGGCCTGCGCCCAAGGCTGGTATGGGCTTGGGCCCGGGGCCTAGATGGGTCTGGGCCCAAGGCCTGTATGGGCTTTGGGAGCTCGGTGCCGTACAGGGTAAAAAAAAGGTATATTTAAAAACTAATGAAAAATCAATGGTTAATAACTAAAATTATAGTATCAATAACATATTTAATGAGACCATCCTAAAAAAATTATCGCGTGAAATGCACGGGTATATGACTAGTTATAATAAATTACAACACAAAGATACAGCGCGGATCCAACTAGTGCACTGTACCACTTTATGGAATCGATTACAATTTCTCCAACATGGGTGCTCAATCTACAGTAATTGTCCAATACTTCTCTTCCAAGGAAAAATTTACAAGCGTTCTCCGCGTACTGCTACTAAGCAATCACCAAAAGAGGCACTCACATGGTGGCATTTATGTACATGCCTTTGCCCATTTTCTTTCCACCACGAACCTAGCCTATTTTCTTTGTTATTTGCAGCAGTAATAGTCACAAATTCATTTGGTGATATTCAACTAGGCCACCTCATGCCAAGTACCTCAACAAATTAGGCTTATCCTTGTCTCTTTCCAAATAATCTCGTGTGATCAGATCTTCAATTCGCTTCTTTATTGCCTTTAAATCGGGCTGCAAAATCACATTTCAAGCAACAACAGTGAGTTACAGCTGATTGAAAGAAACAGGTCATAAATCATAAATGAAGATAGTGACATAAAAACCTTGAACATGCGACCCAACTGCTTAACACACTCCATGACCAGCTGCTGGTGGTCTAAAACTTTACGGCTCTTCATGATGCGCACCATCGAGGCGTCAATGTTATACCGTCTGTCCAAAACAACATCTTCAATTACTTTCTTCTTCTCATCCACAGGAGGGAGAGGAATCTGCACATCAAACCAAGCAATAGATTAAACATCCCAAGCAAAAATCAGTAAATTGAAAAGTAAACTGGGACAAGACATTCAGAAGATGGCTCAGTACCTTGATCCTCCTCATTTTGTCAGTAAACTTTGAGTTGAACTCAAAGTAATCAGTAGGAGATATTGTTTTCGTGTTAGGCACCTTGGTCAGAATCTTGTACTTCGCACATGACAAGGAGTGGAGAATTCTAACAACGTAATCATCGGTCAAGTTTAATTCTGTCATGATGTCTGAGTAACTCAATCTATCTGAGGAATTGAAAAGCAACAGGGCCGAAGCCTGTCCCACAGGAAGAAGAATTAACCCTCTGTATTAGCAAGAAATGAATCCATTCGGAAGTGGCACTCATAACCACATAAAAACATTCACAGAATAGAAATAAAACTTTGTGAACATGTCACCTGATAAGTGGTTACAATCAGTTCCATAGTTTTGGGTTCAAATTTCCCACTGATATTACAAGTACCCAAAGAGTATATCCACGTAAGTTTTCTGTGCTTTGTTTTTGTTTGATAGAATTCCTGGAAAACTTTGACACACTTGACCTAAAGCAATAGCAATAGAAGAGAAAGATGTTAGCGACTTCCACAAAATAATTAACATTGCAAATTTATATCATATCAACAAAAGAATTCCAAATTACCAACTCTGGTGGAAGGTTGAGGTCAAAAGACTTGTAACTTGGCCAAAAGCCAGTAGTCAGAACAGTAACAGTCAAGTCAATCCTTGGATTTGCATGTGAATTATTACCAAGATACTCCTCAAAGCTGGTCTGGTTTTCCCTAGCCAATGTTAAGTCCGTAATCTAGAAGAAAAAAAATAAAAAATAAAATGGAAAAAGCCTCCACTAGAGTACTATTTTGGATATTGAATTGTGATGAAATATTGGGATCCATCATTATAAGAAATGTACTTCATTAACTGTTAAAATTTTAGTCCTTTAAAGATTATATGTTAACTGACCATTCCTTCCATCTTTGAGGTGAACTGACCACCACATTGATGCTTAAGCTTCATCAAAATACTCCTCTCATGGTCATCATTAGCACTCATGTCAAAAAGAAGCCGTCGAGCAAGCTTCTTCCTGCAAGAATTATGCAACATAAATGAATCATCTACAATTTCTTGTTTTTAAAGTAAACATAAAGCAATAATCAATGCGGTTTGAATTTTCAAAAGAACTGACTGAAGACAACAGATATATGAAAATAAGACTATTTACCTATAGAATTCAGCAAACAGGTCTTTATCGCTGATATAAGCAAGCAACTTTACTACCTGCAGGTTGATTAGAAATTATAAGTTCTAAGATATCTGTTAGAAGCTAAATAGAATAACTCATCACGAGTGGAGGAGACCTTTTCAAGTGTTTCTTCAATGGCTTCATCACTCAGTTTCTCAGTTCCACCTTTCTTAAGAATGTTATCACAAAAAGTGGCAAGTAGTTCTGCACTTGAGCTTCCAGCAACACCCTTGTTGCAGAAGACCTCAAAAGCCTCCTCAAACGCCTAAAATGAACACTGAATATTTAGATGTAGAAGAACATATGTGTGTGATCATGAAAACCCTGAGAGCATTTTCTAACACAAACCTTATGAAAAGTGTTATAATCATTCACATATGCTAGGTATTTGTCATGCAGCTCAATCACTTTTCCGACAAAAACCTGAAGAGCACACAATCTGTAACAGTTTCCAATAATTAAACATTCCAGACAAATTCTACAAGTGCAATCTTCATACAATTACCTGTTCCCACAAATCAACCACATCCTTCTTCCGCATGTGAAAATAGATAAGAAAAAACAATAGTGAGCATTACAAGAAAAATGAACTGTTCAAATACTGGTACATATAAAAAGATCAATTAAAAAAGAAAAAGAAAAAGATAGTAGTACGCAATGGTCTGGAATAAGTCACTGATCTTAACGTTCTGATCATTTTCCTTGCATCAGACTATACTAAGTCACTAATGCTAATATTATTTATCACTAATCATAAGATGATATGTAATGTGAAGGTATTTAAGATGTGGCTCAAATTGTAAGCCTATTGGAACTCACCTTTTAGATTGCAAGTGAACTTACAAAGTGTGATTTTCTGTTGGATTAAAAAAAATTGAAGGATTTTCTCACTTATTCTCAAAAAAAAAAAAAAATGTAGGTTGAAAAATTCAGTAATAATTGGTCAAAGCATCTTTGCATTTATCAATCCAATCGGGTTGTTATTTATTCATTAAATTTTCTTAAATGATTAGCATCGGGTCATTAAAAATGAGTAATTCAGAACCTAGAAATAATTTTAATTTTGAAAGATCATACACCTAAGCCAATTCACCCATGTAGGCTATGGTGACCATACACTTTATGGACTCATTCTTATAACGGCTGTATTCATAATGAACTTATAATGACTGTATAAATTAAAATTAATCTGTTTGCATGTAATTATTTTTTTATATAACATTTTCTGTGTCTTCATGCCTCACTCTTTTGATTCCAGTATTCCACTTTGTTGTAACATGTGATCTTTCCACACCTACTTTTATACTGTTATAAGTTTTGTTTTTATACTTCCAGTATTCCATATATTTCTATCATATCACAAATGTCTAGTAAACCAAATGTATCTAATTTTACATTTTGTACAGGGAAATGTAACATGTCTGAAATAATTCAAAGTGTTGCATGTTGTCACCAAGATTTTAGAATGGCTCCATGAATATAAGAACAATAAAACACTTATGTGAAGTACGGATGCCACATCAAGGGTATGAAAAAAAAGTATTTACCTTTTCAATTCCTACTGTGGTATTAAGTGACCAAAAAGACCTTCTTGGAAAAGCATTGAAACAATAAATATGCAGGAAAAAGAAATCACGGCACAGACCTTCTTGTTGCTTGCTGCATCTTCTGCTTGTTTGACCAAGGCTGTTACTTCAGCAGTGACATGCTGCATTACAGAACAGTGGAAAAAACAGCTTTAATGACAGATAAAGAAGATGTGCCATGCATAAGATCCCTTTTTAATTGAAGACAAATGGTTAAAGCATAAGCTAGAGGCTACTAACCTGCTTAAATATACCGGAAACAGGTTCTATGCCTTGAGGTATTTTAAAAAGAAGCCTGAACCTTTCTTTATTTTTTGATAAATAAAAAAGAAGCCCGGACATTCTTGACAAATATTCCACCTTAGACATCATTAAACACAAAAATAAATAAATAGAGTGATAAGAAAGCTGTAATAATTGCCCAATTTTCAAATAATCTCAGCAAAACTATTTCAAAATAATATAATCACCAAGTACCTTCTCGTCTCTAACCAATGCATGGCATTGAGAGTCATCTTTTCCAAGCAGTTGGGTCGCATACACGGACAAAAACTCATGTTGAACTTTCTACAAG
Source organism: Quercus robur (assembly GCF_932294415.1). Lineage (NCBI taxonomy): Eukaryota > Viridiplantae > Streptophyta > Magnoliopsida > Fagales > Fagaceae > Quercus > Quercus robur. The sequence continues at coordinate 46,907,942 of NC_065539.1, read as the reverse complement.
GAAGAAAAAAGAAGTCATAATAACAAAGTAACAGCCAGATTTGAAGATTTAGTAACAAACCATTGAAAGGCATTGCAAGAATCAATGAGCATCACTAAAAATTTTAATCTTTCATCAACCTAATAAAACATCATTCACAGGACTACTACACCAGAAAAGCAAGATTACTTTTTTTACATGTATAAAGTACAAACCTCCAGTAGCTTTGCTTCACTACTAGAATGCAAATAAAGAGAAACCCCATCTTTCTCTAGTCTTAAGCACTTCTCAGCCTGGAATTCCGAACACACATTAGGAATCATTCTATATCTATAAGAAATTACTTTTTACCAAATAACAAGGGCATATAAAGTTTACTTTGAGCATATAATCTGGACAAGAATCTTCTAGAATCCAGCTGGAAGCTTTCTGAGAATAGTAAGCAACAGTATCTTTAAGCATCGCTGCTTCAAAATCATTTTCATACTGATCCATTTGCCCCATTCCAATCTCGACAAATATATCTGAAACATTCCTCACTAAAGCTCGATCAATCTGCTCTCCTTCACGTTCTTTATTGATCTGATTGAAAAGAATTGTTTTCAGAACACTGATTTCAGAGCTATGCAAGTGCAGTATAGAAAACAGGCAAAAGTACAAACATACCAGAGAAATTACAATATCCCTAACTTTTCCATTGAACTCCTGGTAGACCTGAAATCAGAATTAAAATTTTTTTTGATAGGTAAATAATACTTCATTTCAAAAACAATGAAAAGGACAATGAAAAATCCAAAGCACACAGGCAGCGTGCTAAGAACCAAAACAAAAAAACTAGGATACATGGAAAGCACAGCTATCTAGCAAATCTGGTAACTCTGTATCATGCTTTATATTTCTTATGAAGGAAATGGGCATCAAATTGGATGAAAGACTGTATATTCTTGGTTTAGAATGTGAACTAATCCACTATCAGGAGGCAATAAAAATAAGAATGGCCTACACAACATGAATCAAGATGGTGCATCACATAGGGGTTCAGTCATGACATACCAGATCACGGAAGCAAGTAAGTCCAACTTCATTAAGGGGCGGAAGTGACCTCCGAGCAATAAAATATCGATCAAGATAATGGAAGAAACGAGAAAGCCATCTCACCATTACTTTGTGGTTTGCCCACCTTTTTACAAGCTCTCTCAACATAAATTCATCATGCTTCTCTTGTAAAGATGGCAATACCTGTACAGAAGAAGAAACCGTTAGAAAATGATTGCCAGAGAACTAAAAATACATTTTTTTAGTGGTAAGTTACACATGCACCTAGTGGGTTTTGAACCCACGAACTCACCCTCCATCCCATTATTAGGGGAGAAGGAAGTGCCAATTGAGCTATAGCTCATTGGCAAGAGAATTATAAATACACACACACATAAATTAAAGCTAAGATCCATGACATTGCTTTAGCTAGAAGTGAGGTACTGATCAAACAAATGCCCTTATCTTGGTAATTACTTTCCAGACAGTTTTCCTCACTCCTCATAGATAACAAAAGTCTAAAGACTAAAGTGCTGATATAATAATACTAATCTCAGAACCAAACAAACAATAGCCGTTAATACTTCTTTTCCAAAGAAAAGAATAAGAATGCTTTCTTCATCTTTTAAGATAATCACAAACCATTGAGAACTTGAAAGGCAAAAAGCTTCTGAGAATGGTATAACAAGCAGTAACAATATTAAATTACAGTGGATGTGTATTTTCCTCCTTTTTTAAAATTTATTCTGACAACTACGATTGAAATATTATTACCTTTTTCTGTTTCCTTAATCTCATTTTTGCATGAAAGAAAAAGGGCAACAAAGCATGAACTCAAAATCTAATCAACATGCAGCAGAGGCCATCAAATGATCGACAATTAAATGTGAAACCTATTGAAAATTAACAAAATTGTTCTCCAGTCTGAGAACGAGGTAACTCAAAGAAATATAACAGCCGCTTCAGAGATGGGAAGGATGCTCAATTGTCTTGATAGAGAGGCCAAATGTAGGATCTTGTATCTGTGAGGGTGAATATAACACCTTAAGAAGTCTCTTTTTGATTGCTTGATCTGTTGGTAGTGACAAGGTGATAATATTTACTCTGATAATAGTGTTAATATCATATGTAATTATTCTAACAAATCTATCCTTAACATGTAAGCCTTCTATAACGCCACATCAAGCAACACTTTGACTAGCCTCCCCTTCAAATGGAATTCTTTTTCGTAATAATTTAGGTGTCATGTGTCGCAACAATCCAATGCTTGCCATTAGTGTGCCTTTACTCAATCATCGATACAACTAACATGGGAATCTTTTTGCAGCCAATGAGTTCTATCTCAAACGGCATATCCTCCCCCCCAAAAAGAAAAGAGTGGAGTGTGAGGTCATGGATTCAAAAATCATTGGGTGCATGTGTAAAATTACCAATAGAAAAAAGGGAATCTTTCTTGCACTACTATGAGAGCTACCAACACATACACAAGCATAGTTGCGTTAACTCATCACTTTAAAGTCTTTACTCAACAATGGGTAGGACAACATAGGAGTCTTCCTTGCTCTTATGTGGGGGCACCAACAACATGCACGATCATATCAAACACTTGTCTAGTCGAACCATTTGCTCATATGGTACATATGGATTTTAGGTTTTTGAGAGTTGAATGCTAACACCCTAAGGAAGTTCTTTTTGACACCTTGATAGACCATGATAACACCCTAATAAATAATATTATATTAACTACTTACTCTGGTAATTACTACCTGATATGTTACTTGACCACTTAACCAAACACACCATTCATACATGAATATGCAACAACATTTGACTTGTGCAAAAATCAAGTCGTTGACATGCAATATGCAAGTTATATCACAATTAAACATTTTTTTTTATATGATACTCTACAGCAAGCAGTTTTATCACACATTTCATATTTCATGCTATGCCAGCTTATTCAAGCTACTTCAAACAAAATGAACAAGAATACATGTCAAATTCCTCACCTTTGAAGTTATGTACTCTTCAAATGTTTCCCGGTACTTATTGTAGAGCAGTTGGGAATAATCATGAGGAGGCTTCTGTGTAGTCATGTTATAAATGGTTCTATGCATATAACATCAAGCAAAAAAAATAATATCACAATCATTTCCATCAAACTCAAAATCTTCAAAACACACACAATTCATAAACACAAAGCAAATAAAGCAAAATGGCATAGAAATCAATACGTGTAGAGCATCATGTACTCCTCGCAGCTGAACTGCGGCTCGGGCAACCCTTCTAGAATGTTCTTCAGCTTTGTGATCCCCTTCTGCATTAGCTCCCATCCTTGTTTGAAGGGTATGGTCTCTCGCTCCATCATACTGCTATAGCTTTAATTCCTTAACCCCCAAAATTATTATTTAAAAAAAAAAAATCACACAAAACTTGTTGAACAGCAAAGAAAACCCCCAAATTGAATTTCCCAGATGCTTAAATTGAAAGCTAAACAAAATTGCCTCTATCCTCAGTCCAAAAACCCCAATGCTCTGTTTTCTCAGCTGGGGAAGAGGAAGAGTGAATGTACAACTAAAAGAGCTCAAATTACAAATTGGTATAATCTTTGTTAGAAAAACACCTTTCAATACAAAACCATAACATAAAACGAATCAAAATGTTAATTTTTTGCAAAAATGGATGAAGATTACAGATGAAATTTCAAACATATATATTTCTCTCTCTCTCTAAAAGAGTTGTAATCCAAAGAACACAAAAGCTGTATATGAGAAACCCATCAAAAGAAAAGCAAAAATTAAAAAGCACAAGAATTCAACCAAAGTTCAGTCCAAGTTTTCATGAAACTTTAGGAGTAAGTTCTGATGAAACTTAATGCGAAAGTTTTACATTTTAGCAAAAAAAAAAAAAAAAAAAAAAAGGTCTAGTTTAGTTTTGTTTGTTTGATTCTCCTAGACTTTTGACCTGGAAGTCGTTATTTGAAGTCTGAGTGGTGGAAATAGCAAAGACTAGGAAAAACAAAGTGTACATTGACTACTGTGTTGCTTTCTTTTTTTCTCTTTTTTTTGAGAAAATGTTGCTTTCTTATTGATCCTATATATATACTACTAGTAGTAGTACGAGTACGCAATTATTTAGAGCACCCATTTGGCTTTTCCAAATGTAACTCTGCTTCTCGCTACTTTTAAGCACCCTGGAGCAGTACTGGTCTCCTATATACTAGTAGTAGTAGTACGAGTACGCAATTATTTAGAGCACCCATTTGCCTTTTCCAAATGTAACTCTGCTTCTCACTACTTTTAAGCACTCTGGAGCAGTACTGGTCTCCTCTTCTCTCTCTCTCTCTGTTTTTGACAACGAAAGAGAAGGAGAGGGTTCCTTCTCATTTAAATAAAATTCTTATTAACGGCTAAACCACAAGTATTTAATCTGTTGTAATTAATAATTATCCCAAATATTTTTTTTTGGTTGCTGCAAGATTACAATTTGCACACTTTAAGTTTGCTTAATATTCAATTTAGTTATCTAACTTAGGCCTGTTTGGTAGAGGAGTTTGAGTAGTATTGTTTGTAATTTTTTAAAATACGTGTGGATAAAAAAGTATATGGAAATGTGTGTAATGTTATTTAAAAACTGAAAATGAATGTTTGAAGGATTCAGATCTTCTAGAGTTCCTAGGGTACTCTACCAGGTAAATTTCTTTAAATCCTCACCCCTTATTTAAAATTAATGGTTTAAGATGCTGCCACATCATTATTCCACTAACTTACTCTTTTAAAAACATAAAAAAAAATGAATAACTTTAGGAAGCAGCCGTGATCTTTTAACGTAAGCAAATGGTTCCAACGTTTTTTTTTCTTTTAACGTTAGCAAACGGATCCAACGTTTTTTTTTTTTTCATTTTTTTCTTTTTTTTTTCTTTTTGGATGGAACAAATCTCAAACCCAGGAATTTCATCATCCCACAAATTACTCCTGCCATTTTTCCCATCTGAATCCAAAAGACACTCCTGGGCAAGAAGAAACCAGACTTTCTTTTACATCTGAAGCCGTGATCTCCTACAGCCTTGAAATTTTCAGTTCTTTCAATCATAAATGATGGATCCACCCAGCTCAATCCCTTCAAACCGTCCATGGATGACCATTGAAAGCCCAATGGAGGCCAGGTATATTACTCTCTCTCTATCCTCTGTTCTCTGTCTATTGTCTACTGAGATTAGTTTCTTTATTTCATACCTGTGGTTGATATTAGATTTTTATTGTTTTGCAATTTCACTACTGCAAAACTATTTAATGATTGCTCATGAAGGGCTGTGTTTTTTTGGGGCTATATCCTCTGCCTGCAAGGTGTTTGATAAATGTTCAAGGTAAGTTTTGACAATTGGGACCCCTTTACGTATTGTTGAGTTTTGGGCTCCATGGTGTGGGCCATTCCGTGTGAAAGATTTAGAGGGAACTATTCTGCAATTTTTGTCAATGTGGTGACTTGAAAATTGCATTTCAACCTTAGACTCAGGTTCAATCTTCTCAATCTAAACAAAAACATGCTTTTAATGACTTTTAATTAAATCTAGAACTTTTGAATTGACTGGTTCTTCACATGGATTCAATGAAATTTTTATGATGAACTTGGGTAATTGGGCTATATCCTCTGCCTGCAAGGTGTTTATAATTAAAATTCTTAGTCTTTACTTTGTGTTTGCCCCACTATGTTTACAATTAAAAGGTCAATGCCTGTTTTCACTCTTAAGTGCTGAGTTCAACCTTGAAGTGCAAGTATCTGATGCTTGTCGCAGTTGTCATGGTACAAGAGGTCAATGTCAATGTCTTTCCTTTTAGGTTACTAGAAATAGAATACACTTTTCTTGATATAAAATCTATATCAGATATATGTATACCGATCTTTATTGTTCTTTGTTAAATATATTGTTGATATTGATACCAAGTTTACTATGCCATTCCATTAATTTGCAGTGATATAAGGTTCTGTAGCTTCTGCTATCAGTTTTGGTAACTCCATTTACTCTATTTTTTTTTTTTTTATCATCCTATATAATGTACGGAATCCATTGATACAGTAACTAAATTATTGTAGTTCATAATTTTTCTCCATGGCTCCCTATCTCCTGTGAATCAAAACCTAACTCCCTTGAACTGCTTTAAGGTACAGGATGCCAAGTCATCCTTAGCATGTTCTTCTCTATTGTTAGTCTCATGTCACCACAAGAAAATGCAATTTTATTGAGGCTCAAGACATTATCAATAGATAGTTTAAGTTACTCTCATGTCACCATATAACATTTTTATTCTTTGATTACAACCATTTTGTTTGCTGGAATTGGAGTTCTGTTGGTTATAATCTGTTGCTTCTGGAGAAAGTTCTCATTACTTAAGAGTATTAATTTTGGAAGAAGGAATACTGGTTCTTCACGTGGAAAAAGCCTGGTTCTTGAAAACTAGAACTTTAATTTTTTGGAAATAGCCTAAATCTAGAACTTTTGAATTGACTAGTTCTTCACATGGATTCAATGAAATTTGTATGATGAAATTTTTTGATAAGTGCTTATTACCCTTTATTTTCACTCAAATGATAATTTTGAGTCTTCTTTGACACTTTGACACTTATTGATCTTTACGGTCCAACTTTGACACTTTTTTTTTTTTTTCCAGCTTCTAATTTCAGGTTCACTTGAAAGCTTGGATGTTGATGATCTATGATTGCACACTAATTATGCGGGTGGCTATCACTAAGCAGCATCCACAGTGGCTTTTAGGATTTAGTTCTTTGGAAAAAAGACAGTAGTAAAGATCACAATATTTAAGAAGAATATGTATTTATCAAAAAAAAAAAAATTAAGAAGAATATGTATCAATAGTGGCTAAAATGCTTCATGTATTACCAATGTTTCAATAGTTATAGATATGTAATGAATAGTTTTTTTTTTTTTTTTTGAAAGCAATATGTAATGAATAGTTATTGGCAATAATATCAATTTTATTAGTTTTATCTTACTTTGTTATTTCATAGATGCTTGTAAACTATACATGTAATATAATGTAATTTATTGCTAGACATTCAAATTGCCAATAATATTGATTTAAAATCTAGAAGTTTGAACTTTGCACAAGGTACAATTGTTTTAAAGAGGGGAAAATGTTACATATCAAAGGCCTATCCCCTATTCTACAAAGGGACAATCTTAACAAAAGAAAATGTAACATTGGTAGCATTAACAATGGTCTATCCCCTCCTCTCTTTTACAACAGAGACAATCTTAACAAAAGAAAAATGTAACATTGGCAGCATTAACAATGGCCTATCCCCTCTTCTCTTTTACAACAAGGACAATCTTAACAAAAGAAAAATGTAACATTGGTGGCATTAACAAAGGCCTATCTCCTCTTCAACGTCCATAGCATTGGCAACATCAAAATCACATACCTATACATATTTCAAAAACCCAAGGTTATCTTTTGATAACTTAGTAAAGGCAAAAAAGAAAAAAAAAAAAACTTTCCATCATTTGTTAATCATTTACCAAGAAAATTCATGTGAGCATCATAATTATTTGTTGTGTCACCCAAAGGAACTTGTGCTTGATCAAACCCAACATCCATTCCCTGCAAGAAATTATAATGATTTTGTGTCATCTATGTCATTGCATAAAAGAACATGCCACTTGTTAATAACTTAAAAAAGCTGAATGAACAAGTTCACCGTTAATGATTCAATGAAATTGTTTTGGCATCTATTTCCTTGGAGACCTTCATATGTCATCCATGCCATTGAATTAGGTGCCAGATCAGTTTCCTATATCACAAATCACAAATAGTTCTCGTTAAAACTTTCAGATTTTTAGCAATAAAAATTCTTTAAAATTGCTTACCTACAAACTCACAAGATTGCTCACCTTATGTGAATAGCATTGCACAGGTGAGATAGAGTTATTGTAATTTATGAGAGAAGAGTTATTGTTTTCCTATATGGTAAGATATAAGGAATTAGTTTAACCAAGAATAAAAAAATAAACTGTTTGTACACAATGCATGTAAATTTGTCAATATTTTTTGCATCAAGAGCATACCTTGGATAATTGTTGTCTAACAGTATCTTTTGTTGAAGTTTTTTTCTTTCTCCTTGATTGTTGTTCAACCCAACTTTTACATCTTTTTCGACCCTTACAACCTTCTTTCTTTTTGAGGCCTTTAACCTTTTCAACTAAATTCTTTATAGGTTCTCCATGATCCACAATTTCACTACCACCCAATGACATTTGATCTTTAGAATTATCAAGACTCACACTTGAAAATTTCATGGCAATATCTTCAACTTGCTTTTCTAATTCCTTTGTAACACTCTCTACCAAAGCATATGCTTCTTCGATTTCAGCAGCTCGTGATGCTAATCTAACTAACCTGGGACATAATCTTCTATACCGTTGTGTAACTTTTAAGTTAACATCCCCATTGACATCCTTCCCAATACTATCTATGACATACCCATTTTTTGCTTCTCTTGTCCATCTCTTCAAAATGTAAGCATCAGGAATTATCTTTATATCAAGTATGTCGAAAACCTTCAAAGCATGACAACACAAAATCCCAAATGTTTCAAACTTCCTACAACTGCATGAGATTGTCCTACTAATAGGACTACACAATACTTTATATTCTCCAACTTTCTCAAGAAGCACAACAGTATATTCATGCACTGGCTGGCTACAATTCCGATCTTTTATTATTGCAGCTGATGCATGGTCATACTCATTTTGGAACACTTTAAATATTGCAGGGGTATACACCTGTGATGCTTGCTTCAATAAAGGTGAATTCTTCAAGCACAAAGGAGGCAATTTTTCCCTAGCATTATACTCAGCCTCTAACTCTTTATCCCGCTTCTGCCCTACTACCATCTCAAAATGCTCAAAAAAATCATCCATATTCAAATTTGATTTCAAGTAATCTTTCAAATCCCCATTCAAACTTTCACTAAGCTGAGTACTTCGCATTCCCAAAGTAACTGCCCTCTTCATGTAACAGTTAGCCCATTTTTCCTTCAATTTGTATATACCATTTAACCAACTAAGATCCTTAATTGTATAGGTCTGAATCATTTTATTCCAAGCTTCTTCAAATTCACTCTCATTCTTATACTTATACATGCAGTCCTTAAAGTCTCGGAGGAACAATGAGCCATCCTTCATCAAATTTCCCAATTTCTTGATTCCATTTTGCATTATGTGCCAAGTACATAATCCATGCCATGTCTCTGGCATCACCTCAGCTAATGCCTTTGCAATAGCAAAATCTTGATCAGTAAAGATAGATTTAGGCTTTCTACCACCATGTGCTTTTAAAAAACTCTCAAAAAGCCATTTGAATGATTCAGTTGTCTCATCGTATAAAAGTGCAGCCCCAAAAATCACCATCTCTCTATGGTGATTGAAACCAATAAACATAGCTAAAGGTCTAAATTCTTTGTTTGTGCCAAATGTAGTGTCAAAACTAAAAACATCACCAAAATGGGCATAATCAATTATCATTTTAGCATCAGCCCAAAATATATTAGTTATTTGCTCCTCGATATCCAACTGTACAGCATAATGGAACGATGGATTATGAATCAATTGTTGTTGAAAATACCTTAATAAACTACCGGCTTCACCATATATCAAGCTTCGTTGTCGTCTAGTTCGAAGATAGTTTTTTTGATCAATTCCAGTGTAGCCAAGATTAGCCCTTCCACCAGCCTCCCTACTCATTAACTCATGTATCTCCTTAGGCTTAATTCCAGAAGCATAAGCTAAATCAATAGCAAAAGCTTGGACATCAGACATCTTTCGTTCTGATCGCATCATGAAAGTAGTTGCTGCAAGATGAAGAACATGGTTGTGCTCTGATACAAAATCGTACACCTTGTACTTTCCGGTCTCACGAACTAATGAAACACCCAATCGTACTGGACAATTAGTCCTTGTTTCTTGTCGAGGTTGACTGGTCAGATGATCTCGTTTATCAGGCTTACGAGTACCCTCTTTAGAACACAAAAATCTTCTTGATGTTATTTCTCCATCTATCTTACTTTTATTTGTATAATGCTTTCGAACACTAAACCCCATTTGTTTTCCATAATTTTTCCAAAACATCCAAGCTGCCTCTAACGTATCAAACTCCATACCAACCTTTGGGGTACAATCATTCATGGTATCCTTGTTTTGACAAGAAATGTCCATCATCCTATAAAAATACAACCAAAAAAAATAAAAAATAAAACTCAATTCCAATTAACTGAAACTGAATAATTCAAATATTACTAATATACCAAGGTCCCATTACCAATATACTCAAACTAAATAGACAAGTTTGAAACAATCATGGCAATAGCTAAACCCAATAACATGAAAAGAAAAGCACCAAAGCAGATTTCCAAATCCGATAGCTTGCAAATCATTAGAAAAACTAGCAAAAACACAAAGCAAATTGGTTACACCAGTAGATATATATTGGCTTCTAAAAGACAATAAAAACAACAAAAAGTAAAATAAAAATGAATGGAGTTCAAGTTTTCTGTGGTGCACGCGCAACATTGCTTACAAGCAGAAGAAGAGTGCAAAAAAAGGGCTGCAAAGATAAAAGGACATATAATAAACCTTCAGTCAGGTACTAAAACCAAAAAGTAAAGACTAAAACTACATTGAGAAGACTGAGGTCTAAGGTTGAAATGCAATTTTCAAGTCACCACATTGACAAATATTGCAGAATAGTTCCCTCTAAATCTTTTACACGGCATGGCCCACACCATGGAGCACAAAACTCAACAATACGTAAAGGGGTCCTAGTTGTCAAAACTTATCTTGAACATTTATCAAACACCTTGCAGGCAGAGGATATAGCCCCAAAAAAACACAGCCCTTCATGAGCAATCATTAAACAGTTTTGCAGTAGTGAAATTGCAAAACAATAAAAATCTAATATCAACCACAGGTATGAAAAAAAAAAAAAAAAAAAAAAAAAAAAAGAGAAAGGAAGAAACTAATACTCAGTAGGCAATAGACAGAGAACAGAGGATAGAGAGAGATTAAGATAGCTAATATACCTGGCCTCCATTGGGCTTTCAATGGTCATCCATGGACGGTTTGAAGGGATTGAGCTGGGTGGATCCCTCATTTGTGATTGAAAGAACTGAAAATTTCAAGGCTGTAGGAGATTATGGCTTCAGATGTAAAAGAAAGTCTGGTTTCTTCTTGCCTAGGAGTGTCTTTTGGATTCAGATGGGAAAATGGCGGGAGTAATTTTTGGGATGATGAATTTCCCGGGTTTGAGATTTGTTCCATCCAAAAAGAAAAAAAAAAAAAAAAAAAAAAAAAAAAAAAAAAAAGCTGGATCCGTTTCCATCCAAAGAGAAAAAAAAAAAAAAAAAATGTTGGAACCGTTTGCTAACGTTAAAAGATCACGGCAGCTTCTTAAAGTTATTCCCTTTTTTGTGTTTTTAAAAGAGTAAGTTAGTGGAATGTTGATGTGGCAACATCTTAAACCATTAATTTTAAATGAGAGGTAAGGATTTAAAGAAATTTACCTGGTAGAGTTCCCTAGGAACTCTAGAAGATCTGAATCCATGTTTGAAATGCCTTACCAAACGTGTCATTAATTTTATTTAATTCAGTATTATCTATACTACTATTTAAGAGACTTCTCTTGTTTGAATTTCTCATTTTTTTAGTTTAAAAATATCCCTACACTTCTATATTTAAGTAGAGACAAAATTAAAGGACAATCCGGTAAAAATACAACTCTAACTCCCACTAAATATTTGCCTAAAAAATAGGAACATTCTTCTGTTAATTTTCAAATTGTTTTATTTACTTATAAATTAGATTCTCAAAATAAAAATCATATATATAAAATAAAAACACAAGATTTTTTTTTTTTTTTTTTGCTAAAAAAAAAGCCTTATCGCTCACGCGAAATGTGTGTGATGAGGCTAGTAACTTTTAATTTTAATCAATTTGGTCCTCTAAATTTTAACTTTATTTCATTCAACATCTCATTAGTGTCCATTAAAATTGCGTCATTAGTGCCTTTGAAAACAATTGTTGTCTTTGAATTTTATAAACTAGTAAGTTATCCGTGTGATACACGGATAATGTTGTACTGTTTTATGTAAAATGGTTTTGAAGAATGTTGTATCTGTATTATAGCATAATTATTATAGAACTTTATTAGTAATGAATTCATCATAAAAAGTAACAATTATGTAAAATTTATTTTTTCTAAAATTTATGTGAATATTATTTTAAGTGTAATTTTTAGTGAGTTTTGAATTTGATGTCCAGATTAGGTTGTCAAAATTAGGATCCTACATAGAATCGTGGGAAGTAGGTAGGATTGTGGATTGTAGGATTAGATAGTGGACCTTAGATTTTTGCAACTAATAACTCATTTAATAGTTAATACAAATATTAATACAAACTCATTTATATATAACTTTAAGCAATGTTATACGTGATGTAACTCTAAGCAATGTTACTACTCAATAACTTGGTGTTGAATTCATATTTTGAAAATTTAACCGTTGAATTACATGTTTTATACGTTCTTAACATGCATGTTAATTTTTATGCCTATATATATATTGTTTGCTAAATTACAATTTGTATACTCTTTACTTTACTTTCATTCATTTCAATTCTCTAATTTTTAACTTTACTCAATTCAGTCTTCTAAATTTTAACATTATTTAATTCAGTCATAGAATCGTGCCATTACTGCCTTTAAAAACGACGTAATTTTGGTTTTCTTTGAATTTTATAAATTAACAAAAAAAATAAAATACTATATCAATTTTTTAATAATTATTATTTAAAATTAAAAAAAAAAAGATTAAACAAAAAGATTAAATCCAAAACACAAACAAATAAACAAATTCATCAACAAAAAATCGAGCATCTTGCATATTATTCGTTTGGGATAAAATTGAGCAAACCTAAAATCATAACCGAGAAAAATTGTATAACCTCATAACTTGAAAAATTGAAAATCACTCAGGAAAACCCATAACTATAATCAAGCAAACCCAAATTTGGCATAAACCTTCTAATAGAACCCGAATCTTTGTCTTTGTCGTAATGGAACTAACAAGGCAGAATATGCTCTAAAATAGATCGAATCGGTGCAACGCTGAGAAATCCCTAGGGTTTCGGCTAGGGACATCAATTTCTAGCAAGATTTTAAGGCTATGATAGAGATCCTGAGGCTTTTGAGCACAGTCTGAGAGAGGAACGTCTCAATCTTGGAGACATATTTGCATGGTAATTGCTAACACTTTTCTTGGTTTGTGCTATATTTTAGGTTGTACTTATAGTGTTTAATTATAATACTTTTATTTTCGTTATTTATGTTCATAGCAAAAATTTCTTGATGAAGGTGGCAATCCCACACTTTCATGTTTTAGAAAGACATAGGTATGATGACTAGTATATGTCAATATTTGAGAAGTGAACAAATAATTTCAATCAACACACACACACACACACACTCATGATCTGTTTGCAAGGAGAATAGGGGTTATTTTAAATCCCGTAAAGTGAAATTAATCATAATAGCATTTGAACACAGATTGATTTCTAAAAGCATGAGAGAATATGAAACTCATTTTACTGTTCTAAATCCAACACGTGTCCCAAGCCTTACAAAAAAAAAACATAAGCATCTTATGACGCTGGCACATTGACTTGGAAATTACATTAAGCAAATAAAATTATGTAAGTACAGACTAATGCACAAAACAAGAGAGCAATAAAGATTTGCATATGAAGATGGAGTGATGGACCATCCATCTGATAGTTTGAAGATTGACAATTAAAAGGCAATGATGAGTAACATTAAAGATATACTTTTCATTTCCATTGGCAGCCGGTCGCAGGGGGTGGGGTGGGGATAAACAATTAACAGAAGCATAAACTAAGTCATGAGACTGGATATTACAATAAATTACAACACAAAGATACAGGGCGGGATCCAACTAGTGCACTGGACCACTTTATGGAATCAATTACAATTTCTCCGGCATGGGTGCTAAATCTACAGTAGTGTTCATTACTTGGCTTCCAAGGAAAAATGTACAAGCATTCTCTGCTTACTGCTACTAAGCAATCACCAAAAGAGGCACTTACATGGTGGCATTTATGTACATGCCTTTTCCCCCTTTCTTTCCACCACGAACTGACCCTCTTTTCTTTGTTATTTGCAGCAGTAATAGTCACAAATTCATTTGGTGATATTCAACTAGGCCACCTCATGCCAAGTACCTGAACAAATTAGGGTTATCCTTGTCTCTTTCCAAATAATCTCGTGTGATCAGATCTTCAATTCGCTTCTTTATTGCCTTGAAATCGGGCTGCAAAATCACATTTCAAGCAACAACAGTGAGTCACAGCTGATTGAAAGAAACAGGACATTAATCATATATGAGGAAAAGAGGTGCCAGAAAAACCTTGAACATGCGACCCAACTGCTCAACACACTCCATGACCAGCTGCTGGTGACCTAAAACTTTACGACTCTTCATGATGCGCACAATCGAGGCATCAATGGCATACCGTCTGTCTTTGTCAACATCTTCAATTACTTTCTTCTTCTCATCCACAGGAGGGAGAGGAATCTGCACATCAAACCAAGCAATAGATTAAATATGCCTAGCAAAAATCAGTAAATTGAAAAGGCAAACTGGAACAAGACATTCAGAAAATAGCTCAGTACCTTGATCCTCCTCATTTTGTCGGTAAACTTTGAGTTGAACTCAAAATAATCAGTTGGAGATATTGTTTTCGTGTTAGGCTCCTTGTTCAAAATCTTGTACTTCGCACATGACAAGGAGTGGAGAAGTCTTACAACGTCATCATCGGTCAAGTTTAATTCCGTCATGATGTCTGAGTAACTCAATCTATCCGAGGAATTGAAAAGCAACAGGGCTGAAGCCTGTCCCACAAGAAAAAGAATTAACCCTCTATATTATCAAGAAATAAAACCATTCGGATGTGGCACTCACATCCACATAAAAGCATTTGTATGATAGAAATAAAATTTTGTGAACATATCACCTGATAAGTGGTCACAATCAATTCCATAGTTTTGGGTTCAAATTTCCCACTGATATTACAAGTACCCAAAGAGTATATCCATGTAAGTTTTCTGTGCTTTGTTTTTGTTTGATAGAATTCCCTGAAAACTTCGACACACTTGACCTAAAGCAATAGCAAAAGAAGAGAAGGATGTTAGCGACTTCCACAAAATAAATTAAAATTGCAAATTTATATCATATAGAATTCCAAATTACCAACTCTGGTGGAAGGTTGAGGTCAAAAGACTTGTAACTTGGCCAGAAGCCAGTAGTCAGAACAGTAACAGTCAAGTCAATCCCTGGATTTGCATGTGAATTATTACTCAGATACTCCTCAAAGCTGGTCTGGTTTTCCCTCGCCAATGTTAAGTCCGTAACCTACAAGAAATTTTTTTTTTTAATTAAATGGAAAAATTCTCCACTAGAGTACTATTTTGGATATTGAATAGAGATGAAATATTGGGATCCAATCAGTATAAAAAATGTACTTCATTAACATTTAAAAGTTTAGTTTCATTAACATTTAAAAGTTTAGTTATTTAAAGATTAAGTTAACTGACCATTCCCTCCATCTTTGAGGTGAACTGACCACCACATTGCTGCTTAAGCTTTGTCAAAATACTCCTCTCGTGGTCATCATTAGCACTCTTGTCAAAAAGAAGCCGTCGAGCAAGCTTCTTCCTGCCAGAAATTATGCAACATAAATTAATCATCTACAAGTTGTTTTTAAAGTAAACATAAAGCAATAATCAAAGTGGTTTCAATGTTCAAAAGAACTGATTGAAGACTACCAATATTTGAAAATAAGACTATTTACCTATAGAATTCAGCGAAGAGGTCTTTATCGCTGATATAAGCAAGCAGCTTTACTACCTGCAGGTTGATTAGAAGATTATTAAGTTCTAAAATATCTCTATTAGAAGCTAAATAGAATAACTCATCAGGAGTGGAGTAGACCTTTTCAAGTGTTTCTTCAATGGCTTCATCACTCAGTTTCTCACTTCCACCTTTCTTAAGAATATTATCACAAAAAGTTGCAAGTAGTTCTGCACTTGAGCTTCCAGCAACACCCTTGTTGCAGAAGACCTCAAAAGCCTCCTTGAGTGCCTACAATGGAACACATAATATTTAGATGTAGAGGAACACGTGTGTGATCATGAAAACCCTGAAGCCAATTTCTAATACAAACCTTATGAAAAAGAGTGTGATTTTGGAAACAATCATTCACATAAGCTAGGTATTTGTCATGCAGCTCAATCACTTTTCTAACAAAAACCTGAAGAGCACACAGTCCATATCAGTTTCCAATCATCAAACAGCCAAGACAAATTCTACAAGTAGAAGCTTCATACAATTACCTGTTCCTGCAAACCAACCACGTCCTTCTTCTCCGCCTGTGAAAATAAGATAAGAAAAAACAATAGTGAGCATTACAAGCATAATGAACTTTTCAAGTACTGGCACACATAAAAAGATCAATTAACAAAAAAAAAGAGCAGTATGCAGAGGTCAAGATACAGTGGTCTGGAATAAGTCACTGATGCTAATGTTATATATCACTAATCATAACATGATATGTAATGTGAAAGTATTTAATGTGCGGCCTAAAATGTAAGCCTATTGGAAGTCACCTTTTAGATTGCAAGTGAACTTACAAAGCGTGATTTCATATTGGATTACAAAAATGAAGAATTTCCTAATTTGTTCAACCAAAAAAAAAAAATGAAGGATGAAAAATTCAGTAATAATTGGCCCAAGCATCTTTACATCCATCAGTCCAATCAGTCGGTTTATTTAGCCATTACATTTTTTAAATGATTAGCATTGGACCATTAAAAATGTCAAAAAACATGAATAAATTCAGAATCTAAAAAAAATTTTAATTTTGAATGATCCTATACATAAGCCAATTCGCCAACCTAAACTAATTTGTTGAGGATCCATAGCCGACCTCAAAAATTTGGGACTAAGGCTTCATTGCTATTGCTATATATATAAGCCAATTCACCCATATAGACTATGGTGATCATACACTTTATGGACTCATATATATAATGACTGTATTCATAATGAACTTATAATGACTGTATCAATTAAAATTAATCCGTTTGAATGTAAATATTTTTTTATTCAACATTTTCTGTCTATATGCTTCACTTTTGATTCTACATTGTTGTAAGAAGTGATCTTTCCAAGTTTACTTTCATACTGTTATAAGTTTTGTTTTATATTTCCATATATTGCATCTCTGAAACTTTATTCATATTGGCTTTAACTAGAACTCACCCTCAAAACCAATCTTCAAAACAAGGGACAAATTAGAATGTAGCTTATGGCCTCAGGCAACAGACTTGTCCGCCACAGATCCCATTGGATCAGACATTCTAAAAGTTTACTGAGGAATAGGGCAACAAAATGACTCACAATTAAGTGCACATAAATGACGCATATTCATACACAAAACAAAAAAGTCAAGTAAACCAAATGTATCTATCTCACATTTTGCGAAGGGAAATGCAACATGTCTGAAACAATTCAAAGTGTTGCATGTTGTCACCAAGATTTTAGAATGGCTCCATGAATATAAGAATGATAAAACACTTATGTGAAGAAGTATGGATGCCACCTCCTTAGCAAGGGTATGAAATGGAAGTATTTGCCTTTTCAATTCCTACTGTGGTATTTAAGTGAGAAAAACACCTTCTGGGAAAAGCATTGAAACAGTAAATAAAGAGGAAAAGGAAATCAAGGCACAGACCTTCTTGTTGCTTGCTGCATCTTCCGCTTGTTTGACCAAGGCTGTTCCTTCAGCAGTGACATGCTGCATTACAGAACAGTGGAAAAAAAAGCTTTAATGAGAGACAGAAGGAAGATGTGCCATGCATAGGATCCCTTTTAAATTGAAGACATTGGATAAATCATAAGCTGGAGGCTACTAACCTGCTTAAATATGCTGGAAACAGGATCTAAGCCTTTAGGTATTTTAAAAAAGAGCCTGAACATTCTTGACAAATCTTCCACCTTAGGCATAATTAAACAGAGAAATAAATAAATAATAAAGTGATCAGAAGCAGAAATAATTGCCCAATTTTCAATTAATATCAGCAAATCTATTTCAAAAACAATATAATCACCAAGTACCTTGTCGTCTCTAAGCAATGCATGGCATCCAGAATTATCTTTTTCAAGCAGTTGGGTTGCATATACAGACAATAACTCATGTTGAACTTTCTACAAGGAAGAAAAACGAGGTCATAATAACAAAGTAACAGCCAGATTTACAGATTTTTTAATAAAACATTGAAAGGCATTGCAAAAATCAATGAACATCACTAAAAAATTTAATATTTCATCAACCTAATAAAACATCATTCATAGGACTACTACACCAGAAAAGATGGATTACTTTTTTTTTTTTTTTTTCTAAAAGAAGGTACAAACCTCCAGTAGCTTTGTCTCACTGCTAGAATGCAAGTAATGAGAAACCCTATCTTTCTCTCGTCTTAAGCACTCCTCAGCCTGGAATTCCCAAGTCTCAACAGACATTAGAAATCATTCTATATCTATAGGAAATCACTTTTTACCAAAAAACACGGGCATATAAAGTTTACTTTCAGCATATAATCTGGACAAGAATCTTCTAGAATCCAGCTGGAAGCTTTTCGAGAATAGTAGGCAGCAGTATCTTTAAGCATTGCTTCTTCAAAATCATTTTCATACTGATCCATTTGCCCCATTCCAATCTCGACAAATATATCTAAAACATTCTTCAATAAAGCTCGATCAATCTGCTCTCCTTCACGTTCTTGATCAATCTGATCGAAAAGAATTGTCTCAAGTAAACTTTTTTCAGAGCTATACAAGTTCAGTCTATAATACAGGCAAAAGTGCAAACATACCAGAGAAATTACAGCATCCCTTACTTTTCCATTTAACTCCTGGTAGACCTGAAATCAGAATTAACGTGCCCTCCGTATCACAATTGATATATCTTATGAAGGAAATGAGCATCAAATTGGATGGAAGACTGTAAAGTCTTGGTTTAGAATGTGAACTAATCCATTATCAAGAGGCAATAAAAATAAAAATGGCCTACACAACATGAACCAAGATGGTGCATCACATAGGGGTTCGGTCATGACATACCAGATCACGGAAGCAAGTAAGTCCAACTTCATTAAGGGGCGGAAGTGACCTCCGAGCAATAAAATATCGATCAAGATAATGGAAGAAACGAGAAAGCCATCTCACCATTACTTTGTGGTTTGCCCACCTTTTTACAAGCTCTCTCAACATAAATTCATCATGCTTCTCTTTTAAAGATGGCAATACCTGTACAGAAGAAGAAACCGCTAGAAAATGATTGCAAGAGAACTATAAATACATTGTTTTAGTGGTAAGTTACACATGCACCTAGTGGGTTTTGAACCCACGTACTCACCCTTCATCCCATTATTATGAAGTGCTAATGGAGCTATAGCTCATTGGCAAGAGAATTATAAATAAATATACTTACACATATATATACATTTATAAACACACATGCACACACACACAGAAGAAAATAGAATTGAGATGCACGACATTTCTTGAGCTAGAAATGAGATACTGATCAAACAAAGGTCCTACTTATCTTGGTAATTGCTTTCCCAACAGTTTTCCGCACACCTCTTAGATAACTAAAGTCTAAAGTGCTTATATCATAATATTAATATCAGAATCAAACAAATAATAACCATTAATACTTCTTTTTCAAAGAAAAGTACAAGAAAACTTTCTTTTATCTTTTAAGATAATGGCAAACCATTGAGAACTTAAAAGACAGAAAACTTATGAGAATGGAATAACAAGCAGTAGCAGTATTAAATTACAGTTGTGTTTTTTTCCTCCTTTCAGTCGTTATTCTGGCAGCTATACTAGTAATATTACCTTTTGATGCTTCCTGATCTCACTCTTGCAAGCCAAAAAAGGGCAACAAAGCATGAGCTTAAAATTTAATCAACAAACCGTAGAGGCCATCAAATGATTGACAAGTAAATGTGAAAGCTATTGAAAATTAACAAAACAGTTCTCCAGTTTGAGAAAGAGGAGGTAACTCGAAATACAACAGCTACTTCAGAGATAGGAAGGAGGCTCATTTATCTTGACAGAGAGGCCAAATGTAGGGATCTTGAATCTGTGAGGGTGAATGTTAACATCATAGGAAGTCTCTTTTTGATGGCTTGATCTGTTGGTAGTGAGAAGGTGTTAATATTGACTCTGACAAGAGTTTTAATATCTTATGTAATTATTTTAACAAATCTTTCCCTTCACATGTGAGTATTCTATCTTGCCACATCAACAAACACTTTGACTAGCCTCCCCTTCAAATGGAATTCTTTTTTCTTAATAGTTTAAGCGTAGTGTCACAAGAATCCAATGCTTGCCATTACTCAATCATTGATACAATTGACATGGGAATCCTTCTTGCAGCCATTGAGTTCTATCTCAAACAGCATCTCCGCTGCCCCCCCCAAACACCAAATGAAAAGAGTGGAGGGTAAGGTCATGGATTCAAAACCCATCGAGTGCATATGTGACATTACTAATAGAAAAAATGAATCTTTCTCACACTACTATGAGAGCCACCAGTGCACAAGCATAGTTCCGTTAATTCATCACTTTTAAAGTCCTTACTCAACCATAGGTAGGATATCATAGGGGTCTTCCTTGCTCTTATGTGGGATCCACCAACAACATGCACAATCACATCAAAGGCTTGCCCTGTTGAAACAATGGCTCAGATGGCACATATTGATCTCAGATTTTTGAGAGTTGAATGCTAAAGCCCTAAGGAAGTTCTTTTTGACAACTTGATACAGCATGTTGGAACACCACCTTAACTTAGAAGCTTAGGCCAGTAGGTTTGTGCCAAATATTATTATATTAATTAATTCTCACTGTGGTTATTATTACACAATATGGGACTTGAACACTTAACCAAACACATCATTCATGCGTGAATATTACAACAGGCAACAACATTTGACTTGTGCAAAATCAAGTCTTTTGACATGCAATATGCATTTTATATCACTGTTAAACATGTTCCTTTTATTTTTGTTTTTATTTTTATATCTTTTTTTTTTTTTTTTTCAAATGCTTCACAGTAATAGAATAAATGTTAACTTTGATTCAAGGTTGAGCCTGACACATTTAAGTCTTCAATAAAGCAAAGGTTAATAATACTTCATTGAAAGAAGAAAAAATAAATAAATAAAAAAAGAACTCCTCACTGACTATGGTATCAAGAGACATCACTTCATATTCAAAATAATAAATCCAGCAATAGCATACTAAACATCTCTTAGCAAAGAACTGTCAATACCTCAATATTATAATATTTTTACCTTGTGGGCTAGCAAGATTTCAATTTAGGGCAATAAGCCATTGTCATTGCAACTCACACATGAACCAACCCAAGAACATAAGATGAATCCTAGTAAGGAAAACACCAATTCTTAAAAGTCACACAAGAATAAGCTTCACCTAATAATGTTTGTTGTCTTGCAAAGAATGAAAGGAAGTCAGACATCTCCCCTGATTTTATACAATTCAACCCACATTTCCTGTTATATAACTATTAGATTCAATCCTATACCTTGCAAAGTGATATTCCGCAGCAAGTAGTTGTATTACACATAATTCATATTTCATGCTACGTCAACAAAGTCAAGCGAATTCAAACAAAATGCGGAAGAATACATGTAATCACAGTACACACAAAATGTTCCTCACCGTTGAAGTTATGTACTCCTCAAATGATTCTCGGTACTTATCGTAGAGCTGTTGGGAATAATCATGAGGAGGCTTCTGTGTACACATGTTATAGATGGTTCTGTACATTAAAAAAAAAAAAAAAAAAAAATCAAGCAAAACAAACAATATCACAATCATTTTCATCAAACTCAAAACTTTGAAACACATACAATTAACAAAAAATAAATGAAGCAACTAAAAGTAAAATGGCATGGAAATCAATACGTGTAGAGCATCATGTAGTCCTCCGAGCTGAACTGCGGCTCGGGCAATCCTTCTAGAATGTTCTTCAGCTTTGTGATCCCCTTCTGCATAAATTCCCATCCTTGTTCCAAGTCTATGGTCTTTCGCTCACTCATCGTCATGCCGCTATAACCCTAATTCCTTAACCCCCAAAGCCAAAACCTGCAAAACAAAACACCGAATCTCAAAACCCGGTCACACTCACATTACATCCTATCCTAGTATCAAAATCATTACAAATTTTCACACAAAACCTATTGAACAACAAAGAAAACCCCCCAATTAAAATTCCCAGATGCATAAACTGAAAGCTAAACAAAATTTTCCCCCAAAAACCCTAATGCTCTGTTTTTGCAGCATGAAAGTACAACTAAAAAGCTCAAATTACAAATCACAAAGTTACCGAAGCTCGGTGGAGCTGTTGTACGATCCCAATTTTTTCATTTCGTTTCTAATTTTAGACTTTCTCGGGAACCAAACGAAGCTCAAGATTCCAAAACCAACCAAATCAAACTTCCAAAAAGTTTTCCCCAAAACAAAAGCAATCACTCTAATCGGAGCTCGAAAAGCAAAGATTTAGAATTACCAAACACTGAAAATTAAACCTACAAGAAAAGTCAGTGATCGAGATTTTATTGAAAAAATCAGAGAGAGAGACCTGATTTGGAATGGCGAAGAAACCCTAACGGAGAGAGAGAAAACGGTAGGGACGGAGGAGGAGGAGGAGGAGGAGACGAGCTCCGACAGAGCATTGATGAGGAAAAGGAGAAATTTTTTGCTATAAAGGACTTTTGTTTGAGACACAGAAACAGATGGCTCCACCACCCAGTTCTATAATGCAATATTTTTCTTTTCTCACCAAAATAAAAATAAAAAATAAAAATAAAAATAAAATAGAAATAGTTTAGAGTCATGAGGAATTAACTTATTTTGCAATCAAGGTCATACACTTTTTGTTCATGGGTGAAATCCCCTCATGTTTCCTCAATTTTTTTTTTTTTTTTAATATACACTTTCAATGTTAATTGATTTATTTTAAGACGTCCTCGCGTAAGTTGTAAAAACCTCTTCTAATCAATTCTTCCCAATAAATTACTAAGGTTTTATAAGATTTCAAAAACCAAAAGCTTTCTTTTTTTTAGGGTATAGAATTGGATTCCAAAGATAGTAAGTCCTTTCTTTCATAAGGAAGAAAAGATTTTTTTCGAAAAAAATTATATCTATATAAATTATATGTGAAACCGAGATATTTAGAGGCCGTTCGGTTTGTCTTTTCAAAACACAGTGTTCAGTGTTTAAACACTGAACACTAGTGTCCAAAATTTGGAAAAATGTGTTTGGTCACGGAGTTCAAAATAGGGTTGTTTGGAAATTGTTGCTCCAAAACCCATGTTTGAACAGCATTTTTTGGAATGTGCTCGGAGCTGATTTTAAACAACAAACTGATGTTTCCGATGACACTTCTGTAATAAAATTGAACTCATTTATCAGCTATTTTGGACTACGCTCGGACCCACTTGATCAGCTTTTTTTTAATCTTTGTCTCCTCTCCTCTCTGTACTCTCATCTCTTCACGCCCCAAACGAACGGGAGTATTCTCTCTCCTGATTTAAAAATTGTTACTTCGTACATTTGTTCAGCTTTTTTTACAAAATTAAACACACGTACCAAACATATTTTTTATGTTTTTTGAACACTGAAACACGTTATTTAAACCATGATACCAAACACTTTTTTTTTTATAAATACTAAAAACACGTTTTTCAACAACACTTTTTAAATTACAATTTTCACATCTTTTTAAGCAACAATTTTTGAACTCTATGACCAAACGGGTTCTTACCTTTTAAATTCAATTAATGAATAGAACAAAAGAGAGGGTAGTATATAAAAGGTTATACAAAGTTATATAAGTCCCCTCTTTTGTTCTATTTATACCTATTTATTATTATTACCAAAAAAAAATGTCTACTTTCTAGATGAAATGTCTGTAAAAATAAATTTAAAAAATCATGGGTAGGAAGTTTATAGTAACAAAAGCTGTTGAAGTTTTTATTTTATACATTTGAAAAATCCGTTTTGTTATCCTATAAGCGGAAGAAGTGATGAAGTTGCATGAAACCATAACAAGGGTTTATTCTTACAAATAACAGAGACACATGCATGGGTTGTATCCGAAGACATGGAAAGAGATGTTTTTATATCAACAACAAAAGCTCAGGCTCATGAAAGTTTTGATCATGTAGGGGTAGAATAAAAAAATAACAAGGAATTCTTGCAAATACAAAGATGCCTCTTATTTGCATTTATCACTGTTCTTTTTTCATGAGTATTCTAATTGTAACATTCTTAATATTACAAATTAATCTATTTCCTTTTTCTTTTTTTTTCCAGACTTCTACTATTTCAATCATAATCAATTCTTTTGGCTTCTTCCTATCAACAAAAAAAAAAAAAAATCTGTGGGTTTGGTCAAAGGTTCAAATGTTTGTTTGCAAATTCAGGGTTGGAAATTATTACTACACTTGAATTGTAAAAGTGATTTTAGAGGAAACTTGCTAAAAATTTGTGTTGAAATAAAGAAAAACGTTTTATAAAGTGAAATAGAATTTTAAGGAAAAAAAAAAAAAAAAAACATTGGCAGTTAAAGACAGGTACAAAATAGTTTCTAATCATTGTACTTTGTTTAAGTAAACTACTAGGTTAATGATAACTCCCATGTCTTGTTATAATAACTTCAAACCTTTTTTTTTTCTAAGCTATAATAACTTCAAACCTTTTTTTTTCCTAAGCTATAATAACTTCAACCTAGATCGGCATTAATTATACCCTTCTGACCTGCTTGATGATGCCACTAAACAAGAACAAAGCACAATGGAATATCATGATCCTAATAAAACATTGAAATTGAGACAATGCAATAAATCTAAGTTAACCACTATTTTTTCACACATCTTCAAATTAAAAAAAAAAAAAAAAAAACCCAACAACAACAACAACAACAATGACTAGGACAAAAAGGGCATCAGCAATCAAGGGTTTCTCATGGGAAAGCCCTTAGTTGAAGGCACCACGAGAAATTACACATTCTGGGCCCATCTACATAGCTAATGGACCAGAAAATTTAGCTTCTATGTTAACCCAGGCGGCCAGGCCTAAAAAAAGAAGTTAAATTGCTAGACGCACATTGGGCTTAAGAAAAGCAATGCCATACAATTAGGATATTGTTACTAGATTTCTTTGGCAATTAGAGGCATTTTTCACCATTACATTGAATTCAACCTTTAAATTTATTTTAATTGATTGCTAAGGAGCAATGCCATACGATGTTAGGACAGTAAGTGGAGCATGCAACCATATGATATAGTAAGAGGTATGAATACAAATAGAGTCGAGCAATACTACATACACAAAAAATTTCATAATAAGCGTGCGTTTGCCTAAGGATTATCGGGCGTTTTGCATTTTTTGGCTGGGTCCCACAGTACTATTCATAGTTTAAAAATTATTTTGCTACAGTTTTTTCAGTAATAAGTTTTCAATTTTTAGCAAATAAGCAGTATCTAAACAGACTCTAATTTAGTTGGTAAATTTTTACAGGTTTTTATTTGGACCCATTATTGACATTATTTTTCTTCCTACCATTAACAATATGTCATATCAACTGATGTGAGATTTTTTGTCAATTATTTTTGTGCTTGTAAACTTTCTCTTCCTTTTTTTTTTTTTTTTTTTTTTTGAGTTTTATAGACTTTCTCATACAAATAACATATACTAAGATTATATGATGTGAAGTTGGAGGAGATTTAACAAAAAAAGTTGGAGGAGCTTTTGAAGGCAATTAACAAGGGAAAATTGACTGGAGGATTGGCTGCCGAAGGGCAAAAGGGTAAAAGAGAATCAACCTATTAATTATTTGTTTTATTTAATTTTCAAAAGAGGGTCAATCTTATAGTCAAATCAATAATTCAAGAATTTCTTGGGAAAAATAGGTAACTAACTCTAATTTTCCAACTATCTAGTTAGTAGGTCCAGTTTTGAAAGAAATTTTTTTTTTAACATCTCGAGCGTCAAAGACTCAATTTAGGGCCTATAAATCGAGTTTTTGGGACTCGATTTTTATGGATTGATCACGTCCGATGTGGAGTTTTTTTTCCACGTGGAGCCTACCTGGAAATCAAGTCTCTAAGACTCGATTTCTAAGCCAAAAAGATTTTAAAAAATTTTAAGTCTCATAGACGAGCCAAAATGCCCAAAAACAAATTTAAGAAATCTCAAACAAATCAATCCAAAGACTCAGATCAGAGGGAGAGAAAGAGCTGGGTCGCGCGGCCTGGATCGCGTGAGCCCAGGCCTCGCGTTGCTTGGGTCGCACGAGCCCAAGTCGCGCGTGGTCGGGTCGCGCGAGGCCGGGCCACGTGTGACCCACTCCAATCTGAAGCCGATCTCCCTTTCTGTTTCTGGTTTTTTTTTTTTTTTCTCTGATGTTCTGGTTCCTCTCTGACTTGTTTCTATTTATAAGGGTTAGAAATCGAGTCTTAGAGACTCGATTTCTATGTAACTACATGGAAAAATATGCCACGTCGGAAGTAATTAGAGCATAAAAATCGAGTCTTTGATGCTCGATTTATAGGTCAAAATCGAGTCTAAAAGACTCGAGATGCTAGTAAATAATATAATTTTGTAACTAGAACTACTAACTAAATGGTTGGGAAATTATGGCTAATTACCCATTTCGTTCGAATTTCTTAGTCTGCTCTTAAAGTTGGTAGTAATACTAACACTTATCTATTTTCACAACTATTCTATGCAACAGATTTTGATTAATTATCTATCACTTTTATATAGAATCATAGTTTTTTCTTCACTATTCATAGACTGGCACATCAAAGTTGTGATAAAAATGTACGTGATATTAGATTTTTTAATAAGATAAGGAAGGGTTCCCTCCGCACAGGGCGGGGGGTCAATTTCCAATGTCCAAATGATGGAGTGTGGATAATTTAAACTCAATTTCACAATATGTTTCGATGTTAACTTTTTTTTGGATGAAAATGTTCACTTGTTGGTATTTGGTGAAAAGTTGAAAAATTGTGCACCAATCACGAAGCACAAGTTGACACTTAACAACTTTTAGGTCACGATGGTCAAAATTTTTAGGTCACAAGACATTAAAACAATGGTCAAAATTTTAGAACCAAAAGATTGAATGAACATTGCATGCAATTATATATTATATGAGAACAAGGAGTTGCAAGAGACGATAACACTAAGGTTGGGGCCACCATAAATGTTGACATAATTGTTAGATTGAATTAACCTTCTGATCTTGCAAATTAGCAAGAGCATGTAAAATTCTATTCCATGTTGGAAGCTATGGGTCTGCTTCCAAATTGACCTCCCTATCTGTGAAGATTTAAAGCAAAAGGTATAATTAAGTCTTTATTTTTATTTTTTAAAATAAGAAATAGAGATTCGGACTCAAGTTCGTCACATAAGAAAAATCATGTGATAGTAATACTATTGACTTTTTTTCTTAAGAAGTTTTTGTTAACCACCTCAACCAAAAATACGAGCACATAATTTGCCTCTAGATAGTGCACACAAAATTATTCCTCATTGTTTACACATCTATATATACTATAAAACAAAACCTCTGACTTTTAGTTGACCAGATTTGATAGCTCCACAATTTTACAATCAGCATTTTTTTTAAAATTTTAAAATTTGACCTTTTATGCTTGCTTTCCTCTATCTCAAACCCAAGCTTGCTCCTCTCTCGCAAACTTGATACTCTGCCTCTCTTCAGTCTTCACTATCAATTTTCTCTCCACAACCCAGACCACCATCAGTCCTTCTCTCCCATAACTCAACAACTCCACCTTCTTCAGCTCCACCTTTGTCGGTGCCACCCATCTCTCACTCACAACAATTTCTCCCCCTCTCTCACCCTTAGTTCTACTCTCCCACAACCCAGTCAACTCATCACCCTCCATCTTTTGGCACCACTCATCATTGGATCCACTGTCGTCAACGCAACTAGTTTATTAGAAAAACAAGGTCAACATTTAAGATATGATATGCGTATTCCTTGTCTATAGGACGTGTATAATTGGTGTACATATTACACTTTTTTTCTCATTTTCCAAAATAAAAGTGTTAGGATTTAAATATCATTTGTATTGGCAAACATGTGAATATAAACTTGTCTTGTTATTAGCTATCAATTTTTTTATTTTTTATTTAATTCATTATGAGATGGGAGTAGTTGAAAAGAAGGGTTTAGTTTTTTTCATTTCTTTAGTTGACAATTCGATAATTGGGTGAGAGAGAGGATTTCAATTTTGAATTTTAAATGTCTCTAGTAAAAACGTTAGAAAAATGTTGATTCATGAGCTAAAAAGCACTTGAATGTATTTTACTATTTTTCTATCAATAAAAAAATAATGGATGGGTTGCATTTGAAATCCTTTGGGGGCAAACTTTTTTTTTTTAATCTACAATCAACATGTAGAGTTCAAATTTGTCTTAAAAAAAATTTTATATATATATTTATATATATATATATATATGTATGTATATATCACTTCACTTACATTTCGCGTCCTTCATTAATTCAAACAGGAACTTTAGCTCTATTATGCTCTTAGTGCTGGTGTTGCTCTAGCATTGAGACTTTGAGAATAGTTCATAGTTTCTTTTATTTACTTTATCAAATTTTTTATTTTATACGTTCTAATTTTATTATCTACCAGCTATATCCCCTCTATTTTTCCGATGTAAACAATGATAGGTAACATACATTTATTTATTTTGTGGGGTCAGTGCAAATCTATATTCTATATATTACTAAAAGTTGAAGCGTAGCGTTTAATGCTGTTGCTCTCACATTGCGCCACATCAGCTGCCACGTTATTTAAAAAAAATTGTCCTACAATTTTAAAATGGTTTTTTACAATTTTCAGCCCTATAAATGCAGCCCACTACTTATTTATTTACTTCCACTATCACCCTATAATAAATCCAGCCCACCACTTATTTATTTACTTCCACTGTCATCCTATAATAAATTTGTATAATTAATCTAGCTCACCTCTTATTTATTTAGTTCTACTATTAAGCCCAATCCAAAGCCTTTTCAGTTCAACTTAAAGGAAAAAAAAAAAAAAATGTTAAAGCCTTCAGGGTTTTGTGTGAGCCTTTTTAAGCTTAAAGGAAAAAAAAAAAAAAAAAAAAAAAACGTTGAAGCCTTCAGGGTTTTGCGTGACCAAATAGAAACGTGAGGAGACAAAGAGTTTGAAGATTGTAACATGGAGGGAAGCTTAAAGGAAAAAAAAAATGTTGAAGCCTTCAGGTATTGCATGAGAAAATAGAGAGTTTGAAAGCTACCCACCTTCCTGCTCTACCGTTTTGTAGTAATGATTGCCAATTTGATTTCCTTCCTCCCTGTCTTCCTTTCCACACGGTGTATATATACTAACAGAACTTGCCTACTTCGATTGAGATATCTCTACATCTCAGTTCTTTTTTGCCCCATTATTTTGCATTATGGTTTCTGTTTCCCTTATTAGATTTTGTTATAATTCCATGTGATTCCAACTACTTAGTGTGACTCTGATTTCCTAGCATAGTGCTGTGGTGTTTGCTTCCACTATCTACTTCAATATCATGATTGTATAACATGGATTGGGTTTTAGAATCAAAGCAAATTGTTTTCCTGGTGTTTCAATTTTCTGCAGTAACTTTTTGCATAATTGTGTTTACCGTGGTCTTTGGTTTAGACTTCGTTTGATATTCATGGTTTTAATTTTAAGTCACTGTGTAAGTGTTTTTATTTTGTGCTAAGATTGTGTTTTTTAATTAAGAGTTATAAGGTTGCTATGGTGTGGCAGATTGTTTACTGCATCTTTTTTAGAGTGTTGAATTTTTGATTGCTGGGTTTTTTAATTAGATCTCTACCTCTTTGGGTCTGTTCATTTTGATTTTTTTGATTGCTGGGTTTTTAATTCTATTTGCTTCTGCTATTTTTCGACAGTTGATATCAGAGCATACTTCAATATCATGATTGTATAACATGGATTGGGTTTTAGAATCAAAGCAAATTGTTTTTCTGGTGTTTCAATTTTTGCAGTAATTTTTCTGCATAATTGTGTTTATCATGGTCTTTGGTTTAAACATGATTTGATATTCATGGTTTCAATTTTATGTCACTGTGCAAGTGTTTTATTTTGTGCTAAGATTGTGTTTTTTAGTCGAGATTTATAAGGCCTAAATCTCTCTCCCCACCTAAGATGTATCAGTTTCAACTTCCCATTAAATATGTAATTAACTTGAATACATCTAGAAAGTTGATGCATCCCATTAAAATACGTCTTTCAAGAAGAGCAAAACATTATAGTAAACATTTTATGCATCCTATTAATCTGGGTGGTTCTTACTTGCAAGTTTCAACTAACCATTAAATATGTAATTAACTTGATAGACGTATTGTAAAATGTTTTGCTCTTATTTAGTTAATTTGTTAATTACATACTTCAAAAAATTGGTTCTTTAGTTCAAATTAGTTAAAAAAAATTAGTTCTTTAGTTCAAATTAGTTAAAAAAAGAAAAAAAAGAAAAGAAAAGAAAGCAGAGCGAATTAGTTCTTTAGTTCAAACATTATATAAATTACGTCTTTAGTTCTTTTTTGAGCAATACGTCTTCCACATATTTTCAATACGTCTTTACCATTTAATATCTGAAGTTGAAAGTATGTAATTAATTTATGAAAAAATATTTTTAATTAATTTTATAGATCTATTTCATGTGTGAATGATATATTTTTAATGGAAAAGTTTTAATGAAATTGGAAGGAAGACCTAAATTGCAAAAAAAAATTAATTTGCAATATCTCGATAGGGGATATGTAACTTTTAAATTTGACAATTTTTAGACTACTATTGCATACTGCTCAATCATAGGCATTTGTAAAAATGTTCATGCCCAAGCCAGTGATAATTGAATGATTACTTTTTATGTTACTCTGATCAAATAAGCTGCATTTACTCAAGAACTTCTCCACTATTAGATTTGGTCACATCAATTTATGCTTTCTGTTTCCCTCATTGGGTTTCCATAGTACTTTTTCTGTGTCATTTTATTTTTATACTTTTCTTGGGAATTATATACAATTGAAAAGTTGTTTGACAACTTTCAAATGATCAAATGGCAATGAAACTTAATCATAGCACAACAATAAACTGTCAATAATTACAAACTTACCATTATTTGCAAAATCAAACATTGTGTTTTAATCCATAGACTGTGTTTTAGGAACCACTGCAAGAGGACGAAATCAAGAAAAGTCCAGAATAGACTTCTGCCAACAAAACATTTGAAGTTATTGATACAAAACCATCCCCACATGCAAATAATGATCCAAGTGATCCACCCACAAATAATGCTGATACCACAACAGTAAGCTTTCTACTGCTATATTTATTTGCAAATTCATTGAAAAAAAAAATATCTACAATATAATTTAATAAACATTCTTTGGTGTAGGAAACATTGGAGAATTATGAAATCAAGAAAAAAGCAAATCAAACTTCAGACAAAAACACATTTCAAGTTCTTGATACAAAACCATTAACAAACGCAAATAATGATGCAAGTGGATCAAAACAAGAAGACAATGATGATGCCATCCCATCAATGAGTTCTGCCTCTAATGTTGAAGATGCGGAACCAAATGACAATAACATGTTTCTTCAAGATCTGATCAATCATCGAAAAGCTACAGAACAAAAGTCATCAAAGAAGAAGAAGCTTCAAAGACGCAAATGATATTGGAATTTTATATTTTCCTGCCTATATAAACTTATTTCAGAGTTGTATTATTTCTACATATTGTGTCAAAAAAAATGAAATCGAATACTTTCCTTCATTAATAATAAAACTTTTTGGAAAATCAAATTGTTATCCAATTAAGCATTAGCACTAATAAAATCAATACCAGCCAGCAACTATAGCTACTTCTATTTCATGAAATATACTCATTTAAGTTTAATTACAAACTTCATTATTTGACAATCAAAACATCATCTTTTAATTTAACATCTAAATTTAACCACATCCTCCAAATCTATTAAAATATATATCTTTTTTCCTCTAATCTTTTAATTTTTTTATTTATAAAAAACGTGTTAAAATACAAACAATGTTGTATTTAAAAAAAAAAAAAAAAAATCTAATTCATTTAGGTGGATTTCATTTGATTGAGGAACCTAAATATACTACCACCAACTACTGTGCCAAAATCTTTACCCATTACCACACATATATTGCTTTCAATAATTGATTCATTAGTAATTTTTAATATCAAATTTTATAACTGAATGTCATTAGAAAAATAAAAAGACCTCTATATATTGCTCAATAGTGCTGTAACTTAACAGACAAAAACAATATTTTTTTTACCTTTAAACATAATTTACAAATTTTTATTGCAAAGACTCTTCAACATCCTCTATTTTCGATTATCTAATAAATCAATTCATGAAAGTATATTAACTTTCCATTTATTTCAAAACTTACACCATCCCAGTATGAATCAAACATGAAGCTTTCAAATCATTTGCCTCTCACAACCAAATACTTCAATTATTTATGACAATTTCCCATTTTTAAAAATATAATGAACCTATCATCTCTTCTCCGTAATATTCTAATATTCTTACAATTAAAATCATACAAATATTTTATTGTTATCAACTAAAATTATTAAAAAAAATCTATATTATGTCATCCTGTTTAAACATAATTTATCTATTAAAAAATGGTGGCAAGTATATCTTTCATTGTAAAAAGGCAAAGGTTGAAGAGGATGAAGATTGAACAATTCAAACGACGCCTACGCTAATGAACATCACTCACACGCTACTTCAAGGTTTGTCTTCAAATAGTCACATGTTTATGTTATTATACCATATCATGGGACAAGATATGAATCTAAAAAACAAACTGACAATCACCAAAATTAATTACTTTGTCTTAAGTAACTGATGTGAATATTAATCAATTGGCAGCTATTTACATGTATTTAATAATACATTTTTTGGGTCCCTGCTGTATAGATATTGTCATAGGAACGTTATAGGTTGTGCTATTTAGAATATACAGATTACTAGGATAGGATACATATGTTAGTGTCTTTTGTCCTGTTTTGTGGAGATTTCTTTTCCCTATCTCTGTTTGTTTGGATGCCTCTCTTTCAGTTACTTCTGCCAAAATTCAATACTTGCTTATCAATAGATATCCAACGGTTGTAAGTGAACTTTTGTTGCTAATCTCCTTATTCAAACAGTCAAGAAAATGAATAAACTTCTCCCCTTCTCTACTTTGATTTAAAGAACAGAAAATCAACTCGCAGGTGGCAGGGTAATACTTTCTTAATTACTTCATGATTTGCTTAAATGAAGTCTCATTTCTTCTAATTGGGAAGTAGTTGCTTTGTCATAATGGTATGAGCATACTATAATTTTTCAGATAGTAATTTAACTTTGTTGGTATTTTTGTTTTTTTCCTAAATTTTTAGTATTACATATACAAATTTTAGAAGTCATAATTTTTCTGGAATGAAATTTAACTTTTTAAATATGGGGATACAAAATAAATTGAACTTGAACCAAATTGTAGGCATAAAAAGTATGTTTAAAGGAAAATAAATGTTTCTCAATTTTATAATATAGTATTAAAATATGTATTTTTTTAGCACATTAATTTCTTAATATGTGTTCTTTGTTTTAAAAAATAGCTGCAAGCGATTCAATCGGCTAACCAAAAAAACAAAAGTTCTTCACCACATCAATCTGACTGGATTGCTTCAAAATCCTTCATTCCTTCGAAATGATGAAGAAAAACTCATTCATTGATGCTTTAGGGTCGGAAACAAACAAACACTATTTTGGGTCGGAGCTCACAAATATTTTGTGCAAGGTAAAACTAAAGTAGGAAAAGAAATCCTTCTTCAAGCCAACAAATAAGGGGACAAAAATGCAAAATATGGACTCGCAATTGCACTCTTTTGTGAATCAAATAAGGAAGGAATCCAGCTACTATCATCAATTTTAAACCAACAAGATGGGAAACAATTGCTGCAAAACTATCGACAAATTCTTCCACATACAACTTTTGGAACAAACACATTTTACATCCCAAAAAACCAAGCATGCAAGAAAAATGGAGTGGGTCATTGAGATTGTGACTGTCCTTACCCTTATGGAAACAAAGAATTACATGTAACATGCAAAATGTGCTCAATTGACTTGGAAATGTACAAATTAGCAAATTGAGTATGGTAGAAATTATGTTCTAAAAAATTAATTCAACAATAAAATTTCATCTTTCTATTTCAAATACTAATCTCTAATAATACAAAATAAATTCCATGACCAAAACATCCAATCATCATAAAAGAAATTATCACGCACAACATGCGGATCCGCGACTAGTATTCATAAAATTTGGGTCTAAATTAGTGTGAGATTGTGAAAACCTGAGACAACATTTATATTATATTAATGTTGTTCTTTCCATACGTTCATAATTAACATGTTAAGAATTTTGTATTTCAATGGCACTACTTGGACTCAAATCCTCTCATCCTCATAATAATTTTTATTTATTTCAAAATAACCCTAAGAATTTTGATGTTTAGTTGCCTTTTGGATTACTTGCTACATCAAACTATTCATATGTCATTGTGTATAAAATGAATATTATTTCATCAAAAAAAAAAAAAATTGTATCTCATTTAGGAAGAGTGTGATTCTCATTTCTCCTCTCTATTTGTTGCCCATAATCAAAATTTTTTTTTTGAGAAAGTTGTTGCCCATAACTTGATTAATGCTTTCTTCAATATATGTTTTTCATAAAACTTTGATTAATGCTTTATTTAAGTGTCATGAAAAGCAGTTGCTGAGAAAAGCAAACAAAGAAATTAAGTGGAAAATCAAGTTGATGGGTACAGTTGTGTGTGTATATATATCTTGCTTCTTGCTTCCACTAACAAAAAAAAAAAAAATCATTCCTCTCTTGCTTTTCTTCTTATAACCGAGTTTGTATTGCCCAAACTCTCATTTTTTTCACTCAAAATATCTCTCTCAAGAAAAAATCTCCAACAACACCTCCTGCATTTTGAAGCAAATCTCATTACGTTCCCACCATTAATTTAGGTAAATCTTATTCATGAGCTCAGTATCCCACAAGTTTGTTAATGGAGGGTACCTTCCTTTATTGTTTGCCTTGACTCTTGTGACCATTATGTATTTATGGAATTATGGCTACTGGAAGAAGTACAAGTATGAACTAGACAACAAAGTTTC
The DNA here is from genome assembly GCF_932294415.1 of Quercus robur. Taxonomy (NCBI): domain Eukaryota; kingdom Viridiplantae; phylum Streptophyta; class Magnoliopsida; order Fagales; family Fagaceae; genus Quercus; species Quercus robur. Next base: position 46,872,405 of record NC_065539.1, on the reverse strand, counting down.
TACTCATAAATTGGTGGAGGTAGCCTCTGATCCAAGCATCCATCGTGTCTCGGGCGTTGCTCTATTTTACACTGAGCTTGTCTATGGAATTTTCCCTATATTCACTCATTATGTTGCGAATGCACCAGCTTTACATCGGAAAAGCTCTATTCATCCAAACAAAAAGCGTTCCTCTGGAAGGACTGTGCTAATGGTTGGATACTTGAATGAAACAAAGACAAGAACTAAGTGTAAAGCTGGTACATTCACATAGTGAGTGAATATAGGGGAAATTCCATGGACAAGCTCAGTGTAAAAGAGAGCAACACCCGGGACACGATGGATGCTTAGATTAGAGGCTACCTCCACCAATTTATTAGTAGAATCTTTGTTGTCTAGTTCATACTTGTACTTCTTCTGGTAGCCATAGTTTCATAAATACATAATGGTCTCAAAAGTCGAGGCAAACAATAGAGGAAGATACCCTCCATCAAAAAACTTGCAGAGTACTGAGCTCAAGAATAAGATTTACCTAAATTAATGGTCGAAAAGTAATGAGATTTGCTTCAAAATGGTGGGGGTGTTGTTGGGATTTTTTTTCTTGAGAGAGAATTATTTTAAGTGAGAAAAAAATGAGAATTTGAGCAATAAAAACTTGGTTATAAGAGGAAAAGTAAGAGAGGAATGAGATTTTTTTTTTCTTTTGTAAGTGGAAGCAAGAAGCAAGATATATATATCCAACCGTACCCCATCAACTTGATTTGCCACTTAATTTCTTTATTTGCTTTCTTCAACGGTTGCTTTTCATGACACTTAAATAAAGCATTAATCAAGGTTTCATGAAAAGCGTATGTTGATGAAAGCAAATAAGAAATGAACAAGCCAAGTTGGTTAACAACTTTCTCAAAAAAAAAGTACAGTTTCATGAAATGCGTATGTTGAAGAAAACAAATAAGAAATGAACAGTAACAGTCAAGTCAATCCCTGGATTTGCATGTGAATTATTACTCAGATACTCCTCAAAGCTGGTCTGGTTTTCCCTCGCCAATGTTAAGTCTGTAACCTACAAGAATTTTTTTTTTTTTTAATTAAATGGAAAAATTCTCCACTAGAGTACTATTTTGGATATTGAATAGAGATGAAATATTGGGATCCAATCAGTATAAAAAATGTACTTCATTAACATTTAAAAGTTTAGTTATTTAAAGATTAAGTTAACTTACCATTCCCTCCATCTTTGAGGTGAACTGACCACCACATTGCTGCTTAAGCTTTGTCAAAATACTCCTCTCGTGGTCATCATTAGCACTCTTGTCAAAAAGAAGCCGTCGAGCAAGCTTCTTCCTGCCAGAAATTATGCAACATAAATTAATCATCTACAAGTTGTTTTTAAAGTAAACATAAAGCAATAATCAATGTGGTTTCATGTTCAAAAGAACTGATCGAAGACTACCAATATTTGAAAATAAGACTATTTACCTATAGAATTCAGCGAACAGGTCTTTATTGCTGATATAAGCAAGCAGCTTTACTACCTGCAGGTTGATTAGAAGATTATTAAGTTCTAAAATATCTCTATTAGAAGCTAAACAGAATAACTCATCAGGAGTGGAGTAGACCTTTTCAAGTGTTTCTTCAATGGCTTCATCACTCAGCTTCTCACTTCCACCTTTCTTAAGAATATTATCACAAAAAGTTGCAAGTAGTTCTGCACTTGAGCTTCCAGCAACACCCTTGTTGCAGAAGACCTCAAAAAGCCTCCTTGAGTGCCTACAATGGAACACATAATATTTAGATGTAGAGGAACACGTGTGTGATCATGAAAACCCTGAAGCCAATTTCTAATACAAACCTTATGAAAAAGAGTGTGATTTTGGAAACAATCATTCACATAAGCTAGGTATTTGTCATGCAGCTCAATCACTTTTCTAATAAAAACCTGAAGAGCACACACTCCATATCAGTTTCCAATCATCAAACAGCCCAGACAAATTCTACAAGTAGAAGCTTCATACAATTACCAGTTCGTGCAAACCAACCACGTCCTTCTCCGCCTGTGAAAATAAGATAAGAAAAAACAATAGTGAGCATTACAAGCATAATGAACTTTTCAAGTACTAGCTCACATAAAAAGATCAATTAAAAAAAAAAGAGCAGTATGCAGAGGTCAAGATACAATGGTCTGGAGTAAGTCACTGATCTTAACGTTCTAATGATCATTTTCCTTGCATTCAGTCTATAATAAGTCACTAATGCTAATGTTATATATCACTAATCAAGGTTGAGCCTTTTCTTAGAATGTTATAACATTAGCCTTTCTGTCACAATAATCCTTGAGACTTTTCTTGTAGTTAAGAACAACAGGCTTTTCCTTTGATCCCGGTTTAAGGGGGAGGGTTAACCGCTGTCTTGAAGGATAGAACTTTTTGGCTGTTGACGTAAGATGAAAATCAGGTGAGTTAAATCATATGACATGCAAGTCTGTCAACACATATACACCTGCACTCACACTTCAGTTTTTGGGGGCAGGGGTCAAACTCACAATGAAACAAAGCATATAAGTAGTATCTCAGGCAGTAAATCAATAATAGATTTAAGTCCAACAGCGAATACACCTAATATGATGAACTACAAAAGGCCATGCCTCAATCTTAGACACACCAAAGGTCCAGAAAATATAAATCAAATCAGACAGGAAGTCTAGTGCTGATTTTGTTAAAAATCTTACAGATCCCACGGACTTAGAAATTATTTTGTTCTAGACAGAAATATTGCATCATGAAAAAAAAAAAAAAAAAAAAGAGCTCCAGTGGTAAGTGTCAAGATTTCCTTTCAGTGTGCTTGAATTCACACTGCATACAATTTTTTTTTATATAAGTTTGTTTATCTAATTGTAATTAACACTGCATACAAATTATAGTTCTCTGAAATCTGAAAATAACTTAGTCAAACAAGCCCAACAAGACCTGGTGCTTTAACAGATAATTTCTAAAAGTGATCAGTCATGCCCACAAATAATTGAATTGAATTAATAGTAAAAATAAAATTCCTGTCAATGTCATGACTCATTATCTTTGGATACTACCGTAGTAGAAAAATATTCAATGATTTGGGAGAATCATTTTCAAGAAAGTACATTACCCTCCACAGACTGATATGTGTACATTCTAGTAGAAAAAGTGAACTTCCTTCCTTCTATGGGGGGTGGCTGGGTGGGGGAGGGGGGAAGAGAAATGCAGTTCAAGATGCAAATCTGTATAAAAAAATTTATCACTAGAAAGGTTTCGCCTATGTGGTACGGACAACCAAAGCTCTAATTTAGCTTTAAGCATAAGGATGTTACTAATTCTTACTAGGATAATTTCAAGAAAGAAAATTAGTCCTTAAAGACAATAGAGAAGATGTCCTTCACAATTGTGTGCAAAAAACATCATGTAGAACCCACTTGTCAAATTTGCAGCCGTCTATAGAAGTTTCAGTAATTTCCATAATAAAGAAAATCTCTTTTCATCCTCAAACCCATACTAAAACCAGTATTAACACCTACATCACTACATGTGGAAAATAACACTTTTTGGGCATTTGTCTTTTAAAATCAACCATAACTATTTCGCTAAACATAGATTAACTGACTAAAAAAGCATACTTAGCAGTTCAAGCCTTCAAGGTAAAAATTTGCACAGAAATTCTAATAACAAGGAAAGCAAATCCAGCACTTACTTCGTTGATGAATTGCCTACTGCAGATCTGCAACCGTAGCCTACAAATTAACAAAAAAGACATATACAATCACAATTGGGTATTATTCAAATACATGCAAAGGAAAACAAAAATCATGAAACTAATATAAACCCAAGAAAACAAGAAGAAGACCATTTTCGGGTCTTAATCATTTTATCCTCCAACAACAACAACCAAAAAAAAAAAAACAATCTTTTACTTAAATTAGAACTAACAAACCCAGCTGAATTGAGATGATTGTTACCACTGATTCACAGAGAAACTATGTTAATAAATTACAAAAACAAAGGAAAAAAGGGAAAGAGAAGAACGTATGGAATCACTGAGCTCAAGGCCACCCTTGACAACATCTTTACCACTTCGAGAAACTACACTGACCTTCATTTTTTGAGACCAAAAGAGAGTGACCCAATTCACGAAATGGTGTAAACGACGAACCCTTTTATTTTGTGGGTGGTTTTATTGAAGATCCAAGAGCTGTGACCCAATTGAGGAAATGGGAAACTTGTATGAGATCCCAAAGATGGGTAGGGTAGTATTAATTTTTTTGCAGAGTAATTAAGGGGTGAAGAAAAATAACTATTACATATAAAAATTTTACAATTATAAATGGTCTCTCAACACCAACTTAACTAAGCCTTAATCCCAACTAATTGGGGTTGGCTACATGGATTGTTTCATGTTACTCACCCTATGAAGAGCCATATCTCCAATTACCTATCTAAAAATGGCATCCCCACTCCCAAAAGGGAAAAGCAGACAAATCTAAGAGTCTACCAAATGGATAATACATGTCAAACACATGATGGTCTTGCAGAACAAATAAAACAAAAGCAGACATTCTAGTGGTAGCAAACCTATGACAGACCTAAATAGCATAATCAAGCCAGTAATTGCAAGATCTTAAATTTATAAACAGTATCCAAGTCATTAATCCAAGTGAAACATACATATTTAAGAACACAAGAAACATCATACATTCATTCAACAGATTAAAGTTTCTTAACAGAATGAAATTTTGTCAAACAACTAAACATAGCAAATATATAATCCATTATCATTTTTCTAATCAAACTCACTGGGGAAGTTTACAAATATCCTCATACTCAACAGCTTTAAGCACTCTACCAACATAAGCACCCTTCTCTATCTGCACCTTGGCGCAAAACTTCTCCGTATCAACCCCCAACAACTTGGCAATCGCGCCACGATATGCCCCATTCACAATCTTCACGAGTCCCCCAATTTGCGGAATCACAGTCTCGAGCTCCAACTGATCAACTCTCAACACATGCTTACTCTCAAGCATCTCAATTTCCCCAACATACTTATCAATCACTTTCTTCACAACCCCTTTTTGCTTATAGTAACCCTTCTCGGCCAAAGCTTTGCTCATAACCTTGACAACAATTCCCTCACACAACCAATAGTCCTTCCTATTAATCCTCTCCTTCTTCATCTCCTCCTCCCTCATCATCTCCCCCAAAACGGACTTATTATTATTATTCGTCTTCGCCACACTGGTTTTGTTATCGGTTTCCATTTCATCAAACACCAGTTTCGAACCCTCTCCCCTCTCTTTCGGCTTCAAATTCGACGAGGCGAGCTTCAAACCGATCTTAACACCAGCTTCGGGTTTCAATTCCCTAACAGGTTCAGCCTCGAGAGGCTTCGGGGGCTCGGTAAATAACTCAGCGGCTTTCTCGATCTGTTTCTGAATCTCTCTCTCTTGCTTCTCTTCCTCGGCCAAATCGGCCTTGATTCGCTTATTTTTCAATCTCTCTTTGAACAAAGTCTCCGAACCTCTATCTATATACGTAATGAACCAACCTTTAGGGGTTTCCTCGACCTTACACTTGCCGGTTCGACCGAGATACTTGACAAACTCAGTGAGCGTGGCCCACTCCGTCGAGTTCATGTGGACGTGGTGGCGATCGTTGATGTACTCGTTGTAAACGACGGTGGCGGCGATGCGACTGAACCGGTGGCTACGCTTCATGTGGTCCAAGAAAGTGCGTTCGAATTCTTCGGAGTATCCTTCGACGATTCGGGTCGGGTTTTGGCCGAAAACCTCCATCTGACGCTGGTGGCTTTCGCTCATGCAGTGGCACTTGAAACCGTTCTCGTCGCGACATTGCTTCTGGCACATCTGGCAATACCATCGGAGCTTCTGGAGCCCCTTCGCTTTGATCCGATTCGCGATCGCTTTTGGGGTTAGGAACTCGTTCTTCCCCATTGAGATTTGTAGCTGTGTTGAACTGTGATGGATTTGATTTCTTTGCCTTCAATGGCGGAATCGAAAATCAACGAAGAGACCCTAAAATCCTAATCCAATTTCCCCAAATCTGGTTCCAAGAGAAAAAAAAAAAAATAAATAAAAAGAAAGAGAGAAAGTGAAGGAACGAATCCTATGGTTTGTGGAATCATACGGTACGTTGGGCCTATAGTCGAAGATGGTAGGCTGTCCGGAATTTTATCATTTTGGGCTTTTCCGAGTGAAAAACTTGTACAACCCAACCTCTTTGGGCTTTTTCAAGTACAATATTAGTTTTTTTTTTTTTTTGGGGAGAATGAAGTGCAATATATATTTAAATGACAAAATTTAGGAACAATATTTTATGTGTTGTTTCTTAGATGGGAACTTAAGATTGAGCTTTGTGATTACTTAACAAAAAAAGTACTTTCATCTATAAGGAAAAATTCACATGACAAAATTTTAAAAAAGAAACCTAAGGAATAATACCTAAGTACTGTATCTAAGTTTTGTTCATATTTAAACTTAAAGTACACTTTTAGCGTTAATTAAGGTTATTTTAATTTAACATTTTTAACCAATTAGAATTTATTTTATGAAATAGTTAATTAGGTTACCAACAAAAATGAACAAAGAAACCAATATTGAAACATAGTTAAAAAAATTGTAAGGACTAAAATTGATCCTTAGCCCACAAGAAATGAGTGGTGGCCCAATAAGCTCATAACAATAGATTTGTTAAAGAGTGGATTTTACAGGTGAAGACTTAATGGATCAAGTGTGTGCCATAGTAGATTAAACTAGCGTTAGAATGATTGAGAAGTAAAACTTGAAAAGAAAAGTATTCCTTGATAAATTCCGAAGAAGGTTTGTTCTTAGATATATTCCGACTTTTTCCAAATACACAGATGTTCTAAATACACAGAGTTCTTTTCCTTTCTTCTCTCCTAGATCAGATACCCCCTCTATCAAGGAGTCCCTCCCCTTATATATTTTTTCCCCTTGCTTCCATCCTATCCTTCCACTTATTGATCAAATAGGTGATCTCTTGGATGCTTATTTCATCAGAACCTTCTTGAAGCCTCTGTGTGTAGCTGTAAGGCTGAATATCACTGTTCATGCATCACTTCCATATAAATGTGGCCAATTGGTTAGGTGCAGAGCATTCAATATGGTGGTAGCAATCTTCTTCTCAGATATTTCTTAGTTCACTGTTAACTCTTCTCTTTGAAACTGATCCTCCCAAGTATGGTTTCCTCTTGCACGGTATTCGCTGGGTGGTTGGGCTCTAGACTCTCACACTGCTTTTCGAGGAAGTGTGGCTCCTCGGGAGACATCAATTGTTCATTGTTATCGGCCCTTGTCCTCGGTCCACTAACCCACTTGCCCTTCTTACTGCTTGACCGTCCTCGAATTCCTTGATATCCTCGGGCATGGCCCATGGCCCGATACCCATACTCAGTTCTCTTATCTCCACAAAAATAATGGGCCAAAATGAAATTTTTTGAAATGCAATGAAAAAATGAAAACAACCTCATATTTTAAGGGGGGAAAAATATTCTTTAATTTTTAAAATTTCTTGAAGATGGTGGCGGTGATGATGTGGATGTGTAGGTTAAAAAAAAAAAAAATTATATTATAGGTAATTAAAATAAGATACATAGTTTTATGATTTAATTAAATAGGTGGACATGTGACATGTTTATATTTTTGAGCATAGAATGGAGCATAAAAAGTGGTAAAAAAGAGCTGGATTCATCATTCAAGTCAAACGTTGTTCAAATATTACAAAGTTTTGATATGCTCAAAAGATAAAAGGTTGATCATATGTAACATGTTGCTCATATTTTTTGTACCATAAATGATATTTGAGTAAGTCATGTTTAATGGAAAGTAGAGTTTTGAATCTTCAAAGCATATACAAATTCTACTTAATTTGAATTTGAAATAAGTGAAATATAATGGTTTAAAGTTGACATTGTTGTTTTGGTTGTCCCTAATATATTCTTATATAGTCCAGCAAGTAGAACACATAATAGGACTTAAATTGATGACGTAATGGGCTTGATTGACAAATCTCACAATTTTCGTTTGATCTAGATTAATTTTCAATCTATCCAATAGTTTCGACACTGCTTTGATCAATTGAAGAGCCGTCGAAATTCCAAAGGCTTGCCTTTCTTTAAACTGAACTTAGATCTTCATCTTGGACTTGAAAAAAACCAATTTGGACTTAATAAAACTCTTTTTTTTTTTTTTTTGCATGAGTTGCCAATACACTTAATCTATTATAAACCTAACATTAATATCAACATCTAATACCCTAAGACTTCTATATAATTTAATATTGATGCATTTAATTAGTATCAACATATTACTCCCTAATAACTTGCTTATAAATACAAACTAGTTGCTAACCCGTGCAATGCACGGGAAAGTTCTTAGAAATGCTAAATATTTTTTTAATCAAATTAAATGCATTTTTTGTTGGGTTGAGAGAAATTTAGTTAACTTGAATGAATCTTTTTGCTTTGGATTTTAAGAAATAACTCACACAAAAAGGAATGTACAAATTTCATTAGGATTTGAGTTGGTCAACCAAGGTAGGTGTGTGTGTAGGGATGGCAATTTTTCCCCGCCTCGCTTAACCCGCCCCTCCCCGTTTCGCCCCGCGCGAGTTTTCCCCACCCTGCAAAGGCGATAGGGCGGGGATGGGGCAAGATTTTAGCCCCGCACCATGGGGCGAGGCGGGGATGGGTTTAGGCCTTTTAGACCCACCCCCCCCCCCCCCGCCCCTACCCCTCCCCACCCCATCCTGCGTTACTAAAGGTTATAATTGTAAATTTTTCATACCCTAAAACTTTACTATTTAAACAAACATATTAATATTAGCATATTTTATTCTACCCAATGTGATTCTCTGCCTTTATTTTGTTATGTGTTATACTATGAGATTTTTATTTTTTATTTTTTTTAATGATTGTCTTGTTAAACACTTGGATATATTATTCAATTTTTTCTAAAAATTTATTTGATTTGATGGGATAAATTTAGTTGTAATTTCAAGTATATTTTTATTAATGAAATAGGTTTCATTAAAAAAAATTGTACTAGTTGTAGGGTAAATTAACAAAAAGTAAAGTTTTATGGGGTGGGGTGGGGCGGGGCTTCATGGGGCCCCAAGGGGCAAGGATGGGGTGAGAAAGTATTCCCCGTCATGCGGGGCGGGGCGGGGCGGGGCGGGGACGAAGACCCCATCCTTTGGCCCCGCCCCGCCCCATTGCCATCCCTATGTATATATATATATATATATATATATATATAGTGACCTTGTCAAATATTTCTTAATTTTCCAACAAAGCAAATTATTGCTCATTTGAAACAATTTACAATGTTCATTCTAGGCAGAAGCTTACATACTTTTTGTTGTTGTGATTTACAATTTGAGTAGATGAAAAATAATATGATGTCCTATCATTGGTTATTGCCATCACAACAAAAAGGGTAAAATTTCAAATCAAAATATTACATATCACATTTAAAAGAAACACTAACAGAAAGTAAAATATATGACATGCATTAATAACAAATGATCATAATATTCAAAGAGTTTTGTAAATCAACAATGAAATCTTATTAAAAATAAAACCTTCTTCATAAGACTTGTATAAGTTATCATATTAAATATGAGAAAACAGGTGCAAGCATATTGTTGTTGACTCTACACTGTATCACAAAGAGTATCTCTTGAATTGCTTCATTCTTCTCTCTGCTCTACACTAATGCTCCCCCATCATAAGCTTCCTACCTTGCAAAACCATGCAGACAAAAGCAGAATTCCAGAATTTTCATTTCCTACTTTTGCAGCCCTCAAAAAAAGTTAAGATTCATGATTTTATCAAAATCTTCCATGCCATTATTATTAAAATTCTCAATATATACACCATTAGCATAGATACAAATTGATTCAAAAGTAGCCTTGTTTTAAAAACACCATAATGCAGAAATATCACCAACTAATAAATGTAATATTTGAAGAGAGAAGAATGAAGCAAAATAAAAATAATTAAAATTCACAAATTGAAGATCCAAATATCAAGAACATAGAGGGAGATTGTTGGAAGTAGAATTAACAAACCTAGCATAAATTGTTAAGATTTTAGACTTGATTGGAAAGGAAGTAACTCTAAAAGTTTTAGCTCGCCAAACTTTCTTGCGTTGTTTTATACCTCCTGGAGCAAGGATAACAAGAGAGTTACAAGATGAGCGGATAACAGACCAAACAAATCAGCCCGTATATCAATCACCAATAACACACCCAAAATGATAAAAATCTAAATAGATTAAAATGTTAGATTGAGAAAGAACTTAACTGTTTATTTATAACTGCCAAAAAAGTTTAAGGATTTCCAAAATTACTAAAGTTTGTCAGGGTTAACAAATTTTATACACTTATGGGACTCTAATTCTTTTCAATCCAGTCAAAGAATAAGATAAACAAACAATAAGAATAGAAAGATATAATGCCTGTTTTCAAAGTTTTCAAGGGTTTTAACTAATTTCTCATACTTATATTCCTTTATCTCCACCTCTACCTCTACTTTCTCCACCACTCCGGCACCTTTTAAAATGCCAAAATAACCCAACGACATCGTTTAATGCAATATTTTTTAAATTAAAGCATGGACACAATAAAAATGAGTGAAAAAGATCATAAATTTATGCAAACATTCAAAAATTTGGGAATTTAGATTTAGATTTTGTAATAAGAACAAAACAGTCAGGTATATTATCTTAAAGGTGCTGTCTAACACAGAACAGATTGGGTTGCTGAGCTATTTGGTTTTTCCTTTCTTTCGCACTAACAAAAAGTAGTATTGTTTATGAGAAAAGTTTGAGTTGAAGCCAAGAGAAGAATTTTATAGATACAAAATATTCAAGGGCAGGTTGTATGATTGAAGACAAATATTTTACCTTCCAACCATTTAAAAGAAATATTTTACCTTCTCACAATGAATTATTGGAAAAACAACTAAAAACAAATATAATGAGTATAACAATCGCAATAAACAATATGTTCCAACCGTTTAAAAAAAATATTTCTTTTATTTTGTATAACAACTCAGCTGAGTTAAATATACTTTTAAAAAAAATTTTAAAATGAAAATAGTCTAAAAACAAAAGAGTCAGGTTTTTTTTTTTTTTTTTTTTTTTTTTTTTTTTTTTTTTGTTTCTCTTTTGTGTATTAGTAGCAAAGCAGTAAATGATCTGATTAATGGTTTTATATTGACTATTTATATATAAATTTTATGCAACAGGAACTTTTTTAAAATTTTTTTTACAGAAATTGTTAACAAACCTTGAGTCGATGCAGTTAAGTATGCAACTCTTTATCCAAAAATGAAAGTAGAACCTGCAAAATAAGTATTTTTTTTATTTTTTAATTAAAATAATTTGTAAAAAACAAAATAACAAAGATCAATAATAGTGCAGTAAATGACCACCTAAATCAAGTTAATACCTACTCACAAAAACAACAACGAGAGAATTAACACCTACATTCTTTGCAACTCCAAGCACACAAAAAAGAAAGTAACATAATATATATTTCTAAACCTAGACATGGATCAATGTATGTTTGTCTATGTGTGGTACCAAAATGTTCAGTTTCTCAGAAAAAAGAGGTACTGGCTTTGCAATCTTTAATAGTCGTAAACTGATTCACATGCTCAGGTGCATTATGATTATAGAGGTACAGAACTACAAAGATTGCAATCTTTAGGAGGCAGCAAACAAATGTGCAAGATCTGGAAGACAGCATCGAAAACAGATCATTCTAAGCTTTAGTAGTTGGAAACAAATTCACATGCTCAGTAGCCAATGCAATATTAGAACTAAAATCAAAAGTCATATCAAGCATAATTTAACATGAAATAAAAATTGCAAAGTAAAAACAACATTAGAAATTAAGCTACCATAAACAAAAATGTAATCAAAAGAAATCATAATACCATCACTTAACTGGGAAGAAGCCAAAGTTTGAAAAACCCCACTAAAGTATTCAATTTGTACCATAAGAAGACATAGAAACAATAAATATATTAGTAAGTATATGAAAAATTGATAATCACAATCAAATTCAAAAATCAAATGGGAAGACATGTCAATCTCACTGTCCATAAGACTGTTTTTGAAAAGAGAAATGCATGTTTTAATTTACTGTGTAGTTTTAGAGAGACAAAAAAGAAAAAAAAAGTTCTTAACAATATCTGAGTACCTTAAACAATCATATATTATGAACATTCTCTGTTAACAAAAATAATTTTTCTTTCAAAAAATCACATGCCCAAACATAAGCCTAAATTTTGATAAATCCAAACATAAGCCTAAATTAAAACAAATTCAAATAAAAAACGATATTAAAAACTCCAACAACCTGAAATTGAAACAAACCCCAGCAGCAACCCAAAATAAATTAATTAAACAAACTCCAGCAACAACCCATAACTATCCACAACACACAGCTCATACATATCACTGAAAATTCTAAAACCACAATCTACGTCAATATGAATTAATTTTTCAGCCAAAATAAATATCATCAGGCCGACTCTTAGGCCTTTCAAAAACACAGAAAAAAAAAAAAAAACCATTAGAGGAATATAATTGAAGACATATAATTAAAACATATAATTTGAAATCCCTAAATCGATAGAAAACCTAATTGAAGACATATAATTAAAACATAACTTTGAGGCTTTGTTCCATTTAAACCAATTTCAATTTGAATTTTAACCCATATCAATCAAATAAAATTGAAACTTGAAAAAGATCAGATTGGAATTCTTCATACCTAAAAAATCGTCCAACATCAGAAACGGAAAAGGATCCAAATTCTTCAAGTCTATCTTGAAAATCAAATGCCCAGAAAGGGGGCCAAAAAATAATCAATGCCTGGATGATAAAAACTCAAGAAAAAAAAACCATGAATCAAAATTGACATCAACCAGAGGAGTTGTGGCTGAGAAAAGGAGGGAGCTGCAACTGATATAACTAAACTAAAATTCAAAAAAAGCTAAGAAATCCAAACTATTCTAAGTCTGAACTTGAAACAATCAAAACATAAAACATCAACTATGTCAAAGAATAAGAAATCGTTCAATGATATTAAAACTCCAAGCATAAAAGCATATTTAAAACAGCAACCATATATTTGCTGTAACTATTAAACATACACAGGGGAAATAAAAAAAATACTATATTATTAGATAGATAAATATTTATAAGGTTAAAATAAGATATTAAAACTCCAAGAATAAAAGCAGATTTAAAACAGCAAATGAATACCAAACATAACTTTTAGAAGAGAGCATTAAATGATCATTAGATTCATGGATTAAAATTTGATTTTGCAGAAGTTCAAAATAACTCACTTAAGAAGACTTTTTGTTGCAATGCAAGTACAATGATGGATAAGAAACTAAAGTGATTACAATCCTCAAGAGACTAGTTTTCAATTTCTAAGTCTAACTCATATTCCAATGCTATTGATTCAAAATAACTTGATTCAAAACAAACTAACTTGAAGTGAACTATTCCTAAATAGACTAACTCAAAGTGCACTTAATCAAAGTAAACTACATCAAAGAGAGACATATAATTCAATATGAACAATGTAATGAATAACTAACCTCAACGTACTCCACACCAATTTCGCTAAGATTATCAGGAAGCAAGCTGATAACTCCACCTCGCTTAGTTTCCACTAGACAAATTCAAAACCATAGCTCAGTTTCCACACAAAAAAAAAATTCAAATGGATTATCACCATTTTAATATCTATTCAAATTGATTATCTAAGTGTGTGCACAAACTCAATTACAGATACAAAGAGAAACACAGCTAAAACTACGATTCAATCAACTCTAGAATACAAAACAGAAATCAATGAAGCTGGGGTAAAAATTTCCGAAAGGTTGGCTACATGGGTTTGCAAAGATACAAAGAGAAACACAACTAAAACTACAATTCCATCAACTCTAGAATACAAAATAGGCTGGGGTAAAAAATAAATAAGCTGTATGCTAAAACTGATATAACTAAACTAAAATAGTTAGAAATTAGATGTATATAGATTATCACAGAGGTAAACGAATACCATACCTTTAACCCTGATTCGAATGGAGGAAAAGAATTATGAGAAAGGCAATAGCAATAAACTTAGAAATTGAATAGCCGTGAAAAAAAAAAAGAAAAGAAGAAGAAGACTAATAAGAATCAACTATTTATAAGATAATAGTTATAGAGTCCTAATAGTTATAGAGTTTGGATTCAAAAAATAAATAAATATATTATAGAGTTCTAATTAAATTTGTTCATTAGATACATTTGGGCCGGTTTCAACGAGTTGGGTTGGGTGTATTGTCGACTAACATAGTTGATGGGCCATGGGCTGGATGAGACCCATGGTGAATGGGGCGTCATTTTTGGGTTGTAGAGGTTGCATGTGGGTGCTCTGAGGAAGAAGATGGGTGGTCTGAGGAAGGAGCTCGACCTCTGTTTGATGTTTGTGGATTTGTGGGTTTGTGGGTATGGTGGGCATGGTGGGTTATTTGTGGCCATGGGGCTGATGAAACCCACGGCAAATGGGGGGCCGTTTCTGGGTTGTAGAGGTTGAATGTGGGTCGTTTGTGGCAAATTGATGGTCTGAGGAAGGAGATTGAGGCTTCGGTTTATGGGTATGGTGGGTCTGATCGAGGAGAAGCTGGTAGAGGACTAAGGAAAAACATGGGGATGATAGACCATTGTGAAAGGGAATGTCAGAGCTTATGTTTTTTTGAGTGTCAGGTTTATTACGTTTTTTTTTTTTTTTTTGGTTTTATTTTTTTGTTTTATTATTATTTTTTTAATATTGTACTAACGTGGAAAATTGTAGGAGTTTCAGAAGTTTCGGTTATATATATATATATATATATATAGATAAGAAATTAAAAAAAAAAAAAAAAAAAACTTAACACCTAAATTGTACAAATTTTGAGTACCTAGTTAAGGCCATGAGCCTTGTATTTTAGCTAACACCTCTTTATGTATTTAATGGGGAATCATCCAAACCTGAACAAATCTAATCTCTTGAAACTTTAATGGTGTTGGTTAGGTTTAGACCCCTACAACGACTTATTACTGATTTTTCTAAGTTAATTTAGTGTTTAAACAAGTTAATTCAAAATCTCAATCACAATGGATAACACAATAGAAAATTAAAAAAAAAAAAAATACTATACACACATATGAAGACATGAAGGTATGGTTAGGTTTCACTCATTGTTTTGGTTATTTACCTCTCATCGACGGAAGAGAGAGGGTGAAGGTATGTGAGAATACAAAGAATTCACTCTAAATTTACAAGAGCCTCTACCTTTGTTCTACCATGATTAGGGTTTATTTTTTGTTAATATAAATGGTTACAAATCAATGGTTAAATGACTATTTTCATATTTGGAAAAATACTAATAAGAAAAATTACTAGGAAGCAAGTCAATTTTAATTCCCTCGCTTGCCATTTTCATACTTTGCTCAACCAAGATATTCACAACAACTTCAACTTTCATCTTTTCTTTTCCCTATTGACTAGATTGAATGCAACTCACAAGAATAAGATACATGGAAATTGATGCAAATACACATTTGAAACTTTTGATATGAAATTTTGCTAACACTAATATAATCCTAATAAATGGAAATACACGTAGCCTTTGCAATAAGAATAACGTGTTTAAGGCTCTCAAAACTGGGAAAAAGGGACATTTGCCCCTAATTTACAAACAATGCAGCAAAATGCCTATATTTTGAAACTATTTAGCAAAATGCCCTTGCTTTTGAAACTTGACTTTAACAAAATTGAGTTTTCTGTAAAACTCGATATCCTCAAAATTGAGTTTTATGCATATTTTTAAGTGAAACCCAACATAAAAAATGTTGAGTTCCACTTAAATTTTCAAAAAAATTCAAGTAGTAAAATATGCATAGAACTCAACATTGCTAAAGTTGAGTTCCACCTGTAAATTAGGGGCATTTTGCTGCATAATTAGTAAATTAGGGGCAAATGCCCATTTTCCCCTTAAAACTTCATAGCTTGGGTTTTAATTAAAGATTTAGGATCTAGAATACTCTGAAACATAAAAAGGATTATAATAATGTGATGATTACCTTAATATGAATAGACCTAGAACACACAACTATTTCGGGAAAAATGGGCTTTTGTTCTTATTTTTTTTAAAATCTAGTGAATTGTCCCTATTATGAAACTATTAAGTACCGTGTCCCTGTTTTGAAACTCGATTTTCTAAAAATCGAGTTTCAATGTAACTCGATTTTATGATTATTGAGTTTTAGGGGGAGAATATAGATGACCTGTTTGTTTTGTTTAGGGGGAGAATATAAAAAACTTTTTGTTGTATCTAACTTAGGGGGAGAGTTAGTTTATTTTTTTATATTCTGTTTCATATTATTGTTTATATGTCTTTCTTTCCACACATGCCGTGATGTGTTTGTTGAGAGTTTCAGGAAAGACAGGTACATTCTGATCAAGACCTTCTACCTCTTCTTGCAACTTCTGGGTTAGGAGTCTTAGATTGGGATTTGTGATGTATTTGGGAATTTTATTGTATATGGGCATTATGTTGTATATGTGTTTTGTCACGGATTGCCAAAGGGGGAGATTGTTAGGTTTTGAATTTGTAATGTTGGCAAACCATGACAAACCATGACAAAAACTAAGTCTCATTAGTTTAGAATGGTTTACATTGAAGCCCAAGACAAAAAACTCAAGTTTGGGATAAAAACAAATGAGTTACAAGCTGGTTGGTTCGATTGATCGAAAAACAAATTTCATTGATCCAAAATTTCAGCAAACGTAAAAAGGCCATAACTTATTCGTTTGAAGTCCAAATTGTGAGCCGTTTTTTCCAGTATTTAAAGGACATTATAAGCTAACCCTAGGTGGGGTTTTGAGAGTTTTTTAGAGAGATTAGAGTGCATCTTGTGCCTCTTTTGTAGATCTAGGGTTTTGTACCTAAAAGCTCTCTTATGTCTTCTACTGGTGTTATTCCTTGAAGAATCTCAAGATCCGGTATTGTAGAAGTTGTTGTCTTCTCTTGTCATCAAAGGTGTTGATGATCTAAACCTTCAAGGGTGGTCTTGGAGTCACAAACAGGAGAGTTTGTGTTACTAAACAGGAGAGTTTGTGTTACTAAACCTTTGAGTGGGATCTCAAAGTCACAAACGGGGGTGTTTGTGTTTTGCAAAGGCCAAAGAAAGAAGGAGTCCGTGGATTTGGAGCTTGCACATGGTTGTGTCAGTAAATTCTACTGGTGGATAACAATAAGAATTCGAGCGTGGGGGCTTGTAAGTCTTATTGTATGAACTTCGATTCTTTTTAGTGGATTTGCTTTTTACCTTGAGGATAGCTAGGTTAAATCCTCCCCAGATTTTTTTACCGGTTTGGTTTTCTTGGGTTATCATATCACTGTGTTATTTATCTTTCCGCTGTTATGCATGATATGATTGTTTGATTGTGATAACCTATACTTGTAATTTGGACTAAGTAATCACTTAGCTAATTACCTAGGTTAATCTGATTGTGGTTTTAAGGGGTCTAAAAACTAACATAAACCTCTCTCACCGTCGCTCAGTCTCACACTCTCTCTGCCAAAATTTGTGTAAAAAGGTCACTCAATCCTCACCATCACTCGCTCCAGTCTCCGCCTCTCCTCGCCGTCGTTTCCGCCCCTACCTTCCTCCAAATCGCCGATCGCGTTTATGACCTCCTCCACGGTAGAGTTAGAATGATATGCTAAGTAGAGAGAGGCGTAATTGTAAGATTTTCATGAAATGATTTGTGTTTGTGTATGTGAATATGAAACTGTTTCACTGTTTACTCTTGATTTTTGCATATGGGTTCAAAATTTCCCATCTTTTCCTTTGGGTTTCTGGGTTCTTTGATTATTGTTGCTTTTTGGGTTTTGGCTAGCATCTGGGTGCTTTTGAATTTGACTTTCATGGAGCAGATGGGTGTGCACCTGGGTATTCTGAGTTTAGGCCTTTTATTAAAAAAAAAAAAAAATCTAGCTTAGGGATACTTGTTTTCTACTTTTATGTTCTTAGACCCTGAGTGGCTGATATGCATATAAAAGACAACATTTTTTTTTTTTTATATAAAATTTTGTTATTCTTTAGATTATTCATGCGTAGCTTTGCATTTATAAAACTATCTTTTTGTTTGTTAAATATGAAAGGTTGTAAGGAACCTATTAGAGTATATATTCAACTTTTATGCTTGTTTTTGTAGTATAATTTAGTAGCAACTGAGTTTTGGAATCACTGTCCATGTATTGGCTTTTGCAGTTGTAGTTTAGATTTTAAAGAAATGACGTGGACCCATATATATTGAAGTAAGTACGATCTGAGTCTGTCGCTTGGGATATGAGTTTTGCTGAAGCTCATTTCCACTAGTCCTCTGATTCATTATGGAATCACAGCCCAACTAAATAACCAAACACTTAAAAGGGATGCATTCTTAAATAAGTAAGTTGCGAGTTGAGCAAGATAAAACTTTAGTTAGTCTTCTTAATGCTTGTATTCTTTATCGGAAATGGAGACTTTGGTTATCTAGGAAGATTATTGTTTGTTCATGTTTGAAGATAAATAGTATAATGAGTTACCAAAGACATAACTCTAGTAATTTCTCAACAAAAAAAGAAAGAAAGACATAACTCTAGTACTTTTTGCAAGTGAAATTGGATGCATGTAATGTTAATAGATGTTTTAGCATATCTTCACATTAAGCTAGCATCAGTTTTGTTGTGTAATTACAGAGTATTAGTTAAGGTATGGTTCAGATTGGAGCATTGAATTAATATATGTATCTTGTTCGGATGGTGTTAGACTACAAATGATACAGTCCATTTCAAGCACCTTAAGATGCTAATTAATTGTGTTGCTCCATTTCTTTTCTCGTTGCTGTCTTTGGATTGATTTATTTTTCAACCTATTTGCTCCATTCTCTCACTGTTTCTCTTAACAGAATCTTATTGAGATGGTTATGGAAGTGACATTTCTTGAAAATAGTCGAATAATTCCTTCTATTAATATCAATATTTATGGGAATTGCAATAGATACAAAGTATCATATTTGGCTAGATTCTGCTTTCTATTTGAATTCTAGCTTCTTCTCTTAAGAAGTTCTAGAAAGATAAGAACAAAGGAGGAAAAAAGAAAAAAGAGTATATTGTTAGTTAGTATTAGTTGAACTCCCCAATCCCTTACATTTCTTGATTTTGAATGTTCTGTTACTTTATTATGCCTTATAATCTATTAATAGCTGCAACAACTTTACTTGCTTATCTTCCTAGCACTTGTTATATGCTTACTTTTTTCTAACCAGGGCATTTCTTTTCTTGCATGTTGAAATAACATGGCATCAGCTAGGGAATTTCATTAACATAGAGCCCTTGGAATAGTATAACAACAAGATTTTCTCTTGCTGAGCAGCAAAAATGGCTTTGGCTTCTTTTGTAAAAGTGGTTCTAGGCTCAATTGCTTTTGCAATCTTCTGGGTATTGGCGGTTTTCCCAGCTGTTCCTTATTTGTAAAAGTGGTTCTAGGCTCAATTTTTTTTTAATTCTTATATGTTTTAAAAATGTGAGATGATGAGATTTCTTATATGGTGAAGGAGCTATTTGTCAACTCAAAGTTATAAACTTCTTATGCTTTCTTCTCTTATTTGCAATCTTTATGTTTTGATATATGAATGCGTTTTAAGATTGGTTAGTTTTTATGTTATAATGTTTTGAATTAAAAAAAAAAATTAAATGGGTTTTGGGTTTCGGGTAGGGTATGGATATCCATGGATAATATGTTCGGATAAGATTCGGGTATGGATATTAACAGGTATTGATAATCGGGTATCCATGGGTAAACTTTTCGGGTCGGATATGGGTATACCCGATCCATACCCTACCCATGGCCATCCATTCATAGTACACACAAAATGTTCCTCACTGTTGAAGTTATGTACTCTTCAAATGATTCTCGGTACTTATCGTAGAGCTGTTGGGAATAATCATGAGGAGGCTTCTGTGTACACATGTTATAGATGGTTCCGTACATTAAAAAAAAAAAATCAAGCAAAACAAACAATATCACAATCATTTTCATCAAACTCAAAACTTTGAAACACATACAATTAACAAAAAATAAATGAAGCAACTAAAAGCAAAATGGCGTGGAAATCAATACGTGTAGAGCATCATGTAGTCCTTTGAGCTGAACTATCGCTCGGACAATCCTTCTAGAATGTTCTTCAGCTTTGTGATCCCCTTCTACATAAATTCCTATCCTTGTTCCAGGTCTATGGTCTTTCACTCACTCATCGTCTTACCGCTATAACCCTAACCCTAAAGCCAAAACCTGCAAAACAAAACATCGAATCTCAAAACCCGGTCACACTCACATCACATCCTATCCTCGTGCCAAAATCATTACAAAGTTTCACATGAAACCTATTGAACAACAAAGAAAACCCCACAAATTGAAATTCCCAGATGCATAAATTGAAAGGTAAACAAAATTTTCACTATCCTCAGTCCAAAAACCCTAATGCTCTGTTTCTGCAGCATGAAAGTACAACTAAAAAGCTCAAATTACAAATCACAAAGTTACCGAAGTTCGGTGGAGTTGTTGTATGATCCTAATTTTTTCATTTCGTTTATAATTTTAGACTTTCTCGGGAACCAAAAGAAGCTCAAGATTCCAAAACCAACCAAATCAGACTTCCGAAAAGTTTTCCCCAAAACAAAAGCAATCACTCTAATCGGAGCTCGAAAAGCAAAGATTTAGAATTATCAAACACTGAAAATTAAACCTACAAGAAAAGTCGAGATCGAGATTTTATTGAAAAAATCAGAGAGAGAGAGAGAGAGAGAGCTGATTTGGAATGGCGAAGAAACCCTAACGGAGAGAGAGAAAACGATAGGGACGGAGGAGGAAGAGGAGACGAGCTCCGACAGAGCATTGATGAGGAAAAGGAGAAATTTTTTGCTAAAAATGACTTTTGCTTGATATACAGAAACAGATGTGGCTCCACCACCCAGTTCTATAATGCAATATTTTCTTTTCTCACCAAAAAAATAAAATAAAATAGAAATAGGGTATGTTTAGATATAGCTGAAAATTGAAAATACTATAGCAAAATAATTTTTAAATGTGTGAATAGTATCGTAGGACTTTTTTTTAATAAAAAAGCGGGACCCACTAGTATGCATTATTCACGGGACCCACGGGTGTGAAGTTTGTCAATTATTTTTGGGACATTCTGGTATTTTACCCTTAATTTTTAAAAAATTTGGCAATATGCCCCTGTTTTCAAAATATATAGGGGCGTGCCCCTGTTTTGATACTCGATTATCTTAAAATCGAGTTTCATTAAATACTCGATTTGTAGAAAATCGAGTTATACCTAATCAAAATTTTTTTAAAAAAAAAAAATAATGCATGGAACTCGAGTTCCTAGAAATCGAGTTCCATGCAAAAAAATTTTTAGTGTGATCGCCCTATACAAAGTTTAGGGAGCTCTATAGTGGCCTTTTTAAGCCCTATAGTGGTGTTTTTAAGTCCTATAGTGGCGTTTTTCTACAATTTTTTTTTAATAAGTGTGATTACCCTATACCAAGTTCAGGGAGCCCTATAGTGGCCCTATAGTGACGTTTTAAAGCCCTATAGCGGTGTTTTCCTGTAAATTCTTTTTTTTCTAAGTGTGATTGTCCCATTGCAGGTTGAGGAAGCCCTATAGCGACGTTTTCCTGCAATTTTTTTTTCTTAATGTGATTGTCTCATGGCAGGTTGAGGGAGCCTTATAATGACGTTTTTTAGCCCTATAATGGTGTTTTAAAGTCCTATAGTGGCGTTTTGGAACTCGATCTTCATAAAATCAAGTTCTATGCTTTTTTTTTTATTTTTTATTTTTTTTATTTTTAAGTTTGATGAAAAACTCAATTTTAAGGTACTCGATTTTCAAAACAGGGGCACGCACCTATATAGTTTGCAAATAAGAGCATATTGCCAAATTTTTTGCCAAATGGGGCAAAAGGCTAGATTCTCCATTATTTTTGTGTTTATAGACTTCTTTTTTTTTTTTATTTTTTTTTATAGACTTTCTCATACAAATAACATATACTAAGATTATATGATGTGAAGTTGGAGGAGCTTTAAAAAAAAAAAGTTGGAGGAGCTTTTGAAGGCAATTAACAAGGGAAAATTGACTGGAGGACGGGCTATCGAAGGGCAAAAGGATCAAAGAGAATCAACCTATTAATTATTTATTTTATTTAATTTTCAAAAGAGAGTCAATCTTATGGTCAAATCAATAATTCAAGAATTTCTTAGTTTGCTCATAAAGTTGGCAGTAATACTAACAATTACCTATTTTCACAACTATTCTATGCAACAGATTTTGATTAATTATCTATCACTTTTATATAGAATCATAATTTTTTCTTCACCATTCATAGACTAGCACATCAAAGTCGTGATAAAAATGTACGTGATATTAGATTTTTTTAATAAGATAAGGAAGGGTTCTCTCCGAGCAGGGTGGGGAGTTCAATTTCCAATGTCCAATGATGGAGTGTGGATCATAGGAATAAGCCCAACTACACACAACCGAATTTAAACTCAATTTCACAATATGTTTCTATGTTAACTTTTTCTTTTTTTTTGGGGTGAAAATGTTAACTTGTTGGTATTTGGTGAAAAGTTGAATAATTGTGCACCAATCACGAAGCACAAGTTGACACTTAACAACTTTTAGGTCATAATGGTCAAAAATTTTAGGTCACAAGACATTAAAACAAGGTCAAAATTTTAGAACCAATAGATTGAATGAACACCTCATGTAATAGTAATACTATTGACTTTTTTTCTTAAGAAGTTTTTGCTAACCACCTCAACCAAAAATACGAGCACATAATTTGCCTCTAGATAGTGCACAAAAAATTATTCCTCATTATTTACACATCTATATATACTATAAAACGAAATTTCTAACTTTTGGTTAACCAGATTTGGTAGCTCCACAATTTTACACATCAACATTTTTTTAAAATTTTTTAAATTTGACCTTTTACGCTTGTTTTCCTCTCTCTCAAATCCGACCTTGCTCCTCTCTCGCAAACCTGATACTCTGCCTCTCTTCAGTCTTCACCATCAATTTTCTCTCCACAACCTAGACCACCATCAATCCTTCTCTCTCACAACTCAACGACTCCACCTTCTTCGGCTCCACCTTTGTCAGTGCCGCCCATCTCTCACTCACGACAATTTCTCCCCCTCTCTCACCCTCAGTTCTACTCTCCCACAACCCAGTTAACACATCACGCTCCATCTTTTGGCACCATTCATCATTGGATCCACTATCGTCAACGCAAATAGTTTATTAGAAAAACAAGGTCAACATTTAAGATATGATATGCGTATTCCATGTCTAGAGGATGTGTATAATTGGTGTACATATTACACTTTTTCTCTCATCTATAATTGGTGTACATATTACACATTTTTTACTCATTTTCCAAAATAAGAGTGTTAGGATTTAAATATCATTTGTATTGACAAACATGTGAACATAAACTTGTCTTGTTATTAGCTATCAATTTTTATTTTATTTTAATTCATTATGAGATGGGAGTTGTTGAAAAGAAGGGTTTAGTTTTTTTTCATTTCCTTAGTTGACAATTCGATAATTGGAGGAGAGAGAGGATTTCAATTTTGAATTTTAAATGTCTTTAGTAAAAACGTTAGAAAAGTGTTGATTCATGAACTAAAAAGCTCTTGCATGTATTTTACTATTTTTGTAATCTACAATCAACTTATAGAGTTCAAATTTGTCTTTAAAAAAAAAAAAAAAAATACACACATATATATATATCACTTCACTTACATTTCGCGTCCTTCATTAATTCAAACAGGAACTTTAGCTTTATTCTACTCTTGGTGTTGCTCTAGCATTGAGACTTTGAGAATAGTTCATAGTTCATAGTTCATAGTTTCTTTTATTTGCTTTATCAAATTTTTTATTTTTTACGTTCTAATTTTATTATCTACGGGCTATATCCCCTCTATTTTTCCGATGTAAACAATGATAGGTAACATACATTGATTATTTCGTGGGGTCGGGGCAAATATTCATAAAATTTGGGTCTAAATTAGTGTGAGATTGTGAGAACCTGAGACAACATTTATATGATATTAATGTTGTTCTTTCCATACATTCATAATTAACATGTTAAGAATTTTGTATTTCAATGGCACTACTTGGGCTCAAATCCTCTCATCCCCATAATAATTTTTATTTATTTCAGAAAAACCCTAAGAATTTTGACGTTTAGTTGCCTTTTGGATTACTTGCTACATCAAACAATTCATATGTCATTGTGTATAAAATGAATATTATTTCATCAAAAAATATCAAAAATTTGTATCTCATTTAGGAAGTGTGATTCTCATTTCTCCTATCTATTTGTTGCCCATAACCTTTTTTTTTTTTTTAGAAAGTTGTTGCCCCTTACTTGATTAATGCTTTATTTAAGTGTCATGAAAAGTAGTTGCTGAGAAAAGCAAATAAAGAAATTAAGTGGAAAATCAAGTTGATGGGGGTACAGTTGTGTGTGTGTATATATATATCTTGCTTCTTGCTTCTTGCTTCCACTTACAAAAGAAAAAAAAAACCTCATTCCTCTCTTACTTTTCCTCTTATAACCGAGTTTGTATTGCCCAAACTCTTATTTTTTTCTCTCAAAATATTTTTCTCTCTCAAGAAAAAATCTCCAACAACACCCCCACCATTTTGAAGCAAATCTAATTACGCTCCCACCATTAATTTAGGTAAATCTTATTCATGAGCTCAGTATCCCATAAGTTTGTTGATGGAGGGTGCCTTCCTCTATTGTTTGCCTTGACACTTGTGACCATTATGTATTTATGGAACTATGGCTACTGGAAGAAGTACAATATGAACTAGACAACAAAGTTTCTACTCATAAATTGGTGGAGGTAGCCTTTGAACCAAGCATCCATCGTGTCTTGGGTGGTGCTCTATTTTACACTGAGCTTGTCTATGAAATTTTCCCTTCACTCACTATGTTGCGAATGTACCAGCTTTACACTCAGTTCTTGTCTTTGTTTCAATCAAGTATCTAATCATTAGCACAATCCCTCCAAAAGAACGCTTTTTGTTTGGACAAATAGGGCATTATGAGCTAGGTATTTTCCGATGTGTTGTAAGGTATGTATATGAGGATTCAATATTTGAGTAGGAGTTTTTTGAGGAGATGTTGGTGAATCAATTGAAGGAGCTCATACAAAATGATGTGCTCAAGCCTAATGAATTAGCTGATAACAACGAAGTAGAAAAGGTTGATGAAGAAATGGGGCAAAGAGAGATGAGAATTATGGATGATGCACTAAAATTTGGGGATGTTGTTTATCTAATAGGTGAAAATGAAGTGATGGCTTCAAAGGGGTCTAGCTTTTTGAAGAAGTTAGCTATAAACTATGCTTGTAATTGGTTGAAAAGATGTGTGAGGTAGGCAGATGAAGTTTTCATGATTCCTCGCAAGCGTCTTCTCAAGGTGGGAATGAATTATGAGGTCTAGAGATTTTGATAGGTTTGTTGTGATTTTCTTTCAACTTTAGTTCGCTAATGGCATGAAAAACCATTTCAAATTTCTGTATAGCAGCCTTAAAGAAATTTGTTTAAAACTCAGTCCAACAAACCAAGCTGAATATGAATTGATGTCCAAGTCATGTTATTTCCCACATATCATACCCTGCACAAAATATTGCAATATTTCAAAATTAATTAAACCAAAAAAGAAAAAGAAAAATCTCTTATAGGAATTAAGGGACAACAAAAACAAGAATCTCATTTTAGATATATGTTTTCTACCTCTCTTATTTTCCTAATATGAGAAAGAGGAAACATATATTAAATTCATGATACAATTATTGAACAAGCAGTTGATAGTCAATAACACAAAATTTAAGTAAAAATACAGAACTGCATTAGAGCAATTAAAAGTTCATTCATCCTTAACTTTAGCTCAGGAATAAAGGTTGAGGTGGAATTAAAGTAGATTTTAGATTCATATCTTACTCGAACTGAGAAAGAAAGATGTAAGGTTGAATTTAATCAACCATCTTGTTGGCTTTATTCCGGGCCAAATTTGCTTGTATTTCAATAATTAGTAACCCTGTATTTAGGTGGGATTCTTGTAAGGGTAGTGAGTGAGATAGTGTGAAGAAATGCTCAAGAGTGTGCAAGAAAAACAGGGACTCGAGACTGGATCTCGCGGGTGACTCGCGGTTGCAAGCCGTCAGAATTGCATACATGCCAGGCATGCCAGAAGTTGAAGCGTCATGCCAGTTGGAGCACTACAGGACAAAATAGGACAACTGGCCATTCAGTTACCTCGCGGCTGGAACTCATGACTCAGTCAAGCCGCGAGCCGGCCTTGTTTTGAAAAACCTGACTCTTCACATTCAGTGGCGACGCCACGTACAGGTCAGGGTGTTCCCAGGAACACCCTGACCTGAAAATTTAAAAAAAAAAAAAAATTATATTTAAGCTGAATTAGGAACACCCTCAGTAACAAAATTAGGAACACCCTCGATCACAAAATTAGGAACACCCTCAAATTAAAAAAAATATATATATATCTGTTCAACTTTCAAGCAAAAAAAAAAAAAAAAGCCCAAAAAAAAAATTGTAACAGAGCCAAGCCCACGGGCCACGGCAAGCCAAGCCCACTGTCAGCAGAGCAAACCCACCCACGGATTCTCAAAAAAAAAAAAAAAAAAAAATACCAACACAGAGAATCAGAAATCAAACCCACGGTCACGTCCTGGCAGAGAAAGCAGAGAAAACCAAACCCAATACAGTCTATACAGTCTATAGAGCAAAAGCAAAAACAAACCAACACAGAGGTGAGAGGTGTTTATCAAAAAAAAAAAAAACCCCAATACTGAATACAGAGCCTCTGTACCAAAACCAAACCAAAAAAAACCCCAATACTTAGCTCGTCGTCGCCGTAGCTCGCTCCTCCTCGTCGTCATCGTCGCCGTAGCTCCTCGTCGTCGTCGTCGTCGCTCGCCCTTCATCGCAAATCGCAGATCGGCTCGCAGACCGCTCCGGCCTCCCTCAAGGTATTTCTCTCTCTTTTTCTCTCTCGGTCTCTCAGTCTCTCTCACTTTATCTCACTGAGTCTGAAAATATGAAAAATAAAATTTCTCTCTCTCTCTTTATTCTTTTAAGAGTCACTCAATAAGTCAGTAACTCTCTCTCTCTCTGATTGGCTAGCGCCTGGCCGAATGAATGAAGAGCTTTATCTATTTTTCTTTTTGCCTGTTTTTTTGTCTTTTTGAATTTGCTTTATCTTATCCGTTGGTGTTGGGCAGTGACTCAGTTTGTGTTGGTGTTGGTATTAATTGTCTTTTAGTGTAACGTGTACTGTGGTTTGTAATTTTTGATTGTAAAATCTTATTAGTAGGTTATTGTGAAATTTTCTGACTCAGTTTGTGCTTGTTTGTTGAGTGGGGTGAGGGTAGATGGGTTGATGTGAACATGGAGTCCGGTAAACAATAATTAAAGTTGTGTAATATGTTACACATGATAATAATTAAAGTTGTGTAATATGTTACACATAACACATGGGATGTGTAATCATGTTCGGCACTTTTAGTGTAATGTGCACAAGGGGCTAAAGGCCTAAATAATATAACAAATTAAACCAATATAATTAATGACAAACAAATTAAAGCAAATATAGTTTATTGTTTCGCTAAACAACAATAATTAAAATTGTATAATTAACCAATACATTATAAAAGACAAATAAATTAAATTATGTTAAGTTAAATAATAATTAATAATTTTATAATTAATGAAACAACAATATAATAAATTATAGTTTATAAAAGACAAACAAATTAATGAAATAACTAAACAACAATAATTAATAATTTTACTAATATTTTAAATGAACTTATAGTTTATTGTTTATTTTTTTGCTAGAATTATGAACAAATATTTGATAAGAAAACAATGATTTCAAAATATGAAAACTCATAGAAGGCAATTGTAAATTTTATGTATTTGTGTGTTTTTTGATTATTTTTGTTATCAATGTATAAAATTTTATTTTTATTAAATTGTGTAATTTATACTTATTGAGGAATACCCTGACAAAATTTTCTGGAGTCGCCACTGTTCACATTCCATTCTCACCCCAGTATAAATACCCCTTATACCCATGAAAGAAAGAGAGCTTCCAGAGAGAATTTTGAGAGAGAAACCCTAGAGAAAAACAAGATTGATTCATCCCTAATCTTCATTAAGAGACTCTTCAAATTCCTCAACTCTCTTCCTTTTCATTGTTAAATCCTTAAGAGGCTTATTACCAAAACCTTTTCTCACCATATCCATTTTTGTGAGAGGGCTGTTTGGTGCTTTGGGAAGCAGTTAGGAAGGAACCGATTTCACATTGGTTGATGCTATGGTCAAGTAGCGGAATCTGGGAAGTTAGAAAAGAAATAGGTTCAGCGCAACCTCGTAGGAGCAAGAAGCTTGGAGGGCTTAAGTACACTGGGTAGATTAGGCTTGGAGGGTATATTGCTGTTCATGTATCCCAACTACATTTTCTAGTGGATTACTTATCGCTTGGAGGGTGGCGGAGAGGTTTTACGCCGAGGGCTTCGGTTTCCTCTTCGATAACACATCGTGTGTTGTCCTTGTGTTTGCATCTCTCTTCCCTTAATCTTTGCCATTTAATTTCTGTTGTGGATGTGATTTTATTTGGTTTAGATTGTTTATCAATTCTGTATTAAGCTTATTCATGTTCCGCACACTTATTGTTTGTCATAAAGCTTGAATTGGTAATTTTGTTATTGGCGGTTTAAATGTTCATAGTGTTTTATACACTATTTGAACTTTCAAAAGAAATAAGGAATAAATTTCAAGGTATGGAATATTTATATTGGTTATAATGACACCCATATTAGGAAATAAGAAAACAAAAACAAAGAAGGGACATTGAAGAAACTTACGGTTGATATTCAATATTGATAGAGGGAGAAGAAGTAGCTAAATTTGTAATGGACCCAAAAGTTGTGTTGGATAAAACCGTGGTGGTGTTGAAAGCTGAAGGGGGAGACGGTATTCCACCAATATAATCAACAATCTTGACCTGAATTGTCTGGTTTTGATCATAAGCATCTCTTACTGAACCACTAATGCACTTCACCAAGTATTATCTCCCACATGCTACTCCACCATTCCAAATTTTATCATTAGCTATAGCAAACAAGTTGATAGATGGAAATTCAAATTTATCGGTTCCATAACATGCTGTGGCTATAATATATAAAAATAAACAAGTAAATTGATCAGAAAATTGTTGTGTGAGATTCAATTCATTTTATCAAAATCTCAACAAATTGATTAAAATCTCTATACCTTATAAGTCATTCCCACCTTGAAAAGACGCTTGCGAGGAATCATGAAAACTTCATCTGCCTGTCTTACACATCAACCAATTATAGACATAGTTTATAGCTAACTTCTTCGAAAAGCTAGACCTCTTTGAAGCCATCACTTCATTTTTACCCATTTGATAAACATCTCCAAATATTAGTGCATCATCCACAGTTCCCACCTCTCTTTACATCATTTCTTCATCAATCTTTTCTACTTTGTTGTTATCATCTAATTCATCAAGCTTGAGCACATCATTTCGTATGAACTCCTTCAATTGATTCACCAACATCTCCTTAAAAAACTCCCATTCAAATCTTGAATCCTTATATCCATACCTCACAATACATCGGAAAATGCCTAGCTCATAATGCTCTATTCGTTCAAAGAAAAATCGTTCCTCTGGGGCGACTATGCTAATGGTTGGATACTTGATTGAAACAAAGACAAGAACTGAGTGTAAAGGTAGTACATTCGCAACATAGTGAATGAATATAGGGGAATTTCCATGGACAAGCTCAGTGTAAAGTAGAGCAACACCTAAGACACGATGGATGCTTAGATCAGAGGCTACCTCCACCAATTTATGAGTAGAATCTTTGTTGTCTAGTTCATACTTGTACTTCTTTTGGTAGCCATAGTTTCATAAATACATAATGGTCACAAGAGTCGAGGCAAACAATAGAGGAAGGTACCCTCCATCAAAAAACTTGTAGAGTACTGAGCTTAAGAATAAGATTTACCTAAATTAATGGTCGGAAAGTAATGAGATTTGCTTCAAAACGGTGGGGGTTTTGTTGGGATTTTTTTCTTGAGAGAGAAAAATATTTTGAGTAAGGAAAATGAGAATCTGAGCAATACAAACTCGGTTATAAGAGGAAAAGCAAGAGAGGAATGAGATTTTTTTTTCTTTTGTAAGTGGAAGCAAGAAGCAAGATATATATATCCAACTGTACCCCGTCAACTTGATTTGCCACTTAATTTCTTTATTTGCTTTCTTCAACAGTTCCTTTTCATGACACTTAAATAAAGCATTAATCAAGGTTTCATGAAAAGCGTATGTTGATGAAAGCAAATAAGAAATGAACAAGCCAAGTTGGTCAACAACTTTCTCAAAAAAGAAGAAGTTCAGTTTCATGAAAAGCGTATGTTGAAGGAAGCAAATAAGAAATGAACAAGTCAAGTTGGTCAACTACTTTCTCAAACAAAAGAAGTTTAGTTTCATGAAAAGCGTATGTTGAAGTTCTAGCTAACAAGTAGATAGGAGAAAGGAGAATCACACTTTCTAAATGAGATACACATTTTTTTTTGATGAAATAATATTCATTTTATACACAATGACATATGATTAGTTTAATGTAGCAAGCAATCCAAAAGGCAACTAAACGTCCAAATTCTTAGGGTTTTTTTATTTTTTTATTTTTAATAAATAAATAAAAATTATTATGAGGATGAGAGGATTTGAGCCAAAGTTGTGCCATTGAAATATAAAATTCTTAACACGTTAATTATGAACATATGGAAAGAACGACATTAATATCATATAAATGCTACCTCATGCCCTTGCTGTCTCACACTATTTTAGACCCAAATTTTACGAATATTTGCCCTGGGCGCACAAAATAATCAATATATGTTACCTATCATTGTTTACATTGGGGAAAAAAAAAAGAAAGAGAAAATGTAACCTGTAGATAATAAAATCATAGAATCTAAAAAATAAAAAATTTGATAAGCAAATAAAAGAAACTATGAACTATGAACTACTCTCAAAGTCTCAATGCTAGAGCAACACCAACACTAAGAGCATAATAAAGCTAAAGTTCTTGTTTGAATTAATGAAGGAGTGAAGGACACGAACTGTAAGTGAAGTGATATATATATATATATATATGTGTGTGTGTGATTTTTATTTTTATTTTTATTTATTTATTTTTTATTTTTGTTTTTGTTTAAGACAAATTTGAACCCTACATGTTGAATGTAGATTACAAAAAAAAAAAAAAAAAAAAAAAAAAAAAAAATTGCCCCCAAAGGATTTCAAATGCAACCGATCCATTATTTTTTTATTGATAGAAAAATAGTAAAATACATGCAAGAGCTTTTTAGCTCATGAATCAACACTTTTCTAATGTTCTCACTAGAGACATTTAAAATTCAAAATTGAATTCCTCTCTCCTTCAATTATCGAATTGTCAACTAAAGAAATGAAAAAAAAAAAACCAAACCCATCTTTTCAACTACTCTCATCTCATAATGAATTTAAAAAAAAAAAAATTGATAGCTAATAACAAGGCAAGTTTATATTCACATGTTTACCAATACAAATCTAGAAATTTAAATCCTAACACTCTCATTTTGGAAAACGAGTAAAAAATGTGTAATATGTATACACTAATTATATATAGACGAGTAAAAAAGTGTAATATGTACACCAATTATACATGTCCTCTAGACATGGAATATGCATATATCATATCTTAAATGTTGACCTCCTTTTCTAATGAATGGGTAAACAATGAGGTATATTTCTTTGTGCACTATCTAGATGCAAATTATGTGCTTGTCTTCTTGGTTGAGGTGGTTAACAAAAACTTCTTAAGGAAAAAAAAAAAAAAATCAAAAGTATTACTATCACATGATTTTTCTTACGTGAAGAATTTGAGTCCGAATCTCTATATCTTATTTTTAAAAATAAATATAAAAATTTAATTACACCTTTTGCTTTAAATCTTCACACATATGAAGGGGGAAATTATTGTGTACTCCTGGAGTATCATAAATGCGTACTTCCTCCTCTCACATGAATGGTGGGTCCCACTAATTTATGGTGGGACCTACCATTCATGTGAGAGAAGGGACTACGCTGAATGCTTGAAAATATGTGAAAACACAAGAGCTATTTAGACTTCCAAATTAAAGTTACGGCTCGATTGATTTTACTCTAACTTAATACTAAGTGCGGAATAGAGTAAATGCGATCGGATAAACAAACAAGCTACTCT
Organism: Quercus robur; assembly: GCF_932294415.1. Taxonomy (NCBI): domain Eukaryota; kingdom Viridiplantae; phylum Streptophyta; class Magnoliopsida; order Fagales; family Fagaceae; genus Quercus; species Quercus robur. The sequence goes on along the minus strand of NC_065539.1, from coordinate 46,839,845 downwards.
AACCCATAATAATTATAACACAGCAGTAAAATGAAAGATAAAAGAGTAGGGAAGAAGAATGCAAACACAAGATAACACGTCGATGTGTTATCGAAGAGGAAACCGAAGAACTTGGCGAAAAACCTCTCCGCCGTCCTCTAAGTGGTAATCGATCCACTAGACAATCAGTTGGGATACATGGGTTAGCAAGAGACCCTCCAAGCCTAATCTACCCGATGTACCTAAGCCCTCCAAACTCCTACTCCAACACAGCTTCTCGGAACTATGTCTTGTCTAGTTCTCCGGATCCCGCAACAAGCTCCATGTTGCATTTGCCATCTTTGGCTTCTTCCAATGCTTCCCAGCAGCACCAAAACCTCACTGAACACTCTGAAAGGGTGTAGTAAGTGTTTGGGCTATTAACCTCTCAATGGTATGGAAATTGAGAGGTAGGAGTTAAGGAAAATCTACAAGCAATTATGTAGAGGATTGTGGGTATAACAATTTCTAACTCTCAAGGTTTGTGGCTAGAGTTTTCTCTTTGAAGCACTTCTTAACATCTATGGATAATGTAGGTATATATAGTGTGGGTACAGAAAGTGTGTATCAGATAGCACAATCTAGCAAAACAAAATGTTTCGCGAGTGTCTCACGGGAAGGCTTTACCCGCAAGCTACTTGCAAAACATAGCTGTCTCCATCTGTCCTGACTCTTTGCATTCCAATAATGTGTAGGGCACATGCATCATTTCGCGGGATTCTTAGTTGCGAGCTACCTGCGAAAACTTTTCTGTCTTTAATTGCTTGAGTCTTCACACACTCTCTCTCTCTATCACACAACCCTTATAGTTAGATCCCACAATAAATACAGGGTACAAAAGATTGAGCATAATTACAATCAAATTTGGCACAAAATTAAAGCCAACTAAAACATATAATTGTAAATTACAAATTTACATACGCATTTATGGTACTCTGGGAGTACCTAATAATTTTCCATATGGAGGTCAATTTAGAAGTAAACCCATAGCTTCCAACATGGGATAGAATTTTACATGCTCATGCTAATTTGTCGGATAAGGTTAATTAAATCTAACAATTATGTCAACATTTATGGTAGCCCAACCTTAGTGTTATCGTGTCTTGCAACTCCTTGTTCTCATATAATATATAATTGCATGCAAGGTTCATTCAATCTTTTGTTCATTTTTTCTTTAATTTTTTTTTTTTTTTGGTTCATTTGATTAGTCAGAGATGGTTTGGGTCTTAAATGCATAGATCTTCAATAGGTTAAGAGAATGCGCAATTGCTAGTTGTTTTATAATGATCTTTCTAGCTGTTTTAATGTCTTGATGTGTCAGTCTGTGAGTGGTGGAAAAAGAATTATGATGGCAATAGTTAATCATAATTTATTGCATAAAATAGTTGTGAAAATAGGCATGGTATTAGTATTAGTATCAACTTTATGAGCAGACTGATTCTCAAAAAAAAAAAAAAAAACACTTTATGAGCATACTAATTGAGTTGACCATAAGATTGACTCTTTCTTTGAAAATAAAATAAAATAAATAATTAATAGGTTGAGTCTCTTTGACCCATTTGCCCTTTGACAGCCCACCTTTTATTATTATTTTCATGTGTATTTTAATAAGTATTAATGTTTACTAAAAAAAAAAGCCTTTGAAAGCTCCTCCAACTTCACATCATATTCATTCTCAAAAAAATAAATAAATAAATAAAACTTCACATCATATAATCATAGTATATGTTATTTGTCCGAGAAAGTCTATAAACACGAAAACAATTGACAAATTTTTTTACAACAGTTGATATGAGTCATATGACAGATTGTTAGTTTTAGAAAAAAAAAAAAATATGACAGATTGTTAGTGATAAGTAGAAAGAAAATATTAATAGTGGGTCCAAATAAAAATTAGTAAAAATTTGTCAACTAAATTATTGTAAAATTATTTGTGTATGTAGCATTGCTCACCTCTATTTGTATTCAGACATCTCACTGTGCATATGGTTGCAAGCTCCAGTTACTGTCCTAACATTGTATGGTATTGCTCCTGGTAGGTAGCGATCAATTTAAACAAATTTAAAGGTTGAATTCAATATAATGGTGAAAAATGCCTCAAATTGCCCAAGAAATCTAGTAATTTAACTTCAGGGCTAGTAAAAATATCCTACATAATTGTATGGCGTTGCTTTTTCTTAAGCCCAATGTGCATCTAGTAATTTACCTTCTTTTGTTTTTAAGGCCTGGCCACCTGGGTTAATATTAATATAGAAGCTAAAATTTCTGGTCCATGAGCTATGTAAATGAGCCCAGAAATGTGTAATTTCTCGTGCTGCCTTCAACCAAGGGCTTTACCATGAGATACCCTTGATTCCTGATGCCCTTTTGACCTAGTCATTGTATTTATCCTTGAAAACTGACACAATGAAATTAACTTTTGAATTCATTTTCAAAAAAAGAAAGAGTGCAGGACTTTTTTTTTTTTGGGTTAAAAAAACAAAAAAAAAAAAAACAACGGTGACTTGAGTGGGAGTCGATTTTTGCGGTTACCTGAATATTAAAAGATCAAAATAAAAGCATAAAATTTAGGTGTTTTTTTATTTCCAAGAAATCTTTTAAAATATAATAATTCAAAATTGAATGATTTTACTTAGTTGACTCTGTTCTTTAAACATTTTCAAGACTTAATAAGGTGTGTGAGAGGGTATTTTGGGACAGGAAAAAGGTCAATCCCCAAACCAGGAATCATCATCATCATCTTATTATTAATAGCATAGAGTATAGAAGATGTATCTTCAAAAATAAAGTATTTAGCCCAAAAAAAAAAAGTAAAGTTAAATTATTGCCAAATATAAAGAAAAACACATATAATCACAATTATTTTGTACGTACCTATAAATCATCAATGAATTATTATAAAGTAAAAGTATATTTTTATATTAGAAAATTGTTTATTACTATTGTAGCACATAATTGAATATTAACAATTAGGCAAAACTTAAATTTAATTTTATAGATTAGGTTCCTTAATTAAATTCAAACACATGATTGTATTAACTAATAAAATATAAGAAAAAAGAAAAAAGAAAAAGAGGAATTGGGAGAATTAAATGGGAAGAACGCCTTTCCAGAATAGTAAATATGAGTGGCATTGTGTTGCGTGGATTAAGAAACAAAGAACCAATTAAAAAATTCTGTGTGGAAATCGTGTGTGTGACCCTGGTAATTCAGTGTGGTTTATCACAAATGTACAATGATTGTGTTGCGTGGATTAAGAAACAAAGAACCAATTAAAAAATTCTGGAACCAATTAAAAAATTCTGTGTGGAAACCGTGTGTGTGACCTGGTAATTCAGTGTGGCTTATCACAAATGTACAAGTACAACTTGATTGTGTTGCGTGGATTAAGAATTAAACAAAGAACCAATTAAAAAATTCTGTGTGGAAACCGTGTGTGTGACCCTGGTAATTCAGTGTGGCTTATCACAAATGTACAAGTACAACTTGATATCATCAAGCAAGCCAGAAATATTAACTTCTATCTATAACCAGGCCTTTCTTGTCAATCCCTTCCACGAAGTAAAGCAAATACAACTAAAAGAAATAGGATTAGCCTTAGACTTAAATAAAAAAAATACAAAAAAATACAAAATTCAATCCTCTACATTAGAGAGAGAAAAAAAAAACTTTTAATTATTCTTTTGTAATTTTCGAAATTATTTGATTGTAATATTTATCCTTTCGTTTAGATAGTTGACGCATGTTCAAGAGTAGATTTTTTAGGCAAAGATTACTAGTAGTAGTAGGACTAGAAATCTAGGACTTACCAGTTATTAATAGGATATAATTTAAGCTTTCAATGATATAAAGATTTTATTTTTAAATTTTTTTTTGGGTGGAAACTAATCGGCAATTAGAGCCTATAAATTACCTTGCTTAATTAAGGGCTTTCTCATTTCAGTTTTAACTCCTGAGTTTAGATAGGTCATAAGATTGTAAGTTTGAGTGAGATGGAGGGTGTTGATGCTATAGAAGAAGAAAGCTCACAAGAAAAAATTCATGTAGAAGAAAAAGAACAAGAACATGAAGTAGATCAACCTGGGATTCACAATGGTCTCAAATGTAAAAAACTCTCTTGGAAAAATCTTATTAGACTTGATTCTTTTGATTTGGAGGCTGATAGATTCACCTCCAATCAAGGCCTTGGATCTTCTCAGGTATTATTTTTTGTTTTCTCTTTTTTACTCTTCGTTTATCTTGTTATTCTTATGATATCTATAGCCTATTCTAAAAATTATAGGACTAATAATTTTAGATAAGCAATAAACTAATAAGTTAGTGTAGAAAAAAAAAAAAAAACTAATCCAATTATTATTATAGTTATTATTTCGTTTCCAATATGATATTTGAAGTGTTGGAGTGCAGGCCTTGGATTGGGGAAGCATAATGAAACTAGCATTTCAGAGCATTGGGGTTGTGTATGGTGATTTGGGCACGTCGCCTTTGTATGTGTTACCAGGCATTTTTCCTACTGGGGTTAAGCACAATGATGATATACTTGGTGTGCTGTCTCTAATCTTTTACTCGCTCATGTTAATTACTTTGATCAAGTATGTTTTCATTGTGCTGAAAGCCAACGATAACGGCGATGGTAATTGATAATCTTCTCTCATGCTTAGCAATTTGTTTTAATAGATTAGTTATTGTAGTTCTTGGATTCTCATTTTTATTGCTAGATGATAATCAGAAAGAAATTAATATTTTTTGATGATAAGACTTGCACACAAAATAAAAATGACATTGGGTGATGCTATATTAGTGTGTCAATAATAATGCTTTGAACTTTGAATGGTGTTGATATGTTATATATTGAATTGCTAGCAAGGAATACATTGTCATCAAACTATTCATTATTTTATAATGGAAATTGTATTGTTGTAGGAGGAACTTTTGCTCTATATTCTCTCATATGCCGCTATGCCAAGTCAGCTTGACGCCCAACCAGCAGGCTGAAGACAAAGAAGTGTCTAACTACCGACTAGATGTGCCAAACCGACGGCTGAAGAGAGCATCCTTTATCAAATCTATGCTTGAGAGTAACCAAATACTAAAGTATTTCATCTTGTTCATGACCATGCTTGGCACCTCCATGGTGATTGGAGATGGCATCCTCACACCATGCATATCAGGTACAATAGAGTGATATTCCTGAGTCCTACTTATCTCTTTACTTTTGGTTAAGATGGTGTAAAAATTAAGTTGTTTATTCAATTCATTTAGCTTAGTTTCAATTATTTATAACTTCACATTTCATTAACTCTTTGTATCTAATATTCTGAATAATAATTTACATTATGATTTCCTCCTTGTGTAGTATTGTCAGCAGTGGGGGGAGTTAAGGAAGCTACTAGTGCGCTTACTGATAATACAATCATGTGGATTTCAGTAGGAATCTTGATTATTTTGTTTGAAGTTCAGAGATTTGGGACAGATAAAATTGGCTATAGTTTTGCCCTAGTACTAACAATTTGGTTTCTTTTCATCGGAACTATTGGCATGTACAACTTTGTGAAGCATGATCCAGGGGTTATCAAGGCAATCAATCCAATGTATATTGTTGACTATTTCATTAGGAATAAGAAGGATGCGTGGATCTCTCTTGGAGGCGTCATCTTATGCCTAACAGGTGTGTATCATAATCTCATCTCATTGTTTAAGCACTTTGAATGTACATAAATAAGATGTAGTGATGGACTTGTTGCATAGCTATTGTCTTAGGTTTCAGCTTTAGTAACATACAATTTACGGTAGTGATTGGAATTATTTCTAAAATCATAGTAAATTTTAATAAGAAAAAATCCTTGATGATTTAAGCACAATGCTCCTAGAAAAATGGTTAAGTCCATCTTCATTATCAGTCCATCTTAAATCCCAAATTATCCCTGATTGTGCTTTCGCTGCAAATTTATGGTTTCCTTTATTAAGAACTTGCTTTAAATTTTCTACAAATGTCTTGTCCAGGACTCTAAACTTACTTTGAATAGTCCTAACAAATGACTGTTGTCTTAGGTATTGTTTGAAGTTTCATAAACCAATAAATTTATGGAAATATGCAAAACAGACTCATTGGAGGTTTAAGTTAAGTTCAAACAGGACTCTTTGCACTTTTAAATTAATGTTATTGACTACTGAGGAACATTAGTCTCATTGTCACAATTGACAGAAGTGATGATGGGATCAATTTTGTCATTCTTGATATCTTAAGAACCAACAGCACTAAACCAAGAGAACAATGGCTATGTTTGAAATTTGCCTAAACCTCATGCTCTTTTTTACTATTATAAACTAAAAAATATTAGTTTTGCTTATTTGTTTAGGACTAATCCTATAGTTGCTACTCATGTGGTGAACTTGGTCAAACAATGTCAGGTTCTGAAGCATTGTTTGCAGATCTTGGTCACTTCAATCTTCGTTCAATTCAAATAAGCTCATGCACTATAGTTTTTCCCTCGATTGTTCTTGCCTACTTTGGTCAAGCTTCTTATCTCCGGAAACACAATCAGGATGCTAGCAATGCCTTTTATAGTTCTGTTCCAAGTACGTTTACTGTTCCTTATAATATGGTTTTTTTTTTTCCTCTTGCTATCATATTGAGGTGGTATCTTTATTTTCATATGACTCTCTCTTATGCAGAACCACTGTACTGGCCAATGTTTATTGTGGCTGTAATGGCAGCCATCATTGCTAGTCAGTCGTTAATCTCCGCTTCTTTCTCCATCGTCCAACAATCTTTGGCCCTTGGGTGTTTCCCACGGGTTAAGGTAGTGCACACATCTGCTAAATACAAAGGGCAAGTTTATGTACCAGAGATCAACACCCTTCTCATGTTGGCTTGTGTGGGTGTCACTCTTGGCTTCAAAAATACATTGAAGATAGGGAGCGCTTATGGTAAATCACCTCAAACTTTTCTTTATTTTTTAATATAAATTTAGAATTCTGAGAGGTAGTAAAAAACAATTGTACAATTTTTTGGATTTATTTGGATGTTGATATGAATTAAGACTTGTCGAAACTCAAAAGCTATAAAAATATTGAGAGCCTTGTGGCTTAAAGTCATGCATTACCTGGAGAGAACCTTATTCAAAATCCTCTTCCCATGATGATGATGATGATGATGTTTCAAAGCAATGAAGTGTTCTAATATGAAGTTAAAGTAGTCAAAAAATGTCTTTTGTGCTTGTTTATGAGAGTTTATTTTCATTGACTTTTTAGGTTTTGAAATTAAGTTAGGAAAAAGTTGCTTCAAAACGTTGTATATAAGCTAAATAAACATAATAAACAACTAAATTCCATCATACAGTTCATTCAAATGAACACTTTAAGTTGCATTCTTTGTATCAATATGTTATTTTACTATGTTGTGTTGTGAAGAATGAAAACATTTTCTGTTAGCTTCCTTTTGAATTCTACATGTGCAAGTCTTTCCAACTTTTTTTCTTGATATTCTTTCAACAGGAATTGCAGTGGCATTTGTATTTACAATCACATCTTCATTTCTTCTCCTTGTGATGGTCATGATATGGAAGACAAACATCTACTTGATCATCATGTATGCTCTAACTATAGGGCTCTTGGAATTCCTTTTCTTGAGCTCAGTACTCTACAAGTTTGTTGATGGAGGGTACCTTCCTCTATTGTTTGCCTTGACTCTTGTGATCATTATGTATTTATGGAACTATGGCTACCGGATGAAGTACAAGTATGAACTAGAAAACAAAGTTTCTACTCGTAAATTGGTGGAGGTAGCCTCTAATCCTAGCATCCATCGAGTTCCGGGTGTTGCCCTATTTTACACTGAGCTTGTCCATGGAATTTCCCCTATATTCACCCACTATGTTGCGAATGTACCAGCTTTACACTCTGTTCTTGTCTTTGTTTCAATCAAGTATCTAACCATTAGCACAGTCCCTCCAGAGGAACGCTTTTTGTTTGGACGAATAGAGCATCATGAGCTAGGCATTTTCCGATGTGTTGTGAGGTATGGATATAAGGATTCAAGATCTGAGTGTGAGTTTTTTAAGGAGATGTTGGTGAATCAATTGAAGGAGTTCATACGAAATGATCTGCTCAAGCCTAATGAATTAGCTGATAACAAAGAAGTAGAAAAGGTTGATGAAGAAATGGTGCAAAGAGAGATGGGAATTGTGGATGATGCACTAAAATTTGGGGATGTTGTTTATCTAATGGGTGAAAATGAAGTGATGGCTTCAAAGGGGTCTAGCCTTTTGAAGAAGTTAGCTATAAACTATGCCTATAATTGGTTGAAAAGATGTGTGAGACAAGCAGATGAAGTTTTCATGATTCCTCGCAATCGTCTTCTCAAGGTAGGGATGACTTATGAGGTCTAGACTTTTTGATCAGTTTGTTGTGATCTTCTTTCAACTTGGTTTGCTAATGGCATGAAAAACCATTTCAAATACCATGTAGTGTTTGATGCCATTGCAACCACTGTAGTTTTTAAATATCATGTAGTATTTTTTTTTTTCCTTTCATATAACAATAAAATCTGGATCTAGCTATATTGTGCTAATTCAAGGCATGAAATGGGAATTAATATTTTAAATGTAATTTTGCAAGGATGGATAAAAGTTTTTGTGTTTGACATTTTAAATGCATGTGCTTGACTGCTTAATTATTAGTTCGGAGTACAAATAAGTTATACCATGATAAGCAATAAATTATAAAAGATCATAACTAGTTGTTGAGAGACTGATTCCTAGATAAGTAATAAACTAGGTTGTTACCCTTGCTTACAATCTAAAATCTAAATCGAATCCAAATCATTTCTAATTGTAGCTTGAGTTTTTGTAATGTTCATTTTAATTTTTGTGCCGAGTGACACATTCATAATACTTAATGTGAATGTTGAGACGGTCTACTTACTCACCTAAGTAAAATCACCTTATCATCATTATTATTGAATGTTTCCATACGTAACCACCGGTTATAGGCTTACAATCTTAAAAAACCAATATGTTTTTAAGGATTGTGTGTGTTACAACTTACAAGGATTAGGACTAGCTTAATTACCCAATTGTTACTAGAACAACATAAAATAAACATGTCTTTTTCCAAATCTAATTAACATATTATATTTATTTGCGACGTTGAGAAATTCAAAAAATAAATTAAATAAACAATATTAAAACCAATATATTTCTTAATTATAAAACTTAAAATTCTAAATTTATTTTATTCAAAACACTAAAATTATTATAAACTCTTTAACATTACATTGTTTTTTTTTTTTTTTTTACACCTACAAATTAAAATTTCTGAAAACATAAAAATTATAGGTATTAATTAAAGTCTTTTAATTTCAAAAATAAATTAACAAGGGTAAGGTTAAAAAAAAAAAAAAAAAAAAAAAAAAAAAAAAAAAAAAAAAAAAAACCTCAATTGTACCTAATCCAATCTCAGAAAAGGCTCAATCATGCGTAAAACAAAATCATATAAAGGGATTTTGGCCCAATACAATTGAGCAACTCAAACTGCTTGAGTCAACAAGCCAACCATAGGACAAGGTTTCTCTCTAAACTAGTATGGAGAGAAATCCTTCAAACTTCTCCTATATCTTTTTATTGGATGTGAATTTTGAAAATTTAACTGTTGGATTGCATGTTTTTTATGCTCTTAGCATGCATGTCAAATTTTGTTTAAATAAGATTTTATTTACTATTTGATCAATAAATTTATTTTTTATCTATAATTTTAGATCACAAAAACTTGAAATTTAAATTAGATTGATAACATAGCTATTGATTTTTATAAAATTTTCAAGAATGGAGGATATAATAAGAAAATGCAAGTCAACAGTTAGATTTTCAAAATTCATACCCAATAAAAAAATATAAGAGAAATTTAAAGGGTTTTTCTCCAAATTACCTTGAAATTTGCTCTTGGAATTGACCAAACCGATATGTGGAGTGATTAAAAAAGGGTCAATTTTACCAACCACAATGAATCATGTACAGCTTTACCCAAAAGTAGCCCTAGACTAGGTGACATTTGAGATATATATATATATATATATATATTCTTAATGTGAATTTTGTAGGGCAATGTAAATACTTTGGACGTTTATTTGAAATTTTTTTTTTATATTTTAAATTTGGTTAATTATTTAGTTTTTTGTTTGTCTATAGTTTTTAAAACCTACATTGCAATTATACTATGCCCAACTTTTTATCTTTTCAAATAATTTGATAATTACAACGGTAAAAGAGAGATTTGAACCAGAGAGAAACACTAGAATATGCTAATTAGTTGAGGTACAAGACTCTTGACCAACTTGTTTTTTAAGAAAAACTAGTTAGTAACTTAGGTCCCGTTTGGTTTAGAGCTAACTCAAACTCAGTTCTCAATTCTCATAACTCAAACTCAAAATTCATAACTCAATTTTCAAACTCAATTTCACTCAAAAAATGCAAATCACATGTTTGGGTTGAGTTCTCAGTTACATATCTCTACCACTTTTCCCCAAACCCGTGGACCCCACAACTGACATTACCCACTATTGTGTCTGTTGCTACCCGCGTCTCTCTGTCTCTATCTCTCTATCTTCTCCCTCCCTTCAACCCATAACCACTCACCGGCACCATCAACCACTACCAATCCACCACCACTAACCCAGCCACTAGCTACCATCAACCACTACAAACCGATCCACCACCACAAACCCAACAACCATCAACAAAACCCATTCATTAACAAACCCAGCAACCATCAACAAAACCCATTTATCAACCATTGACAAAATCAAAACCCATTCATCAAAATCAAAATAAAACCCATCAACAGAACCCATCAACCATCAACAAAACCCATTCATCAACCATCGAAAAAATCAAAACCCATTCATCAAAATAAAAATAAAACCCAACACCGATGACAAAATCACAGCGACAAAATCAAAACCCAGCTTCGGCGATCATGGTCTTGGTGTTTTGAGGCTCTCGCTTTGATGGTGGCGGCGGAACTGGATTGAACCAGCACCGGCGATCATAGTCTCGTGGTTTTCCTTTTCTGGGTCATTGGCTTGTGGCAGCGAAACTGGGCTAAACTGATTGTCGGGGACGTTTTTTTTTTTGTGTGCAACAAGGGCCGAGATTGCAGAGATGAGCCCAAAACTCCCCTTGGGTTCGTCAAATTCGTTAGTTATTTGGAGAGCCAAGCCCAAAATTCACAATGTGGGGTATACAAAGGCTAATGGTGTTTTATGGAAAAAGAAACCAACACAAAAATGAAAACATAAGAAAACGCAGAAACTGTATATTCATGAGTCAGAAATTTCAGCCCGCAGTCACACAGAGGAAGAAATTGAAGGAGGTCCCGAGCAAGAGAAGGAGAGTTCCTCTATCTCAATATTTTCACCCCCAACCCTTCAAAATCGTCCATACACTAGGTAGCTGACTGGGCTTTTTGTGTCAAAGTTTTTGGGTTTTTTGTGTGAAAAACCTCCCCCCTTCTTGTGGGCTGGTGATGGATATTTATACCAAGCTTCAGGGGATGCTTGTGACTAGTTCTTAGGTGGGAGGAAGGCCTTGGACCTTTCAGATGCTATCTTTATGACTTGGTGTGTTATGTTTTATGCTTAGGGAAAGGTTTGGTTGCTTTTTGCATGATTTTGGAAAACAAAGTTGTTTCATCTTTATAGCTGCTGTCTCTGGTCTTTGTAGGCCTTGGGAGACTACATTTAGGTGGCTGAGTGGGCTAGGCTGCTCAGTCTTTTTCTTAGAGTCAGCTGCCTTGGTGTGGGAAAATGGAGCTGGGCTGAAAATTAGGGGCACAGTCACACAGAGCATGGAGTCAAATTTGGGGTGGAAATTTCTGACATTGGACCTCCTTGATGGGCCCTAGATGCCCCCAGTGTCCCTAGCCCATTTTGTGGCACACACAGGCTGGGCCTATGTAAAATATCCAATGGGAACTAACCCACACTCACCAAAACCATTCCTATTCAATTCTCCAACTATTCGCATGGGCTTGGGCCACGCAACAGAGCAGAATACATTGATAAAATACATTAGTCGGACCCGCTAAGCAATTGGGCTTAGTAATTCCGTCGAACCATAAAATTTGTTGCGAAAATGACCATTAACACTGATCTCTGGTCTCTGGTCTTGGCTTAGTCCGATTCGCCGGCGTCCCTTTTCTTTTCTGGTCTTGCTCTCTCTTTGGGTTAGTGAGAAGAGAGAGCTCTAGGTAAAAGAAAAAAAAAATGAAGGAGAAGTGATAGAGAACGGGTTGGAGAGAGAAACTTTACTTGATGGGACAAGTCATATGGGTGGGCTCCACGAGGTCAAAAGATTTACAGAAATGCCACTGAACTCAAACTCAGTTTGAGGGGTGAAAACAAAAAAAAACACTTTGCTGTTTTTGGTTTTCATGTTTTTCACTCAACCCAAACTGAGTTTGAGTGATGAGAACTCAGTTTGAGTGATGAAAACAGGCTAATCCAAACGGGCCCTTAGTAACCCATGCAATGCACAACACAATATGATTTTTTTTTTTAATCTTTTGCTATTTGTTAAAATATGAAATATGATAATTATATTAACAATTAATAGGCATTTATTAGACCTTATGAAAAAGAAGATATTTATTAAGATTTTGGCTTACATCTAGTTAATTTTTAACGGCACATCTCCTTTACTTTTTAACAAACGGGCTTGGATTCTACACTCTATTTGTTTCGAAGTAAAATATTTACAAATGTAAAATATTTTACAAGTAAAAAATTTTACAGTAAAATATTTTCAGTAAAACATTTTCAAGTGTTTGGATTGTCCTAAACTCTTGAAAATCCAAGAACAAATCAGCCACCACCAACCACCATGCAAGCATAAACCAACACCGGATGTAAGCACAAACCACCACCAACGGTACCAAATCCAAATTCCAGATTAAGAAGAAGGATAATGAAAAAAAGCCATCATTATTGTTGCCAGCAAAACCCAACGCTTCAAATCACCGCAATAGCCACCCACACCACCACAACAACGAGAAGAAGAAAAAAAAAATCCAAGATCAATGATAAACCCAGCCCAATCGGCCACCATCAACACTGGAACCCAACCCCAACGCACCACCATTGAACTGATGAACCATCGATCACCCAACACTATACCCAGCCACTAAATTCAAAACTAAACCGAGCAACGCCATACCCAGCCATCAAAACCCAACACTGAAACCCACCTAACAAACTCAAAACTCAAAACTAAACCCAGCAACGCCATACCCAGCCACCAAAACCCAAAACCAAACCCACTACTGATGACCCACCTATCCAGATCTGAGAGATGCGGCCTGAAAGAAATGGACTGCCAGAGAGATCAACGCTGGCCGCCTCATCACTCACCAATAGGAGTCCCAATGGATTGCCGAAGAGAAGAAAAGAGAGGACGGAGAACTTGAGAGTAAGAAGGGATAGTAGTTGTGGGAGAGGGAGAGCAAAAATTGAGAGGGACTGAGGACTGAGGAAGTTGAAGAATTGGGTAAGAGGGAGAAGAGCAAATGTAAAATATTTTACCAAAAATTTAAGTGTAAAATATTTTACACAAATTTGTATGGTTGATTTAGTTGACCGAAAATATTTTACTTTTGACTAAATGTTTTACTACAAAACAAACAATGTAAAATGGGAAAATATTTTACATCAAAACAAACAGAGCGTAAGCCATGACATTTTTCTTTTGGGCAAATTAACGCCTGCCAAGGTTTCTTGAGTGAAAAAAAAAAAAAAAAAAAAAAAAAAAAAAAAAAAAAAAAGGACATAAGGGTAACGCAAATTGCGGAAAGCTTGAGATCTATCTTCGTCAATGTCTTAATTTTTCTTCTTCAGATAAACTCAGAAAGAAGTCCAAAAGGGATCCACATCCTTTCTTCGTTCTATTCTTTCGCTTGTAATCAAACGGCATGGTAAGCATAATCCCAACGGCCAAATCTCAGTCTCAAAAGAAAAAAGAAAGAGAGAAGCAATTGTTTTCTAATTTATCAGTCCACGCTATTCCCTTGGATTGAATTAAAAAATCAACGCTGACTGACCTCCAAAATCAAAGACATAAATAGAGACTTGAAGCTAAAAATGGAATACTTGTTAAAACTCTGTATGTGATTAAATCTATGATTTTTTTTTTCTTTTTTAGTTTCTGTGAAGAAGTAGAGGACATTGACGAAAATATCTCATTTTTTTTTTCGATTCTTTTATTCAAATAAATTTCCTTGATTTCACTGGCAAAGAATGAAATCTTCACATCATGTAGCCTAGTCACTAAGGCAAGCGTAACCAAACTGGATCCGAGTAGGAAAAAGCATGGTAAAGATGAAACCTTCTCTTCATAGAGGAAAAGATCTCGAGTTTGGCAAACGATTTCTGGGGTAGTTAGAGGCTTGGACTTGAAGAGGCCCTACATCATCTTCGTAGTCGACACTGAACTCTGAAGGAACCACTGTCTTGGTTGCTTCAGAGGTCTGCCTTTTCTTTTTAAAATGACGTGTACTTCCTTTTTAATCTTAGCCGTTTGTTAAGTTTATTAAAAGCAAAGGAAAATGTCTTGTTAAAAATTAACTGGTTGTAAACCAAACCCATTTATTATACAGGGAACTATCTATTTTACCATTTAATGAAGATATGAAGTGTCAAGATTCTATGGAGGGTTTAAATGTAGAATATAAATTAAATCAGTTAATATATATATATATATATATGAAAATAATGACATGTAAAATTATAGAACTGTAAAAACTTATGTGACAAAATATTAAAAGATTAAAAAAAAAAAAAAATCAAATGCCTTCAATTGTATATATCCCTAACTCTACATACAAAGTGAAAAAAAAGAGTTGTAAGAAAAAAAGAAAGAAATTATGACAGTTTGTTTTTAAAAATAAAATTGAACTTTTATTAAAAGGTATATACTCTGAATAATCTTAAAATAAATGAGTTATAAATGGAAAGGAATGATTATTAGAAGGAAAAAAAAAAGGAGACGTTAATACTTTTTTTTTTTTTTTTTTTTTTTGATACCAAAGAAGACAACTTCAATAACAGAAACATAACCAGTACACACAATAAGGACATCAGGCATTAGGATTTAGCCTGCACCTATGTGCAGGGAAACAAGTGGTGATATAAGCTAAATCTGTTACATGGCTAACTACATAGGTAGGAACAAAATGGAAGTCTATGTGTATTCCTTGATTCCGAAGATGGGTTATATCTGCAATCAAAGTCTTCTGATGCCAACTTGGCTCTCTGTACTGCTTGCAGACCTGTGTGAGGTCCTTACAACAATTCAACACAAGCATTCTGTTATATCCCAGCTCCAGGGCCTCAATCATTGATTCTCCAATAGCATCCTGTATTGCAAGACAATAGGTCTTCCTGCCACAACTAGCACCACCTGTGAACAATCTTCTTCCATCCACTGTTGTTGCCTCAAAAGCATAGGCACTCCTTTTGGTTTTCCTATTGATAGAAGCTGCTACCTTTATGACAAGCCGCCAATCTTGGTTTGTGAATTGCTGCTGAGTTTGTTGTCTACAACTGGACCTCTGACTTTGGCTGTTGTTAAAAACTTCCTGATACCTGCACAAGAGAGATTGGGATGTTAGAAGAACTTCCATTGGATTAGGATCCTTCCCTTGATGAAGAACCTGATTCCTATGGTTCCATATAGACCATAGAGTTGTGAAGAAGGATTGCAAAATTCCCAATCTAGTAGATTCTCTAGGATCATTCTGCCTAACACAAAACTTCACCCATTGATTGATTGACAGATTGAAGGAATCAGAAGTTCTTATCTTCAGGTTTGATCCATACCACACAGCTCGAGCAAATTGGCATTTTAAAAAAAAGATGATTAAGAGATTCCTCCTCCTCATTGCATAAAAGACGCTTGATACAGTGATGCCCCTGTTAACCAGAACCTCAAGGTCTTGTAAACTTCCATGAAGTAATTTCCAAATGAAGTTCAGGATTTTGAGAGGAAGCTTAACTTTCCAAATTCTTTCCCAGACCTCATTTTCAATACCAAAGTATCTATGGTTCTGTGTAGAAGTAGGGTACTGCTCTTTGAGAAGCAATTGATATGCTTTCTTAACCTTATAGTCTCCTGAATTTGAACGCTTCCAAATGAGTTTGTCATCCATATTTGGTAGTCTAGATATAGGTAGAAGCAGAATCTCCTTAGCTACCTGTGGGTGATATATCTTCCTAATTAATTCCACCTTCCATGATTTAGTCTCTTGGTCAATAAGGTCAACAACTGAACCATTGGACATATTGTTTTACCTTAGAATAAGTTCTGAAGCTTGGTGCCAGTCAGGATGAGTCAGGGGAATTTGATGCCCACTTCCAACCAACCATCTGCCTTGATGTAAGGCAGGATTTTGAGTAACCACAATATTCTTCCAAATCCAAGAGTGGGTAGGTTTAGGTTTGTACTCTCTTAAGGAATTGGATGAATAGTATTTTCTTTGAAAAGTTCTTGCTAGAAGGGAATTGGGATTATGCTGGATTCTCTAGAATTGTTTAGCAATCATGGCTTGATTAACTAGACTGAATTTTTTCAACCCAAACCCTCCCCTACATTTAGGTTGGCAGATCTTATCCCAGTTAATAAGATGAAGCTTCCTATCACCTAGATCATGACCCTACCAGAAAGCCCTAGTAATAGCATCAAGCTTGTTACATATAGTTTCAGGAATTTTAAGACAGGAAAAAGAATACAAAGGCATGGCTTGAAGAATAGAAGCAATCAAAGTAGCTCTACCAGCTTGGGATAAGAGTTTGGCTTTCCAACCTTGAAGTTTGCGTTGTACTCTATCAATAATATCCTGAAAATCCTCTACCCTTCTTCCCCTAAGCTTGAAGCTGATTCCTAGGTATTTGGTTGGATGTTGGACAAGATTAACTTGAAGTGAGGAGACAATAGCTTCTTGGACCTCTTGAGGAGTGTTAGGTGAGCAAAAAAGGTCAAATTTGTTGAAATTAATGGCCTGTACAGATAATGAACAATACCACAGAATAGTCCTCCTAAGATTGGATAAAGAGTTTTTGTCAATTTGGAAAAAGAACAAAGAACCATCAGCAAATAAAAGGTGTGTAAAGGATAGTCCATTCCTATCCACACGGATCCCTTTAATGTTCCCAAGATTTTCCTCATTTAAGAGAGCAAGGAGAGTATATTTGCACAAAAGAGGAATAGTTAAGGTGAAAGAGGGTCATCTTGCCTAAGACCTCTAGAAGGGTTAAAAAGTTGAGGACTCCCAATAATTAGTAGAGCATATTGCACTGTGGTAACACATTCCTTAATCCACTTGATCCAACAATTACTAAAGTTCATGGAAATAAGCACAGCCTCAAGAAACTTCCAATTGACCCTATCATAAGCCTCGGACATATCAATCTTCAAAGATCCATATCCTTTTTTCCTACCTTTCTTCTTTTTCAAGGTGTCACAGATCTCGTGTGCAAGCAGAATATTATCAGTAATTATCCTACCCTTAATGAAGGCATTCTGATATGGAGTTATAAGCTGATCCATCAAAGGTTTAAGTCTAGAGACAAGGATTTTGGATATGATCTTGTAGGTAACATTGTAGAGGCTAATAGGTCTGAATTGAGTAGCCTCCTCAATAGGAAAGGTCTTAGGAATAAGGGTGATGAAGGTTTGATTAAGGGACTTAAGCATGGTGCCTGAGTGAAAGAAGGCATGCACATAGTTAAAGATGTCCTGCTTTACAACACTCCAAAATTCTTGATATAATAGAGCTAGTAATCTATTAGGGTTGGGAGCCTTGTGGGGTCCCAATTGAAAAACTGCCTCTTCAATCTCAACATTTGTCACTTGCCTATCAAGGTGTTGTTTTTGGGATTGGTCTAGTTTTGGTATTGAAAGAGCTTCTAATTCCCTTAAAATACTATGCACATCCTTTAAATCAGGCTCATTGGGATTTGAAATGATCAACCAAGAGTGCCTCAATTTCATTCAAATCTTCTATTTGTTGTCCATCAGACTTCTTTAGCATTTTTATTCTAGTCCTGGCTCTTCTCTGTTTCACTAAGGTCTAAAAATACTTGGTATTCCTATCACCTTGGATGATCCAATCACTACGAGCCTTTTGTGACCACATAAGTTCTTCCTTAATCATGAGATTTTCAATCTCTTCTCTTAAAGTTTTTTCAGCTTTAATATCCTCAATAGAAGAGATTGCATTTTGGATTTCTTGCAATTTCCTTTGTTTTTTCTTTTAAATCCCTATCCACCCTTCCAAAGGTATTCCTATTCCAATTAATGAACTGCCTCCTAGCATTTTTGATTTTTTGTTGCAGTATGTAGGCCCTTGACCCTTGTGTGTGAGAAGTCCATGAATGTTGTGCCACAGTTTTACATTCAGCATAAGTGAGCCACATCCTCTCAAATCTGAAAGGTCTCTTCCCAAAAGGTTGTCTTAGATCAAAATCTAACAAAATGGCCCCATGATTAGATCTTATAATAGGTTGGTTTTGAAGGTCATAGTGAGGGTAAGTATTAATCCAATCAACAGAAGCATAGGCTCTGTCCAACCTTTCCATAACAAAGGTATCATCGTCATGCCTATTCGTCCAGGTATACTTCTAGCCTTTAGCTTCTAATTCACAAAGCTCCAAATCAAATAAAGTTTGTTGGAGTAATTCAGCACCCTTAATCTTTCTAGATTTAAACCCAAACTTCTCATTTTGGGAGAGGATTTGGTTAAAATCCCCAATGCACAGCCAGTTCTTATAAGCAAATCTACTAATAGATTTTAAATCTGACCAAACTATGTCTCTCTTACACTGAATTGGATGCCCATAAATAAAGGAAATAGATAGTGGGCTACCTCTGTTATCAAGGAGATTTGCATGGATCAGGTGTTTGGAGCCGTATTGAATGCTTAGCTTGTAAGGTGACATCCATCCCAGAAGTAGTCCACAACTAAGGCCTTCTCTAGGGACTTCCCAACCCTCCATAAAGCCACATTTTTCCAAAAGTTGTTTGCCTTTGTCCTTACTTAGCCATGTCTCCATCAAAATATGATATTTGGACTGCTTACTTGGGCCTTTTTTTGGCATTGCAGAACTGTAGAAGGGCTGCCCATCCCTCTACAGTTCTAGCTTAGGAATTTCATAGTTGCTGGGGAAGCTGTTGAAGGCCAGCTTCTCAAAGCCTTGAACTAGAGTTAGATTTTGCCTCAGAAGATACCATCTGATCTGAATCCTTTTCCTCATGTGTCATCTCCTTGTCAAACACAGCACATAGAATTCTCTGCTTGATATTCCTTCCAAATTTGCCAATTTCCTTTCTGATTCTCTTCCTAGAGCAAGGTTTTGAAGTCTCCATTCCATCTAGCATAGGTCTAGACTCATTACACCAGAGGCTAGGCGTTTGGATAGTGGGGGTGGGTGTTGTGTGTGAAGTGGGAGGTCCTGGACCCAGGGTCAATTGTTCAAATGAGTCCAAATCTCTTACATTGGGCCCTAACTCAATGGGTACATCACTGCCCAAATTCCCACCCTAAAGGCCTTCCTGTGTCACTCCTTAACCAGAATTTCTTATCTGTGTTGCCATCAGCCCAGGCCCATTACTTGAATCCCCCAATTCAAATCTAGACCTCCCTCTGTCTACCCGTTGAACTAGGTTTTCAATGTAGGAGTTAGGGGACTCAGGAATACATCCTTTCTCCTAACCATGGCACTGCATGACCTCTGGACGAGTCTCATTTAATCTATCCAGGTTGAACAGGATTGCAGTAGTATCACTACCTGATTCTAAGTCCATAAAATGTGGGTTAAAGCACTGTCCATTAGTGATGAAAGGATCACTGCCCTCTATCCAAGCCCATTGTAAATTAGAATTTGTAGGTGGTTGCCAGGATGTTTTGTTTGAGATGGGTGGTATGTTGGTGTCAACAGGGGTATTATGGTTACCCAGAATGTCATTTAAATGCTCTTGGTTGGATTCCATTATGGCAGGGGAGTTAACAGGGGTTTGGGGCACAGTGGGTGGTTCAATAGGTATATTCTGAGAAGGTTGGATATTTTGGTCCGTGATGTTAAGGTTCAGTACGTTAATTGCTGTCTGTATGATGGAAGTGGGATTGGCTTGAATCGGATTAGATGGTAAATTGGTTGCATGTTGGAAATGGGATGTGCTAGGTGTACTGGGATCAGGGTATTCATTAAAGAGATGATGATTATAAGCTTGATGAGGGTTTTAGGTTAACTGTCCGAAACGAACTTGAGTAGTCCATCTTCTCTGATGATTATGAAAAGCACGAAGTTCATTTGTGAATTGAGGTTGAAGCCCATCAAACCTGTACTGGACTTGATATAGTTCTTGTATTTGAAGCCTTTGTCTAAACAACATTACCTCCACATCATCCAAAATTGTGAGAGCAATGCCCCCTTGTATGCCTGATTAGCCCACATCTCGTACACGACTTGTGGAGACGCTTATAACAACACTGTATCCAGACCCTTGACCCATCATCCAAACGGAGCATGAACCCAGCAATCAATGGTAGCCACGGATTAATACGAACCTTGATCCTCATGAAACGAATATTCCTAGGAAGAGTATCTTCCCAATCCACGCGCTCTACTATGCCCATCATCTGCCCCATTCTTTCCACTAACTTAGGGTATTGGTACTCTAAAGGCAATCCGTGTAACTGAACCCACATGGAAATGAAGTTAATTTGCAAATTCCCTAATATTAGATTAGGTCTCCACCTTTCTACCACCAAAAGGGCACCATCCACAGCCCAAAGGTCCTTCATGGCAGATGTGGTGAAGATTCTCCAGAAACTCAAAATGGAAAATGTAGAAGTAAGAATCCCTACCAACAATAGTTACATTCCCTCTGATCCGCCATACATGGTTGATAATGTGTTGTAAATGATGAACGAAGAATTTTCTGCAGTCCATTATAAACCCAATGGCACAAAAGTTCTAGAATTCTCTTTGACTTGCAACATCCTCTGCATTAGGTATAACCAAAGGACCATGCCTTGCAAAAGGCACCTCATCTTCATCGCTTGATAGTAGATCAGACTCCATTTCTTCTTCAAACAAATCAGTACTGAAATTGGAGTCACTATTGTCAGTCCATCCATACTCTCTGACGTTGATGTTGTTGTCCATTAAAAGATGGTCACTTGGAGTTTTAGGAGGAAACTGGTTACATGCACAATCTCAAGACAGGAAGACACTGGTTACATGCGTAGTCTCAAGACAGAAGATAGTCATAGAATGATGCAGCTAGTGAGATATTAATACTTTAAATGAGTAGTAGTACGATTTAATTAATTTTAAATGAGTATTAATACATTTAATATATATATATATATATATATATAAAGAGAGTCACATTAATACTTATATATTTTGAGTAATGCTACAGACACAAACTATTTCACAACATTTTTACAAACTGCTGATGTGGCAAATTCTTACTCGTTCTAACATGGATCGATCCATCACTAACATCACATTTTTACTTATAATAACTATTTGGAAAATTCTAAAGCCATATTAGTAGTTTGTAATAATGTTGTAAAATAGTTTGTGTCTGTAGTATTACTCATATATTTTCATGAACATATGCTTTAAAAACTCATGAAATTAATGAGTTATATATGGTAGAATAAAAGTGAATATTATCATGAAAAAGATTAGACATTATTGTCTTGAGCTTTTAAACTTTTTTTTTAATATAAAAAAAAATGAGGTAGTCGATTTTTTTTTTTTTTTTTTTGAGAAAAAGGATGAAAATTCCATTCATATATGAGGTAAATATGCAAAAACAAAAAATTAATATTTTTTATATAAAATATGTGGGTGTTAATTGAGTAAAATTTAAACAAAATTTTAAATTTTTTATTAACAAATATAGGAGGGGGGGAGGGGGGATTTTTTAAAAAGGCCAAAGGGCCCTTTTTCTCTGCAATTTTATATATGAAAATAAACGGTTTTTTTTTTTCCCTTCCATTTTTTGAGAGAGTTTTAATAAAAAGATAGACGTATCTAAATGCACAAGAAAAAAAGAATAGCATGGTGAAAATTAGGAAACAAAGTGGCAACGTGTAATTAAAAATTTTGAGAGAAACCGTGTGTGTGGGACTGAATACAAATTTACCTTGCCACTTTTATGTTTTACTTTATACTGTATCATTGTGGTATGTCATGTGTGTGTTGTTGTTTTTTTTTTTTTTTTTTTTTTTTTTTTTTTTTTTTTTTAATTTTAAAATTTAGTTATTTTATATGAGAAGTAAAAAGAATAAATGATAAAGTTGTAAATGGAGTATGAAGTGGAATACAATTTTTTTTTTTTAAATTAAAGTGGAATACAAAAAGTGATACAAATAATTTGTATTATCATGACTGGTCAATCATAGAATGAAAATTCTCTATCCAATTTTTCATGTTCCACTTTTTTTAAAAAAATTTAATTTTTACTCTACTTTATATAATAAACTTGTTGCATACTATTTTTTCTTTCTTCATAAAATAAACAAAGAATAAAATGGAAAAAAAAAATGGGATACATATCATTATGCATTTTTTTTTTGGTTGAGAAAAATATCATTATACAATTAGTTTAGTATAAAGTAAAACATTAAATATTCAACAAAGTTATAGTTCAATAATAACGACATTCGTTATGGTGTCATAAGCATATGATTCAAACCTCACCCCCTCTCTTCCACTATCTATCCATCTGATAAATAAAGAGAAATTGAAAAAAAGGAATAAAAATTGTCTGCCCATAAAAGTTGGACCTATGGCATTTTACAATTGGTGGAGCACAACTTGATATAAATATATATGTATATATATATATATATATATATATATACCATGCTTGCTATATAAAAACTCCTATCCATAACTTCTCAACCCCTTGCATTTAAGTAAAGCAATTAAAGTAGAATACAAGAAATGAGTCGCTTTTGGAAATCATAATATTGTTTTATTTACTGTAACAAATATAAGACTACATACAAAATTAAATCTCTACCATATAGGCTAGTGCAAAATTTAAATATCTAACAAGGTTGCTATTTTTCTTTATAAGAATTTGATAGTTACAGAAATTATGATTAAAAAGAAAAGCAAAAAACATCACTAATTTGCAATAGACTTATCAATTAATAGGCTCTTACTTGGAGGATTTTAGAGCCCATAAATAAACTTGCTTTGAGAGCTTTCTCATTTCCATCAAAAGTCTTGTGTCCTGAAGCTTTAGATAGGTCAAAATATTGTGTTTTCGATTGGGATGGAGGATAGTGACTTCATAGAAGAAAGGTTGCACATTTTTTGACCCTTTAAAACAAAACCAGATTAACCTAGTCAATTAGCTAAGTGATTATTTAGTCAAATTATTCAAATCTAGGTTAACACAAATATATCATATCATTGTAAAGTGCGGAAAATAAATAACACAATGATATGATAACCCAGAAAAACCAAACCGGTAAAAAACCTGAGGAGGATTTAACCAAACTATCCTCAAGGTAAAACAGATCCACTATGAAAGAATTGAAGTTTACACAATAGCGACTTAGACCACTAACATCCTATTGCTACCTCAAGTAGGAAACTAACTACCACGACTACATGACAGCTTCGAGTCCACGGACTACTTCTTTCTTGGATTCACAACAAGTACAAGCACTCCCGCTTGTGTATCTTTGAGCTCTTTATGCAGCAACCGAACTAATCATCAAGTTCTTGACATAATCTTGATTCTTGATAACCCTAAGCATATGTGAAGGCAAACACCTCTAGATCTCATAAGAGATTCACATACACAGCATAAACAACAACTATAAAATGTGGCTAGGGTTTTTCTTTTTATACTTAAGGCAAAACATATAACCCTACATGTCAAATGGGCTTGGGCTGAGTTGGAAAATTTTGCAAAAAATCAATCAACACGAGCTTCGATTGATCGAGTTTAATTCTCGATCAATCGAGCCAGGTAGATTTACATAGTAAATCCTACAGTACACTCGATTCCAACTTTACACATAAATATACTTTTAACAAGTCTAAAACAAGACTAAATATTTTGATCATGGTTTGCCAACATTACAAAATGAAATTCTAATACATTTAAATCTACAATCTTAGAACCCAACAAAGGTCATAAGAAGAAAATAATGTAGAAGAAGAAGAACATGAACAAGAAGTTGATCAATTCATGGGACTGACAACAGTTTCAAATGTAGAAAACTTTCTAGGAAAAACCTTGTTAGACTTGACACTTCCGATCTGGAGGCTGATAGATTCACCTCCAATCAAGTCCCTAGATCTTCTCAGGTATTTTATTTCTCTCTCTCAAATTTTATTATTCTTACAATACACTACAAGAAAAAAGACTTAATACAATGAAAAAAGTCGTTGCAATAACAACTAATGTCGTTGTAATAGGTGTTATTGCAACAACAAAAAAGTCAATGCAAGTTGTTGTAATAAACTCCGAGGTAACATATTTATGCAACACTAGATTTTCATTGCAATAAATTCCATATATTGCAACGATTTACTTTGAAAATCTCGTTGCAATAGGTTCTTATTATTATTTTTTTTAAAAGCAATAAGTTTATGCAACACTAGATTTTCATTTGCAAAATTCCATATATTGCAACGATTTACTTTAAAAAATTCCGTCGCAATAGGGTATTTTTTTATTAAAAATGTTTTTTTCAATTTAAAAATAAATAAATCAT
This sequence comes from Quercus robur, assembly GCF_932294415.1. Classification (NCBI taxonomy): domain Eukaryota; kingdom Viridiplantae; phylum Streptophyta; class Magnoliopsida; order Fagales; family Fagaceae; genus Quercus; species Quercus robur. Next base: position 46,815,023 of record NC_065539.1, on the reverse strand, counting down.
TTATTTATTTGAAGTGTTTGAGCGCAGGCCTTGGATTGGGAAAGCATAATGAAGCTCGCATTTCAGAGCATTGGGGTTGTGTATAGTGATTTGGGCATGTTGCCTTTGTATGTGTTACCGGGCATTTTTCCTATTGGGGTTAAGCACAATGACGATATACTTGGTGTGTTGTCTCTAATCTTTAACTCACTCATGTTAATTACTTTGATCAAGTACGTTTTCATTGTGCTAACAGCCAACGATAACGGCAATGGTAATTGATAATCTTTTCTCATGCTTAGCAATTCGATTTAATAGATTAGTTATTGTAGTTCTTGGATTTTAATTTTTATTGCTAGATGATAATTAGAAATAAATTAATATTTCTTGATGATACCACTTGCACACAAAATAAAAATGACATTGGGTGATGCAATATTAGTGTGTCAATAATAATGCTTTGAACTTTGAATGGTGTTGATATGTTAAATATTGAATTGCTAGCAAGAAATACATTGTCATCAAACTATTCATTATTTTATAATGTAAATTATATTATTGCAGGAGGAACTTTCGCTCTATATTCTCTCATATGCCGCTATGCCAAGGTCAGCTTGTCACCCAACTAGCAAGTTGAAGACAAAAAAGTGTCTAACTACCGACTAGATGTGCCAAACCGACGGCTCAAGAGAGCATCCTTTATCAAATCTATGCTTGAGAGTAACCAAATACTAAATTATTTCATCTTGTTCATGACCACGCTTGGCACCTCCATGGTGATTGGAGAGATGGCATCCTCACACCATGTATATCAGGTATAATAGAGTGATATTCCTAAGTTCTACTTATCTCTTTACTGTTGGTTAAGATGGTGTAAAAATTAAGCTATTTATTCAATTCATTTAGCTTTGTTACAATTATTTATAACTTCACATTTCATGAACTCTTTGTATCTAATATTCTGAAAAAATAATTTACATTATGATTTCCTCCTTGGAGTAGTATTGTCAGCAATGAGGGGGAGTTAAGGAAACTACTAGTGCGCTTATTGATAATACGATCATGTGGATTTCAGTAGGAATCTTGATTATTTTGTTCCAAGTTCAAAGATTTGGGATAGATAAAATTGGCTAAAGTTTTGCTCCAGTACTAACAATTTGGTTTTTTTTTTTTCATCTAAACTATTGGCATGTACAACTTTGTGAAGCATGATCCAGGGGTTATAAAGGCAATCAATCCAATGTAGATTGTTGACTATTTCATTAGGAATAAGAAGAATGCATGGATTTCTGTTGGAGGAGTCATCCTATGCCTAACAGGTGTGTATCATAATCTCATCTCATTGTTTTAGCACTTTGAATGTACAGAAATGAGATGTAGTGACACAATTAGGCTGTTGCATAGCTATTCTCTTAGGATTTAGCTTTAGAAACCTTGTTAGACTTGACTATTTCGATTTGGAGGCTGATAGATTCACCTCCAATCAAGTCCTTAGATCTTCTCAAGTATTTTATTTCTCTCTCTCAAATTTTATTATTCTTACAATACACTACAAGAAAAAAGACCTAATATAACGAAAAAAGTCGTTGCAATAACAACTAATGTCGTTGTAATAGGTGTTATCGCAACGACAAAAAAGTCAACGCAAGTTGTTGTAATAAACTCCAAGGTAATATATTTATGCAAGACTAGATTTTCGTTGCAATAAATTCCATATATTGCAACTACTTATATATTGCAACAATTTACTTTGAAATTCTGGTTGCAATAGGTTTTTTTTTTTTTTTTTTTTTTTTTTTTTAAGCAATAAGTTTATGCAACACTAGATTTTTGTTGCAAAATTTCATATACTGCAACGATTTACTTTAAAAATTTCATTGCAATAGTTTTTTTTTTTATATTAAAAATGTTTTTTTTTAATTTAAAAATAAATAAATCATTTATTTATTTGAAGTGTTTGAGCGTAGGCCTTGGATTGGGGAAGCATAATGAAGCTAGCATTTCAGAGCATTGAGGTTGTGTATGGTGATTTGGGCATGTTGCCTTTGTATGTGTTACCGGGCATTTTTCCTACTGTGGTTAAGCACAATGATGATATACTTGGTGTGTTTTCTCTAATATTTTACTCACTCATGTTAATTACCTTGATCAAGTATGTTTTCATTGTGCTGACAGCGAACGATAACGACGATGGTAATTGATAATCTTCTCTCATGCTTAGCAATTTGTTTTAATAGATTAGTTATTGTAGTTCTTGGATTTTTATTTTTATTGCTAGATGATAATTAGAAAGAAATTAATATTTCTTGATGATAACACTTGCACACAAAATAAAAATGACATTGGGTGATGCTATATTAGTGGTCAATAATAATGCTTTGAACTAAGAATGGTGTTGATACGTTACATATTGAATTGCTAGCAAGGAATACATTGTCATCAAACTATTCATTATTTTATAATGTAAATTGTATTGTTGTAGGAGGAACTTTTGCTCTATATTCTCTCATATGCCGCTAGGCCAAGGTCAGCTTAACGCCCAACTAGCAGGCCGAAGACAAAGAAGTGTCTAACTACCAACTAGATGTGCCAAACCGACGGCTCAAGAGAGCATCCTTTATCAAATTTATGCTTGAGAGTAACCAAATACTAAAGTATTTCCATCTTGTTCGTGACCACGCTTGGCACCTCAATGGTGATTGGGGAGATGGCATCCTCACACCATGCATATCAGGTACAATAGAGTGATATTCCTAAGTCCTACTTATCTCTTTATTGTTGGTTGAGATGGTATAAAAATTAAGCTGTTTATTCAATTCATATAGCTTAGTTACAATTATTTATAACTTCACATTTCATGAACTCTTTGTATCTAATATTTTGAGTAATAATTTACATTATGATTTCCTCCTAAGTGTAGTATTGTCAGCAGTGGGGGGGAGTTAAGGAAGTTATAAGTGCGCTTGCTGATAATACGATCATGTGGATTTCAGTAGGAATCTTGATTATCTTTTTCCAAGTTCAGAGATTTGGGATAGATAAAATTGGCTTAAGTTTTGCTCTAATATACTAACAATTTGGTTTTTTTTTTTTTTTTCATCTGAACTATTGGCATGTACAACTTTGTGAAGCATGATCCAGTGGTTATCAAGGCAATCAATCCAATGTATATTGTTGACTATTTCATTAGGAATAACAAGAATGCATGGATATCTGTTGGAGGCATCATCCTATGCCTAACAGGTGTGTATCATAATCTCATCTCATTGTTCAAGCACTTTTAATGTACATAAATAAGATGTAGTGATAGACTTAGGCTGTTGCATAGCTACTGTCTTAGGTTTTAGCTTTAGAAACCTTGTTAGACTTGACTCTTTCGATTTGGAGGCAGATAGATTCACCTCCAATCAAGTCCCTAGATCTTCTCAGGTATTTTATTTCACTCCCTCAAATTTTATTATTCTTACAATACACTAAAAGAAAAAAGACTTAATACAACGAAAAAAGTCGTTGCAATTACAACTAATGTCGTTGTAATAGGTGTTATTGCAACAACAAAAAAGTCTATGCAAGTTGTTGTAATAAACTCCGAGGTAATATATTTTTGCAACACTAGATTTTCGTTGCAATAAATTCCATATATTGCAACTATTTATATATTGCAATGATTTACTTTGAAAATCTCGTTGCAATAGGTTTTTTTTTGTTTTTAATTTTTTTTTAATTTTTAAAAAGCAATAAGTTTATGCAACACTAGATTTTCATTGCAAAATTCTATATATTGCAACAATTTACTTTAAAATTTTCTTTGCAATAGGTTTTTTTTTTTTTTTTTTTTATTAAAAATGCTTTTTTTTTTTTTTAATTTTAAAAAAAATTAATCATTTATTTATTTGAAGTGTTTGATCACAGGCCTTGGATTGGGGAAGCATAATGAAGCTCGCATTTCAGAGCATTGGGGTTGTGTATGGTGATTTGGGCATGTCGCCCTTGTATGTGTTACCGGGCACTTTTCCTACTGGGGTTAAGCACAATGACGATATACTTGGTGTGTTGTCTCTAATCTTTTACTCACTCATGTTAATTACTTTGATCAAGTATGTTTTCATTGTGCTGACAGCCAACGATAACGGTCATGATAATTGATAATCTTCTCTCATGCTTAGCAATTTATTTTAAAAGATTAGCTATTGTAGTTCTTGGATTTTCATTTTTATTGCTGGATGATAATTAGAAAGAAATTAATATTTCTTGATGATAACACTTGCACACAAAATAAAAATGACATTTGGTGATGCCATATTAGTGTGTCAATAATAATGCTTTGAACTTTGAATGGCGTTGATATGTTACATATTGAATTGCTAGCAAGGAATACATTGTCATCAAACTATTCAATATTTTATAATGTAAATTGTATTGTTGTAGGAGGAACTTTCGCTCTATATTGTCCCATATGCCGCTATTCCATGGTCAGCTTGACGCCCAACGAGCAGGCCGAAGACAAAGAAGTGTCTAACTACCGACTAGATGTGCCAAACCGACGGCTTAAGAAAGCATCCCTTATCAAATCTATGCTTGGGAGTAACCAAATACTAAATTATTTCATCTTGTTCATGACCACGCTTGGCACCTCCATGGTGATTGGAGAGATGACATCCTCACACCATGCATATCAAGTACAATAGAGTGATATTCTTAAGTCCTATTTATCTCTTTACTGTTAGCTAAGATGGTGTAAAAATTAAGCTGTTTTCAATTCATTTAGTTTTGTTACAATTATTTATAACTTCACATTTCATGAACTCTTTGTATCTAATATTCTTAATAATAATTTACATTAGGATTTCCTCCATGGTTTAGTAATGTCAGCGGTGGGGGGGGGGGGGGGTTCAGGAAGTTACTAGTGCACTTACTGATAATAAGATCATGTGGATTTCGGTAGGAATCTTGATTATTTTGTTCCAAGTTCAAAGATTGGGGATAGATAAAATTGGCTAAAGTTTTGCTCCAATACTAACAATTTGGTTTTTTTCTTCTTCTTCTGAACTATTGGCATATACAACTTTGTGAAGCATGATCCAGGGGTTATCAAGGATATCAATCCAATGTATATTATTGACTATTTCAGTAGGAATAAGAAGAATGCAAGGATTTCTATTCGAGGCGTCATCCTATGCCAAACAGGTGTGTATCATAGTCTCATCTCATTGTTTAAACGCTTCGAATGTACAGAAATGAGATGTAGTGAAAGACTTAGGCTGTTGCATAACTACTGTTTCAGGTTTTAGTTTTAGAAACCTTGTTAGACTTGACTCTTTCGATTTGGAGGCTGTTAGATTCACGTCCAATCAAGTCCCTAGATCTTCTTAGGTATTTTATTTCTCTCTCTTAAATTTTAACAATACACTACAAGAAAAAAAGACTGAATACAACGAAAAAAGTCGTTGCAATAACAACTAATGTCGTTGTAATAGGTGTTATTGCAACGACAAAAAAGTCAATGCAAGTTGTTGTAATAAACTCCGAGGAAATATATTTATGCAACACTAGATTTTCGTTGCTATAAATTCCATATATTGCAACTATTTATATATTGCAACAAATTACTTTGAAAATCATGTTGCAATAGGTTTTTTTTTTTTTTTTTTTTTTTTTTTTAATTTTTATATAGCAATAAGTTTATGCAACACTAGATTTTCGTTGCTAAATTCCATATATTGCAATGATTTACTTTAAAATTTTCGTTGCAATAAGTAATTTTTTTATTAAAAATGTTTTTTTTTTAATTTAAAAATATTTAAATCATTCATTTATTAGAAGTTTTTGAGCGTAGGCCTTGGATTTTGGAAGCATAATGAAGCTAGCATTTCAGAGCCTTGGGGTTGTGTATGGTGATTTGGGCATGTCGCCTTTGTATGTGTTACAGGGCATCTTTCCTATTGGGGTTGAGCACAATGATGATATACTAGGTGTGTTGTCTCTAATCTTTTACTCACTCATGTTAATTACTTTGATCAAGTATGTTTTCATTGTGCTGAAAGCCAACGATAACGGCGATGGTAATTGATAATCTTCTCTCATGCTTAGCAATTTGTTTTAATAGATTAGTTATTGTAGTTCTTGGAATTTCATTTTTATTGCTAGATGATAATTAGAAAGAAATTTATATTTCTTGATGATAACACTTGCACACAAAATAAAAATGACATTTGGTGATGCTATATTAGTGTGTCAATAATAATGCTTTGAACTTTGAATGGTGTTGATATGTTACATATTGAATTGCTAGCAGGGAATACATTGTCATCAAACCATTCTTTATTTTATAATGTAAATTGTATTGTTGCAGGAGGAACTTTCGCTCTATATTCTCTCATATGTTGCTATGCTAAGGTCAGCTTGATGCCCAACTAGCAGGCTGAATACAAAGAAGTGTCTAGGTACCGACTAGATGTACCAAACCGACAACTCAAGAGAGCATCCTTTATCAAATCTATGCTTGGGCGTAACCAAATACTAAAGTATTTCATCTTGTTCATGACCACGCTTGGCACCTCCATGGTGATTGGAGAGATGGCATCCTCACACCATGCATATCAGGTACAATAGAGTGGTATTCTTAAGTCCTACTTATCTCTTTACTGTTAGTTAAGATGGTGTAAAAATTAAGCTATTTCTTCAATTCATTTAGCTTTGTTACAATTATTTATAACTTCACATTTCATGAACTCTTTGTATCTAATATTCTGAATAATAATTTACATTATGATTTCCTCCTTGGTGTAGTATTGTCAGTAGTGGGGGGGAGTTAAGGATGCTACTAGTGCGCTTACTGATAATACGATCATGTGGATTTTAGTAGGAATCTTGATTATTTTGTTCCAAGTTTAGAGATTTGGGATAGATAAAATTGGCTAAAGTTTTGCCCCAGTATTAACAATTTGGTTTTTTTTTTTTTCCATTTGAACTATTGGCATGTACAACTTTGTGAAGCATGATCCTGGGCTTATCAAGGCAATCAATCCAATGTATATTGTTGACTATTTCATTAGGAATAAGAAGAATGCATGGATTTCTCTTGGAGGCGTCATCCTATGCCTAACAAGTGTGTTTCATAATCTCATCTCATTGTTTAAACACTTTGAATGACAGAAATGAGATATAGTGACAGACTTAGGCTGTTGCATAGCTATTGTCTCAGGTTTTAGCTTTAGAAACCTTGTTAGAGTTGACTCTTTCGATTTGGAGGCTGATAGATTCACCTCCAATCAAGTCCCTAGATCTTCTCAGGTATTTTATTTCTCTCTCTCAAATTTTATTATTCTCCCAGTACACTACAAGAAAAAAGTCTTAATACAACGAAAAAAGTCGTTGCAATAACAACTAATCAATATATTACTAAAAGCTGAAGCGTGGCATTTATAGCTGCTGAGTTCCTGTTGCGCCACCTCATTACCACGTCATTTGCCACATAATTAATATTTATTCTTATTTTTTTTACAAATATATATATATATATATATATGTATAGATTATTGACTTTACATATTCATCTTTGTCGGTTTTAATATCTATATATAATTAATATTTATTCCTATTTTTTTTTACATATATATATATATATATAAATAGATTATTAACTTTACATATTCATCTTTGTCGATTTTAACATCTATATATATATATATATATTTCTTTTTTATTTCCAATTTTTCTATAATTTTTTTTTTTACATTCACTTATTTTTTTTAAATATTTACATTTTCTTCAACCTTTCTTCTTCCCTTACCTTTTCATCTCCCCACTACCCTCTACTTTAATATTGCTATTCATCCTTCTCTTCATCTTCCTTTATTTGTCTTTTCTTATCCCTTCCCTCTTACTATAAATTTGTCATTCTTTTCCATTCTTTGCATAGTTTTCTCTCACAAAAAGGTTCTCTCTCTCTCTCTCTCTCTCTCTCTCTCTCTCTCTCAAGCGTGGCATTTATAGCTGCTGAGTTCCTGTTGCGCCACCTCATTACCACGTCATTTGCCACATAATTAATATTTATTCTTTTTTTTTTATAAATATATATATATATATATGTATAGATTATTGACTTTACATATTCATCTTTGTCGGTTTTAATATCTATATATAATTAATATTTATTCCTATTTTTTTTTACAAATATATATATATATATATATAAATAGATTATTAACTTTACATATTCATCTTTGTCGATTTTAACATCTATATATATATATATATATATATATTTCTTTTTTATTTCCAATTTTTCTATAATTTTTTTTTTTACATTCACTTATTTTTTTTAAATATTTACATTTTCTTCAACCTTTCTTCTTCCCTTACCTTTTCATCTCCCCACTACCCTCTACTTTAATATTGCTATTCATCCTTCTCTTCATCTTCCTTTATTTGTCTTTTCTTATCCCTTCCCTCTTACTATAAATTTGTCATTCTTTTCCATTCTTTGCATAGTTTTCTCTCACAAAAAGGTTCTCTCTCTCTCTCTCTCTCTCTCTCTCTCTCTCTCTCTCTCTCTCTCAATGTTTTGGTGGATTTTTATTTTTTATTGTATCTCTGCTTTAGGTTGATAAAATTTTGTATTTTTAAGAACTCTAATTTATGTTGATACGATTTAGTTTTGTGTTTTAAGTTATTATTATTATTATTATTTTGCTCTTTGATTGTTAAATTTTATCCGATTACATTATAAAAAATTAAAGATAGTAGATAAAAATAAAATAGTATTCCATTACATAGCATAATTTGGATAATTTAGTGTTTATTGTTATATCTTTTAATTTTTCTTATTTTTTTCTTTTCTTCCATTTTACTCAATATTGAAATTCAACCACATCCTCCTTATCATTAAATTATTTATATTTTCTCTCTCTTTTTGTTTTAAAAAATAAAAAATGTAATATTTTACTTAAATTCAAATAAAAGAAAATTGTGCTCATCAAATTGTACTCATTTTTTTTTTTAACATTTACACTTTCTTCAACCTTTCTCATTCTCTTTACCTTTTCATCTCCCCAAAAATTCTACCTTGATATCACTCTTCCTCTTTCCTTTTATCTTCCTTTATTTTGTTTTTTTATATTATCATCCTCTTAATATAAATGTATCATTCACTCTTCTATTCTTTACATAATTTTATCTCACAAAAAAGTGGTTATTTCCCACTCTTTCTCCCTCAATTTTTTGGTAGATTTTTTATTTTTATTTTTCTTGCATCTCTATTTTAGCCTGATAAAGTTTTGTATTCTTTAGAGCTCTATTTTGGTTTATGGGATTTAGCTTTGTGTTTTAAGTTTATTTATTTATTTTTTATGTCTTTGATTGTTAAATATTATCATATTTCATTATAAATAATTAAAAATAGTATATAAGAATGTACTATTATTATATTACATAGAATTATTTGGATAAGTTAGTGTTTATTGTTATGTATTTTATTTTTATTTTTTTTCTCATATCATTTTATTTAACATTTAAATTCAACCACATCCCCCATATATATCATTAAATTATTTATATTTCCACTCCTTTTTTATTTTTAAAAATTTTAAATATAATATTTTGCCTAAATTAAATAAATAAAATTGTCCACATTAAGTGGAGTAATGATAGGGAAACACTCATTCTCACACCCAATGCATCAAAGGAAGAATGAAACACAAAACAAATCAAGTTAGAAACACTAAATAATAAATAAATAAAAATTAATAATGCATATTTAATGTCATAGAATCATCATCAAATTTTGGAAAACGATAGGTTGCCAGTGGAGAGAGAGAGAGAGATGGTATAGAAAAAAAAAACCAATACAAAGTAATAAAGAGTAGATAAAGAAAAAAAAAAAACCAAACGTCAATTAGTAATCGTTGATTGGAAAACAAAGAGGTTGTTAGGAGAAGTAAAAAATAAAATAGAGATTACCGTGTGGAGAACATTAAAAACTTTACAGTGTAGTAACATAAACTGTTTAATTCACTTAAAAAATTAAATCAACAATCAATAATTAAATACAATCATAGTACTAAATTTAAATTTAAAACTAATCAAATTCTAACTATGGAAACCATATTAATCATAACTAAAAAAGAGATGTTCTCTGATAGTAGTAGAAATTGAATAAGAAATAAATTTAGAAAATTTAAAAATCCATTTTTTGACATTTCATTGAACCTTATTTATAATATATATTTATATATATATAATTTTCATGCACTATTACTTTCGAAAATCTAATGAACAATGCTACCTCTCATTTATCGTTTTTGTTATGCAAATCATCAGTTAGTAAATAAATATATGATAATGGTAAGAAGCGTTACAAATGAGATCACTAAAAAAAATATAAAATTAATTAGCCACTATCATTATGGAGTAGTAGTCTATAATTTTACGCATCCAAAAAAGTGGAATATATAGAGTTTTTTTTTAAAGGTATGTGTAAAGATTCACTATGTGTGTGTGTGTAAAGGTAAAAAAAAAAAAAAAAGGGTATATTTAAGGTTTTTGTTAACTTAAAAACTAATGAAAATCAAATGGTTAATAACTAAAATTATAGTATTAATAAAATATTTAATGAGACCATCCTAAAAAAATTACCGCGCACAACGCGCAGGTATGCGACTAGTATTTTATAAACTTCGAACTTCAAGGTTGGACTATACATGCATAAAAAGAAGGGTTGCAGTAAGGTTCAATGAATGTGAACAAACAAACAAACGTGCCAAATTCACAATTCGCTTATGTAAAATGAAAGCAAAATTAACGGTCCTCTTCACATTCCCCACTCATGAAAAAAGAGACTAAGAATAGCTCCCATGAACACACACAATCTACTACTAGTACTAACACACTTGCTTGTCTTTTTCTTTCTTCCAATGGTTGCACTTTTTGGTTTGCTTTTGTCTTCAACAAATTATTTGTTTAATCATGTTGGGCAATCGCAATTTAAGCTTGTGAATTGAACCAATTTGCTGAGATCACCCTCAAACTCTAACCCCAAAGACAAACACAGAGCTATTATTGGAAAAAGATAGTTTGGAGGAAAGGGAGGTGAAGTTTTCTTTCCTCCAATAACTTGTGGTAATGACATTGGCAAGTAGGCATAGCAAGCAAAGCACACCTTTGCGTGAGCACTAGGTTTCTACTAGTGTCCTTTTAATAGCTGTTATTGCAACGACAAAAAAGTCTATGCAACTTGTTGTAATACACTCCAAGTTAATATATTTATGCAATAGTAGATTTTTGTTGCAATAATTCCATATAGTGCAACTATTTATATTCTGCAACGATTTACATTGAAATTCTCATTGCAATAGGTGTTATTGCAATGACAAAAAAGTCAGTGCAAGTTGTTGTAATAAACTCCGAGTAAATATATATATATATGCAAAACTAGATTTTTGTTGCAATAAATTCCATATCTTGCAACTATTTATATATTGCAACGATTTACTTTGAAAATCTTGTTGCAATAGTTTTTTTTTTTTTTTTTTTTTTTAAGCAATAAGTTTATGCAACACTAGATTTTCGTTGCAAAATTCCAAATATTGCTACAATTTACTTTAAAATTTTCGTTGCAATATGTTATTTTTTTATTAAAAATGTTTTTTTTTTAATTTAAAAAATAAATATATCATTTATTTATTTGATGTGTTTGAGCCCAGGCCTTGGATTGGGGAAGCATAATGAAGCTAGCATTTCAAAGCATTGGGGTTGTGTTTGGTGATTTGGGCATGTCGCCTTTGTATGTGTTACCGGGCATTTTTCCTACTGGGGTTAAGCACAATGATGATTTACTTGGTGTGTTTTCTCTAATCTTTTACTCACTCATGTTAATTACATTGATCAAGTATGTTTTCATTGTCCTGACAGCCAACGATAACGACGATGGTAATTGATAATCTTCTCCCATGCTTAGCAATTTGTTTTAATAGATAAGTTATTGTAGTTCGTGGATTTTCATTTTTATTGCTGGATGATAATTAGAAAGAAATTAATATTTCTTGATGATAACACTTGCACACAAAATAAAAATGACATTGGCTGATGCTATATTAGTGTGTCAAAAAAATGCTTCGAACATTGAATGGTGTTGAGATGTTACATATTGAGTTGCTTGCGAGGAATACATTGTCATCAAAATATTCATTATTTTAAAATGTAAATGGTATTGTTGCAGGAGGAACATTCGCTCTGTATTCTCTCATATGCCGCTATGCCAAGGTCAGCTTGATGCTCAACTAGCAGGTTGAAGACAAAGAAGTCTCTAACTACCTACTAGATGTGCCAAACCGACAGCTAAAGAGAGCATCCATTATAAAATCAATGCTTGAGAGTAACCAAATACTAAAGTATTTCATCTTGTTTAGGACCACGCTTGGCACCACCATGGTGATTGGAGAGATGGCATCCTCACACCATGCATATCAGGTAAAATAGAGTGATATTCCTAAGTCCTTCTTATCTCTTTACTGTTGGTTAAGATGGTGTAAAAATTAAGCTGTTTATTCAAGTCATTTAGCTTAGTTACAATTATTTATAACTTCACATTTCATGAACTATTTGGATCTAATAATCTAAATAAGAATTTTCATTATGATTTCCTCCTTGGTGTAGTATTGTCAGCAGTGGGGGGGAGTTAAGGAAGCTACTAGTGCACTTACTGATAATACGATCATCTGGATTTCAGTAGGAATCTTGATTATTTTGTTCCATGTTCAAAGATTTGGGATAGATAAAATTGGCTAAAGTTTTGCAGCAGTAATAACTATTTGGTTTTTTTTTTTTTTTTTTTTTTTTTTTTTTTTTTTAAATTTGAACTATTGGCATGTACAACTTTGTGAAGCATAAATCAGGGGTTATCAAGGCAATCAATCCAATGTATATTGTTGACTATTTCATTAGGAATAAGAAGAATGCATGGATTTCTATTGGAGGCGTCATACTATGCAACCACAAAAAAATCGTTGCAATAGGTGTTGTTGCAACGACAAAAAAATCAGTGCAAGTTGTTGTAATAAACTCTGAGGAAATATATTTATGCAACAATAGATTTTTTTGCAATAAATTCCATATCTTGAAACAATTTATATATTGCAACGATTCACTTTGAAAATCTCGTTGCGAAAGGGTTTTTTTTTTTTTTTTTTTTAAAGCAATAAGTTTATGTAATACTAGATTTTCGTTGCAAAATTCCAAATATTACAACGATTTCCTTTTAAAATTTCGTTGCAATAGGTTATTTTTTTATTAAAAATGTTTTTTTAATTTAAAAATAAATGAATCATTTATTTATTTGAATTGTTTGAGCGCAGGCCTTGGATTGGGGAAGCAGAATGAAGCTAGCATTTCAGAGAATTGGGGTTGTGTATGGTGATTTGGGCATATCGCCTTTGTATGTGTTATCGGGCATTTTTCCTACGAGGGTTAAGCACAATGGCGATTTACTTGGTGTGTTTTCTCTAATCTTTTACTCACTTATGTTAGTTACTTTCATCAAGTATGTTTTCATTGTGCTGACAGCCAACGATAACGACGATGGTAATTGATAATCTTCTCCCATGCTTTGCAATTTGTTTTAATAGATAAGTTATTGTAGTTTGTGGATTTTCATTTTTATTGCTGGATGATAATTACAAAGAAATTAATATTTCTTGATGGTAACACTTGCACACAAAATAAAAATGACATTGGCTGATGCAATATTAGTGTGTCAAAAATAATGCTTTGAACGTTGAATGGTGTTGATATGTAACATATTGAATTGCTAGCAAGGAATAAATTGTCATCAAACTATTCACTATTTTATAATGTAAATTGTATTGTTGCAGGTGAACTTTCGCTCTGTATTCTCTCATATGCCGCTATGCCAAGGTCAGCTTGACGCCTAACTAGCAGGCTAAAGACAAAGAAGTGTCTAACAACCGACAGTAACCAAATACTAAAGTCTTTCCATCTTTTTCTTGACCACGCTGGCACCTCCATGGTGATTGGAGAGATGGCATCCTCACACCTTGCATATCAGGTGCAATAGCTTCGTATTCCTAAGTCCTACTTATCTCTTTACTGTTGGTTAAGATGGTGTAAATATTAAGCTGTTTATTCAATTCATTTAGCTTAGTTACAATTATTTATAACTTCACATTTCATGAACTCTTTGTATCTAATAATCTAAATAAGAATTTTCATTATTTCCTCCTTGGTGTAGTATTGTCAGTAGTGGGGGGGAGTTAAGGAAGCTACTAGTGCGCTTACAGATAATACGATCATGTGGATTTCAGTAGGAATCTTGATTATTTTGTTCCATGTTCAGAGATTTGGGATAGCTAAATTGGCTAAAGTTTTGCACCAGTACCAACTATTTGGTTTTTTTTTTTTTTTTTTTTTTTTTTTTTTTTTTTTTTTCATCTGGATTATTGGTATGTAGAACTTTGTGAAGCATAATCCAGGGGTTATTAAGGCAATCAATCCAATGTATATTGTTGACTATTTCATTAGGAATAAGAAGAATGCATGGATTTCTATTGGAGGCGTCATACTATGCCAAATAGGTGTGTATCATAATCTCATCTCATTGTTTAAGCACTTTGAATGTACAGAAATGAGATGTAGTGACTGACTTAGGCTGTTGCATAGCTACTGTCTCAGGTTTTAGCTTTAGAAACATTCTTAGACAGGACTCTTTCGATTTGGAGGCCGATAGATTCACGTTCAATTAAGTCCCTAGATGTTCTCTGGCATTTTATTTCTCTTTCTCAAATTTTATTATTCTTACAATACACAACAAGAAAAAAGACTTAATACAACGAAAAAAGTCGTTGCTATAACAACTAATGTCGTTGTAATAGGTGTTATTGCAATGACAAAAAAGTCAGTGCAAGTTTTTGTAATAAACTCCAAGTAAATATATATATATGCAAAACTAGATTTTTGTTGCAATAAATTCCATATCTTGCAACTATTTATATATTGCAACGATTTACTTTGAAAATCTTGTTGCAATAGTTTTTTTTTTTTTTTTTAAGCAATAAGTTTATGCAACACTAGATTTTCGTTGCAAAATTCCAAATATTGCTACAATTTACTTTAAAATTTTCGTTGCAATATGTTATTTTTTTTATTAAAAATGTTTTTTTTTAATTTAAAAATAAATTTATCATTTATTTATTTGATGTGTTTGAGCCCAGGCCTTGGATTGGGGAAGCATAATGAAGCTAGCATTTCAGAGCATTGTGGTTGTGTTTGGTGATTTGGGCATGTCGCCTTTGTATGTGTTACCGGGCATTTTTCCTACTGGGGTTAAGCACAATGATGATTTACTTGGTGTGTTTTCTCTAATCTTTTACTCACTCATGTTAATTACATTGATCAAGTATGTTTTCACTGTGCTGGCAGCCAACGATAACGACGATGGTAATTGATAATCTTCTCCCATGCTTAGCAATTTGTTTTAATATATAAGTTATTGTAGTTCGTGGATTTTCATTTTTATTGCTGGATGATAATTAGAAAGAAATTAATATTTCTTGATGATAACACTTGCACACAATATAAAAATGACATTGGCTGATGCTATATTAGTGTGTCAAAAAAATGCTTCGAACATTGAATGGTGTTGAGATGTTACATATTGAGTTGCTTGCGAGGAATACATTGTCATCAAAATATTCATTATTTTAAAATGTAAATGGTATTGTTGCAGGAGGAACATTTGCTCTGTATTCTCTCATATGCCGCTATGCCAAGGTCAGCTTGACGCTCAACTAGCAAGTTGAAGACAAAGAGGTCTCTAACTACCTACTAGATGTGCCAAACCGACAGCTAAAGAGAGCATCCAGTATAAAATCAATGCTTGAGAGTAACCAAATACTAAAGTATTTCATCTTGTTTAGGACCTCGCTTGGCACCACCATGGTGATTGGAGAGATGGCATCCTCACACCATGCATATCAGGTAAAATATAGTGATATTCCTAAGTCCTTCTTACCTCTTTACTGTTGGTTAAGATGGTGTAAAAATTAAGCTGTTTATTCAAGTCATTTAGCTTTGTTACAATTATTTATAACTTCACATTTCATGAACTATTTGTATCTAATAATCTAAATAAGAATTTTCATTATGATTTCCTCCTTGGTGTAGTATTGTCAGCAGTGGGGGGGAGTTAAGGAAGCTACTAGTGCGCTTACTGATAATACGATAATACGATCATCTGGATTTCAGTAGGAATCTTGATTATTTTGTTCCATGTTCAGAGATTTGGGATAGATAAAATTGGCTAAAGTTTTGCACTAGTACCAACTATTTGGTTTTTTATTTTTTTTTATTTTTTTTATTTTTTTTTTTTTCATCTGGACTATTGGTATGTAGAATTTTGTGAAGCATAATCCAGGGTTATTAAGGCAATCAATCCAATGTATATTGTTGACTATTTCATTAGGAATAAGAAGAATGCATGGATTTCTATTGAATGCGTCATACTATGCCAAACATGTGTGTATCATAATCTCATCTTATTGTTTAAGCACTTTGAATGTACAGAAATGAGATGTAGTGACTGACTTAGGCTGTTGCATAGCTACTATCTCAGGTTCTAGCTTTAGAAACATTGTTAGACAGGACTCTTTCGATTTGGAGGCCGATAGATTCACGTTCAATCAACTCCCTAGATCTTCTCTTGCATTTTATTTCTCTCTCTAAAATTTTATTATTCTTACAATACACAACAAGAAAAAAGAATTAATACAACGATAAAGGTCGTTGCTATAACAACTAATGTCGTTGTAATAGGTGTTATTGCAACCACAAAAAAGTCAGTGCAAGTTGTTATAATAAACTCCGATGAAATATATATATGCAAAACTATATTTTTGCTGCAATAAATTCCATATCTTGCAACTATTTATATATTGCAACGATTTACTTTGAAAATCTTGTTGCAATAGTTTTTTTTTTTTTTTTTTTTTTTTTTTTTTTTTTTTTTTTTTTTTTTTTTAAGCAATAAGTTTATGCAACACTAGATTTTCGTTGCAAGATTCCAAATATTGCTACAATTTACTTTAAAATTTTCGTTACAATAGGTTATTTTTTTATTAAAAATGTTTTTTTTAATTTAAAAATAAATATATCATCTATTTATTTGAAGTGTTTGAGCCCAAGCCTTGGACTGGGGAAGCGTAATGAAGCTAGCGTTTCAGAGCATTGGGGTTGTGTATGGTGATTTGGGCATGTCGCCTTTGTATGTGTTACCGGGCATTTTTCCTACTGGGGTTAAGCACAATGACGATATACTTGGTGTGTTGTCTCTAATCTTTTCCTCACTCATGTTAATTACTTTGATCAAGTATGTTTTCATTATTATGACAGCCGACGATAACAGCGATGGTAATTGATAATCTTCTCTCATGCTTAGCAATTTGTTTTAATAGTTTAGTTATTGTGGTTCTTGGATTTTCATTTTTATTGCTAGATGATAATTAGAAAGAAATTAATATTTCTTGATGATAACACTTGCACACAAAATAAAAATGACATTGTGTGATGCTATATTTGTGTCAATAATATTGCTTTGAACATTGAATTGTGTAGATATGTTACATATTGAATTGCTAGCAAGGAATACATTGTCATCAAATCTATGCTTGAGAATTACCAAATACTAAAGTATTTCCATCTTGTTCATGACCACGCTTGGAACCTCCACAGTGATTGGAGAGATGGCATCGTCACACCATGCATATCAGGAACAATAGATTGATATTCCTAAGTCCTACTTATCTCTTTATTGTTGGTTAAAATGGTTTAAAAATTAAGTTGTTTATTCAATTCATTTAGCTTAGTTACAATTATTTACAACTTCACATTTCAGTTACTCTGTGTATCTAATAATCTGAATAAGAATTTACATTACGATTTCCTCCTTGGTGTAGTATTGTCAACAGTGGGGGGGAGTTAAGGAAGCTACTAGTGCGCTTACTAATAATATGGTTACGTTTTCAGTAGGAATCTTGATTATTTTGTCCCATGTTCAGAGATTTGGGATAGATAGAACTGGCTAAAGTTTTGCCCCAGTACTAGCTATTTGGTTTTTTTTTTTTTTTTTTTTTTTTTTTTTAAAACGAAAAAAGACTTTATACAACGAAAAATGTCGTTGCAATAACAACTAATGTCGTTGTAATAGTTGTTTTTGCAACGACTAAAAAGTCAATGCATGTTGTTGTAATAAACTCCAAGGTAATATATTTATGCAACACTAGATTTTCGTTGTAATAAATTCCATATATTGCAACTATTTATATATTGTAACGAATTACTTTGAAAATTTCGTTGCAATAGGTTTTTTTTTTTTTTTTTTTTTTAAAGCAATAAGTTTTTGCAACACTAGATTTTCGTTGCAAAATTCCATATATTGCAATGATTTACTTTAAAATTTTTGTTGCAATAGGTTATTTTTTTATTAAAAATGTTTTTCTTTTAATTTTAAAATAAGTAAATCATTTATTTATTTGAAGTGTTTGAGCGCAGGCCTTGGATTGGAGGAGCATAATGAAGCTAGCATTTCAGAGCACTGGGGTTGTGTATGGTGATTTGGGCGTGTCACCTTTGTATGTGTTACCGGGCATTTTTCCTACTGGGGTTAAGCACAATGATGATATACTTGGTGTGTTGTCTCTAGTCTTTTACTCACTCATGTTAATTACTTTGATCAAGTATGTTTTCATTGTGCTGACAGCCAACGATTACGGCGATGGTAATTGATAATCTTCTCTCATTCTTAGCAATTTGTTTTAATAGATTAGTTATTGTAGTTTTTGGATTTTCATTTTTATTGCTAGATGATAATTAGAATGAAATTATTATTTCATGATGATAACACTTGCACACAAAATAAAATTGACATTGGGTGATGCTATATTAGTGTGTCATTAATAGTGCTTTGAACTTTGAATGGTGTTGATATGTTACATATTGAATTGCTAGCAAGGAATACATTGTCATCAAACTATTCATTATTTTATAATGTAAATTGTATTGTTGCAAGAGGAACTTTCGCTCTATATTCTCTCATATGCCGCTATGCCAAGGTAACCTTGACGCCCAACTAGCCAGCTAAAGACAAAGAAGTGTCTAACTACCGACTAGATGTGCCAAACCGACGGCTCAAGAGAGCATCCTTTATAAAATCTATGCTTGAAAGTAACCAAATACTAAAGTATTTCATCTTGCTCATGACCACGCTTGGGACCTCCATGGTGATTGGAGATATGGTATCCTCACACCATGCATATCAGGTAAAATAGAGTGATATTCTTAAGTCCTTCTTATCTTTTTACTGTTGGTTAAGATGGTGTAAAAATTAAGCGGTTTATTCAATTCATTTACCTTTGTTACAATTATTTATAACTTCACATTTCATGAACTCTTTGTATCTAATATTCTGAATAATAATTTACATTATGATTTCCTCGTTGGTGTAGTATTCTCAGCAGTGGGGGGGAGTTATGGAAGCTACTAGTGCGCTTGCTGATAATATGATTATGTGGATTTCAGTAGGAATCTTGATTATTTTGTTCCAAGTTCAAAGATTTGGGATAGATAAAATTGGCTAAAGTTTTGCTCCAATACTAACCATTTGGTTTTTTTTCATCTGAACTATGACATGTACAACTTTGTGAAGCATGATCCAGGGGTTATCAAGGCAATCAATCCAATGTATATGGTTGACTATTTCATTAGAAATAAGAAGAATGCATGGATTTCTATTGGAGGCGTCATCCTATGCCTAAAAGGTGTGTATCATAATCTCATCTCTTTGTTTAAGCACTTTGAATGTACAGAAATGAGATGTAGTGACAGACTTAGGCTGTTGCATAGCTACTGTCTCAGGTTTTAGCTTTAGAAACCTTGTTAGACTTGACTCTTTCGATCTGGAGGCTGATAGATTGACCTCCAATCAAGTCCCTAGATCTTCTCAAGTATTTTATTTCTCTGTCTCAAATTTTATTATTCTTTCAATACAATACAAGAAAAAGGACATAATGCAACGAAAAAGTCGTTGCAATAACAACTAATGTCGTTATAATAGGTGTTATTGCAACGACAAAAAAGTCAATGCAACTTGTTATAATAAACTCCAAGGTAATATATTTATGCAACACTAGATTTTCATTGCAATAAATTCCACATATTGAAAAAATTTATATACTGCAACAATTTAGTTTGAAAATCTCGTTGCAATAGGTTTTTTTTTTTTTTAAACAATAAGTTTATGCAACACTAGATTTTCGTTGCAAAATTCCATATATTGCAACGATTTACTTTAAAATTTTCATTGCAATATGTTATTTTTTTTATTAAAAATGTTTTTTTTTTTAATTTAAAAAGAAATAAATCATTTATTTATTTTAAGTTTTTGTTTGCAAGCCTTGTATTGGGGAAGCATAATGAAGCTAGCGTTTCAGAGCATTGGGGTTGTGTATGGTGATTTGGGCATGTCGCCTTTGTATGTGTTACCGGGCATTTTTCCTACTGGGGTTAAGCACAATGACGATATACTTGGTTTGTTGTCTGTAATCTTTTCCTCACTCATGTTAATTACTTTGATCAAGTATGTTTTCATTATTTTGACAGCCAACGATAACGGCGATGGTAATTGACAATCTTCTCTCATGCTTAGCAATTTGTTTTAATAGTTTAGTTATTGTAGTTCTTGGATTTTCATTTTTATTGCTAGATGATAATTAGAAAGAAATTAATATTTCTTGATGATAACACTTGCACACAAAATAAAAATGACATTGTGCGATGCTATATTAGTGTCAATAATATTGCTTTGAACATTGAATTGTGTAGATATGTTACATATTGAATTGCTAGCAAGGAATACATTGTCATCAAACCATTCATTATTTTATAATGAAAATTTTATTGTTGCAGAATGAACTTTCGCTCTATATTCTCTCATATGCCGTTAGGCCAAGGTCAGCTTGACGCCCAACTAGCAGGCTGAAGACAAAGAAGTGTCTAACTACTGACCTGATGTGCCAAACTGACGGCTCAAGAGAGAATCCTTTATCAAATCTATGCTTAAGTGTAACCAAATACTAAAGTATTTCCATCTTGTTCATGACCACACTTGGCACCTCCATGGTGATTAGAGGGATGGCATCCTCACACCATGCATATCAGGTACAATAGAGTGATATTCCTAAGTCTTACTTCTCTCTTTACCGTTGGTTAAGATGGTGTAAAAATTAAGCAATTTATTCAATTCATTTAGCTTAGTTACAATTATTTATAACTTCACATTTCACAAACTCTTTGTATCTAATAATCTGAATAATAGTTTACATTATTATTTCCTCCTTGGTGTAGTATTATCAGCAGTGGGGGGAGTTAGGGAAGCTACTAGTGCACTTACTAATAATACTATCATATGGATTTCAGTAGGAATCTCGATTATTTTGTTCCATGTTCAAAGATTTGGGATAGATAAAATTGGCTAAAGTTTTGCTCCAGTACTAACAATTTGGTTTTTTTTTTTTTTCATCTGAACTTTTGGCATGTACAACTTTGTGAAGCATGATCCAAGGGTTATCAAGGCAATCAATCCAATGTATATTGTTGACTATTTCATTAAGAATGAGAAGAATGCATGGATTTCTATTGGAGGCATCATCCTATGCCTAATAGGTGTGTATCATAATCTCATCTCATTGTTTTAACAAATTGAATGTACAGAAATGAGTCAAAGTGACAGACTTAGGCTGTTACATAGCTACTGTCTCAGGTTTTAGCTTTAGAAACCTTGCTAGACTTAACTCTATCAATTTGGAGGCTGATAGATTCACCTCCAATCAAGTCCCCAGATCTTCTCTGGTATTTTATTTCACTCTCTCAAATTTTATTATTCTTACAATACACTACAAGAAAAAAGACTTAATACAACGTAAAAAGTTGTTGCAATAACAACTAATGTCGTTGTAATAGGTGTTATTGCAACAACAAAATAGTCAATGCAAGTTGTTATAATAAACACCGAGGTAATATATTTATGCAACACTAGATATTCGTTGTAATAAATTCCATATATTGCAACTATTTATATATTGCAACAATTTACTTTGAAAATCTCGTTGCAATAGGTTTTTTTTTTTTTTTTAAGCAATAAGTTTACGCAACACAAGATTTTCGTTGCAAAGTTCCATTTATTGTAACGATTTACTTTAAAATTTTCGTTGCAATAGGTTTTTTTTAATTAAAAATGATATTTTTTTAATTTAAAAATAAATAAATCATTTATTTATTTAAAGTGTTTGAGCACAGGCCTTGGATTGGGGAAGCATAATAAAGCTAGCATTTCAGAGCATTGGGGTTGTGTGTGGTGATTTGGGCATGTCGCCTTTGTATGTGTTACCAGGCATTTTTCCTACTGGGGGTTAAGCACAATGACGATATACTTGGTGTGCTGTCTCTAATCTTTTACTCACTCATGTTAATTACTTTGATCAAGTATGTTTTTATTATTCTGACTGCCAACGATAACGGCGATGGTAATTGATAATCTTCTCTCATGCTTAGCAATTTGTATTAATAGTTTAGTTATTGTAGTTCTTTGATTTTCATTTTTATTGCTAGATGATAATTAGAATGAAATTAATATTTCTTGATGATAACACTTGCACACAAAATAAAAATGACATTGGGTGATGCTATATTAGTGTGTCAATAATAATGCTTTGAACTTTGAATGGTGTTGATATGTTACATATTGAATTGCTAGCTAGAAATACATTGTCATCAAACCATTTATTATTTTATAATGTAAATTGTATTGTTGTAGGAGGAACTTTCACTCTATATTCTCTCATATGCCGCTATGCCAAGGTCAACTTGACGCCCAACTAGCAGGCTGAAGACAAAGAACTTTCTAACTACCGACTAGATATGCCAAACCGACGGCTCAAGAGAGCATCCTTTATCAAATCTATGCTTGAGAATTACCAAATACTAAAGTATTTCCATCTTGTTCATGACCACGCTTGGCACCTCCATGGTGATTGGATAGATGGCATCCTCACACCACGCATATCAAGTACAATAGATTGATATTCCTAAGTCCTACTTATCTCTTTATTGTTGGTTAAAATGGTTTAAAAATTAAGCTGTTTATTCAATTCATTTAGCTTAGTTACAATTATTTTCAACTTCACATTTCAATTACTCTGTGTATCTAATAATCTGAATAAGAATTTACATTATGATTTCCTCCTTGGTGTAGTATTGTCAACAGTGGGAGGGAGTTAAGGAAGCTACTAGTGCGCTTACTGATAATATGGTCATGTGGATTTTAGTAGGAATCTTGATTATTTTGTTCCATGTTCAGAGATTTGGGATAGATAGGACTGGCTAAAGTTTTGCCCCAGTACTAACTATTTGGTTTTTTTTTTTTTTTTTTTTTTTTTTTTTAACGAAAAAAGACTTAATACAATGAAAAATGTCGTTGCAATAACAACTAATGTCATTGTAATAGGTGTTTTTGCAACGACTAAAAAATCAATGCAAGTTGTTCTAATAAACTCCGAGGTAATATATTTATGCAACACTAGATTTTCGTTGCAATAATTTCCATATATTGCAACTATTTATATATTGTAACGAATTACTTTGAAAATCTCATTACAATAGGGTTTTTTTTTTTTTTTTTTTTTTTTTTTTTTAAAGCAATAAGTTTTTGCAACACTAGATTTTCATTGCAAAATTCCATATATTGCAACAATTTACTTTAAAATTTTTGTTGCAATAGGTTATTTTTTTATTAAAAAATTTTTTCTTTTAATTTTAAAATAAATAAATCATTTATTTATTTGAAGTGTTTGAGCGCAGGCCTTGGATTGGAGAAGCATAATGAAGCTAGCATTTCAGAGCATTGGGGTTGTGTATGGTGATTTGGGCATGTCACCTTTGTATGTGTTACCGGGCATTTTTCCTACTAGGGTTAAGCACAATGATGATATACTTGGTGTGTTGTCTCTAGTCTTTTACTCACTCATGTTAATTACTTTGATCAAGTATGTTTTCATTGTGCTGATAGCCAACGATTACAGCGATGGTAATTGATAATCTTCTCTCATTCTTAGCATTTTGTTTTAATAGATTAGTTATTGTAGTTTTTGGATTTTCATTTTTATTGCTAGATGATAATTAGAAAGAAATTATTATTTCATGATGATAACACTTGCACACAAAATAAAATTGACATTTGGTGATGCAATATTAGTGTGTCATTAATATTGCTTTGAACTTTGAATGGTGTTGATATATTACATATTGAATTGCTAACAAGGAATACATTGTCATCAAACTATTCATTATTTTATAATGTAAATTGTATTGTTGCAGGAAGAACTTTCGCTCTATATTCTCTCATATGCCGCTATGCCAAGGTAACCATGACGCCCAACTAGCCGGCTGAAGACAAAGAAGTTTCTAACTACCGACTAGATGTGCCAAACCGACGGCTCAAGAGAGCATCCTTTATAAAATCTATGCTTGAAAGTAACCAAATACTAAAGTATTTCATCTTGCTCATGACCACGCTTGGGACCTCCATGGTGATTGGAGATATGGTATCCTCACACCATGCATATCTGGTAAAATAGAGTGATATTCCTAAACCCTTCTTTTCTCTTTACTGTTGGTTAAGATGGTGTAAAAATTAAGCAGTTTATTCAATTCATTTAGCTTTGTTACAATTATTTATAACTTCACATTTCATGAACTCTTTGTATCTAATATTCTGAATAATAATTTACATTATGATTTCCTCGTTGGTGCTGTATTCTCAGCAGTGGGGGGGAGTTATGGAAGCTACTAGTGCCCTTACTAATAATATGATTATGTGGATTTCAGTACGAATCTTGATTATTTTGTTCCAAGTTCAAAGATTTGGGATAGATAAAATTAGCTAAAGTTTTGCTCCAATACTAACAATTTGGTTTTTTTTCAACTGAATTATTGGCGTGTACAACTTTGTGAAGCATGATCCAGGGGTTATCAAAGCAATCAATCCAATGTATATTGTTGACTATTTCATTCGGAATAAGCAGAATGCATGGATTTCTGTTGGAGGCGTCATCCTATGCCTAAAAGGTGTGTATCATAATCTCATCTCATTGTTTAAGCAGCTTGAATGTACAGAAATGAGATGTTGTGACAGACTTAGGCTATTGTATAGCTACTGTCTCAGGTTTTAGCTTTAGAAACCTTTTTGGACTTGACTTTTTCGATTTGGAGGTTGATAGATTCACCTCCAATCAAGTCCCTAGATCTTCTCTGGTATTTTATTTCTCTGTCTCAAATTTTATTATTCTTACAATACAATACAAGAAAAAAGACTTAATACAATGAAAAAAGTCGTTGCAATAACAACTAATGTCATTGTAATAGGTGCTATTGCAACGACAAAAAAGTCAATGCAAGTTGTTGTAATAAACTCCGAGTTAATATATTTATGCAACACTAGATTATCGTTGCAATAAATTCCATGTATTGCAACTATTTAAATATTGCAACGATTTACTTTGAAAATCTCGTTGAAATAGGTTTTTTTTTTTTTTTTTTTTTTTTTTTTTAAAGCAATAAGTTTTTGCATCACTAGATTTTCGTTGCAAAATTTCATATCTTGCAACGATTTATTTTAAAATTTTCATTGCAATCGGATATTTTTTTTATTAAGTTTTTTTTTAATTTAAAAATAAATAAATCATTTATTTATTTGAATTGTTTGAGAGCAGGCCTTGGATTGGGGAAGCATAACGAAGCTAGCATTTCAGAGCATTGGGGTTGTGTATGGTGATTTGGGCATCTCGTCTTTGTATGTTTTACCGGGCATTTTTCCTTTTGGGGTTAAGCACAATGACGATATACTTGGTATGTTGTCTCTAATCTTTTACTCACTCATGTTAATTACTTTCATCAAGTATGTTTTCATTGTGCTGGCAGCCAACGATAACGACAATTGTAATTGATAATCTTCTCTCTTGCTCAATTTTTTATAATAGATTCGTTATTGTAGTTCTTGGATTTTCATTTTTATTGCTAGATGATAATTAGAAAGAAATTAATATTTCTTTTTGACAACACTTGCACATAAAATAAAAATGACATTGGGTGATGCTATATTAGTGTGTCAATAATAATGCTTTAAACTTTGAATGGTGTTGATATGTTACATATTGAATTGCGAGCAAGGAATACATTGTCATCAAACTATTCATTATTTTATAATATAAATTGTATTGTTGCAAAAGGAACTTTCACTCTATATTCTCTCATATGCCACTATGCCAAGGTCAGCTTGATGCCCAAGTAGTAGGCTGAAGATAAAGAAATGTCTAACTACCGACTAGATGTGCCAAACCGATGCCTCAAGAGAGCATCCTTTATCAAATCTATGCTTGAGAGTAACCAAATACTAAATTATTTCCATCTTGTTCATGACCACGCTTGGCACCTCCTTCGTGATTAGAGAAATGGCATCCTCACACCATGCATATCAGGTACAATAGAGTGATATTCCAAATTCCTACTCATCTGTTTACTGTTGGTGAAGATGGTGTAAAAATTAAGCTGTTTATTCAATTCATTTAGCCTAGTTACAATTATTTATAACTTCACATGTCATGAACTCTTTGTATCTAATATTTTGAATAATAATTTACATTATGATTTCCCCCTTGGTGTAGTATTGTCAGCAGTGGGGGGGAGTTAAGGTAGCATCTAGTGCGCTTACTGATAATACGATCATGTGGATTTCAGTTGGAATCTTGATTATTTTGTTCCAAGTTCAGAGATTTGGGATTGATAAAATTGGCTAAAGTTTTGCCCCAGTACTAACAATTTGGTTTTTTTTTTTTTTTTTCATTTGAACTATTGGCATGTACAACTTTGTGAAGCATGATCTAGGGGTTATCGAGGCAATCAATCTAATGTATATTGTTGACTATTTCATTAGGAATAAGAAGATTGCAAGGATTTCACTTGGAAGCGTCATCCTATGCCTAACAGGTGTGTATCATAATCTCATCTCATTGTTTAAACACTTTGAATGTACAGAAATTAGATATAGTGAAAGACTTAGGCTATTGCATAGCTACTGTCTCAGGTTTTAGCTTTAGAAACCTTGTTAGACTTGACTCTTTCGATTTGGAGGCTGATAGATTCACCTCCAATCAAGTCCCTAGATCTTCTCAGGTATTTTATTTCTCTCTCTCAAATTTTATTATTCTTACAATACACTACAAGAAAAAAGACTTAATTGAACGAAAAAAGTCGTTGCAATAACAACTAATGTCGTTGTAATAGGTGTTATTGCAACGACAAAAAAGTCAATGCAAGTTGTTGTAATAAACTCCGAGGTAATATATTTATGCAACACTAGATTTTCATTGCAATAAATTCCATATATTGCAACGATTTACTTTAAAAATTTCATTGCAATAGTTTTTTTTTTATATTAAAAATGTTTTTTTTAATTTAAAAATAAATAAATCATTTATTTATTTGAAGTGTTTGAGCGTAGGCCTTGGATTGGGGAAGCATAATGAAGCTAGCATTTCAGAGCATTGAGGTTGTGTATGGTGATTTGGGCATGTCGCCTTTGTATGTGTTACTGGGCATTTTTCCTACTAGGGTTAAGCACAATGACGATATACTTGGTGTGTTGTCTCTAGTATTTTACTCACTCATGTTAATTACTTTGATCAAGTATGTTTTCATTGTGCTGACAGCCAAAGATAACGGCGATGGTAATTGATAATCTTCTCTCATGCTTACAAATTATTTTTTATAGATTAGTTATTGTAGTTCTTGGATTTTCATTTTTATTGCTAGATGATAATTAGAAAGAAATTAATATTTCTTGATGATAACACTTGCACACAAAATAAAATTGACATTGGGTGATGCTATATTAGTGTGTCAATAATAATGCTTTGAACTTTGAATGGTGTTGATATGTTATATATTGAATTGCTAGCAAGGAATACATTGTCATCAAACTATTCATTATTTTATAATGTAAATTGTATTGTTGCGGTAGTAACTTTCGCTCTATATTCTCTCTTATGCCACTATGCCAAGGTCAGCTTGACGCCCGACTAGCCGACTGAAGACAAAGAAGTGTCTAACTACCGACTAGATGTGCCAAACCGACGGCTCAAGAGAGCATCCTTTATCAAATCTATGCTTGAGAGTAACCAAATACTAAAGAATTTCATCTTGTTCATGACTACGCTTGGCACCTCCATGGTGATTGGAGAGATGGCATCCTCACATTATGCATATCAGGTACGATAGAGTGATATTCCTAAGTCCTACTTATCTCTTTACTGTTTGTTATAATGGTGTAAAAATTAAGCTGTTTATTCAATTCATTTGGCTTTGTTACAATTATTTATAACTCCACATTTCATGAACTCTTTGTATCTAATATTCTGAATAATAATTTACATTACGATTTCCTCGTTGGTGTAGTATTGTCAGCAGTGGAGGGGAGTTAGGGAAGCTACTTGTGCGCTTACTGATAATACGATCATATGGATTTCAGTAGGAATCTTGATTATTTTGTTTCAAGTTCAAAGATTTGGGATAGATAAAATTGGTTAAAGTTTTGCTCTAGTACTATCAATTTGGTTTTTTTTCATTTGAACTATTGGCATGTACAACTTTGTGAAGCATGATCCGAGGGTTATCAAGGCAATCATTCCAATGTATATTGTTGACTATTTCATTAGGAATACAAAGAATGCATGGATTTTTGTTGGAGTCATCATCCTATGCCTAACAGGTGTGTATCATAATCTCATCTCATTGTTTAAGCACTTTAAATGTACAGAAAATGAGATGTAGTGACTAATTTAGGCTGTTGCATAGCTACTGTCTCAGGTTTTAGCTTTAGAAACCTTATTAGACTTGACTCTTTTGATTTGGAGGCTAATAGATTCTTCTCCAATCAAGTCCCTAGATCTTCTCAGGTATTTTATTTCTCTCTCTCAAATTTTATTATTCTTACAATACACTGCAAGAAAAAAGACTTAATACAACGAAAAATGTCGTTGCAATAACAACTAATGTCGTTGTAATATGTGTTATTGCAATGACAAAAAAGGCGATGCAAGCTGTTGGAATAAACTCCGAGGTAATAGATTTATGCCACACTAGATTTTCATTGCAATAAATTTCATATATTGCAACGATTTATTTTGAAAATCTCATTGCAATAGGTTATTTTTTTATTAAAAAAAAGTAGTAAATTTATGCAACACTAGATTTTCGTTGCAAAATTCCATATATTGCAACGGTTTACTTTGAAAATCTCGTTTCAATCGGTTATTTTTTTATTAAAAATGTTTTTTTTTAATTTAAAAATAAATAAATCATTTTTTAAATAATAATTTTTTATTAACCTGTGTTGCAATTCAAACACCATATTTAGGTACTATTCTAACAAATTAAAGATATGCATAAAAGATGAAAATTTTGAAATACTTCATTTCAATACATATGTCAAAAAAGACAAATATATACATAACTTGTTGAATTTATATTCAAACACATAGTTTAGTGGCATTGTGTTGTGTGGATTAAGAAACCAAGAATGAATTAAAATTATGTGTGGAAACTGTGTGTGTGACCCTAGTAATTCAATGTGGCTTATCACAAATGTACTACTTGATATCATCATGCAAGCCATAAATAAAAACTTCTATCTTTAACCAGGCCTTTCTTGTCAGTCCCTTCCACGAAGTAAAGCAAATACAACTAAAAGAAACTGGATAAGCCTTAAACTTAAATAATAAATAAATAAAAAAATACGAAATTCAATCCTCTACATTAGAGAGAGAAAAAAAAACTTTTAATTATTCTTTTGTAATTTTCGAAAATATTTGATTGTAATATTTATCCTTCTGTTTAGATAGTTGATGCATGTTCAATAGTAGATTTTTTAGGCAAAGATTACTAGTAGTAGTAGGACTAGAAGTCTAGGACTTACCAGTTACTTGTAGGATATATATTTAAGCTTTCAACGGTATAGAGATTTTAATTTTAATTAAAAATTTTTTTTTGGTGGAAACTAATCAGCAATTAGAGCCTGTAAATTATCTTGCTTAATTAAAGGCTTTCTCATTTCAATTTTAACTCCTGAGTTTAGATAGGTCATAAGATTGTAAGTTTGAGTGAGATGGAGGGTGTTGATGCTAAAGAAGAAGAAAGCTCACAAGAAAAAAATCATGTAGAAGAAAAAGAACAAGAACATGAAGTTGATCAACCAAGGATTTACAATGGTCTCAAATGTAAAAAACTCTCTTGGAAAAATATTGTTAGATTTGATTCTTTTGATTTGGAGGCTGGCAGATTCACCACCAATCAAGCCCTTGGATCTTCTCAGGTATTATTTTTTTGTTCTCTTTTTAACTTTTTGTTTATCTTGTTATTCTTATGATATATATAGCCTATTCTAAAAATTATAGGAATAATATAATTTTAGATAAGCAATAAACTAATAAGTTAGTCTAGAAAAAAAAAATAATCCAATTATTATTTTTGTTATTATTTCGTTTCAAATATGATATTTGAAGTGTTTGAGTGCAGGCCTTGGATTGGGGAAGCATAATGAAGCTAGCATTTCAAATCATTGGGGTTGTGTATGGTGATTTGGGCACGTCGCCTTTGTGAAAGTTTTGCGGAAGCAATATAAAACAAAAATTTATATCTTCATTTAAAGATTGTTGTAACACACAACCATGGATTCTAAATATAACAAAATTGCGTACCCTCTCTTAGCAACACAAGTGTGCTGCCTCCCATGGTATTCATGTCTCTCCCTCTGTTTGTTTTTGAGTTTTCAGAAGACTATAGTATCACTCAGTAGTTAGAGATATTATCTTTCTCTCTAGTGATTTCAAAGTTGTAATTTCTCCCATGTTAAACGTGTAGGCAATTCAGTTGCCCATTTGCTAATTCTAGCAATGAGCTACAAGTTTGGATTGATTCCTGTCCTGATGACATAGCTCCTCCTGTAATTCGTGATGCTTTGTAATTTTCTTTCTTGAAATAAACTTGACCTGCTGGGTCTGGATTCTCAAAATAATAATAATAAGAAGAAGAAGAAGAAGAAGGGAAAAAAAAAAAGAGATATTAATACTTTAAATGAGTATTAGTACAATTTAATTAATTTTAAATGAGTATTAAATATTAATACATTTTCAATATATAAATATATATATATATATATATATATGTGGGGACATTAGAAGGCTTTTGTCCGCTTTGGGGAGCCAGTCCCTCACGGTTTTGTCCTCGTCCCCGAGTGTGGTGCTGGGGGTTTTTGCCTTTGAGGTGATTGACACCTAGGCTCACCTTAGTCCCACATCGGTTAGAGAACCCTCCCACTCAAGGTTTATAAGCTTCTGGAGCAACCAAGAGTGTACCACTACTACACACCAGCTAGCAACTTATAGTAGTGGTACTCCGAGTTATAGGCACTCCGAGTTGAATAGGAGCCATTGGGAGTTGGAAACCAAATCTGCTTATCCTCTACTACCTGGCAACTTAAGGGGATGCCAAGAATCATGTTAGCCTCATGTGGCAGAAACTCATGCCTAACTAAATCAAACCTCTAGGTATGAGTACCCTCGTCAATGAGTTCACTAACTTTGCATTCTTGTGGGAGAACACCAATAGGTGATACAATCCTAGCAGCTGGGGTTTTGGGCAGCCACCTATCTTTCGGAATATGGACTGATTTCCCATCACGGATTCTCCAACCTAACCCTAATTCTATCACATGCCGAGCTTGAATAATACTTCTCTAGGCATAAGATCCTTTGTTAGAGCCATCACATTCCATAATAGAACAGTTAAGGAAGAATTTCGCTTTAAATACCTTATGCAGCAAGGTGTTCTCACATGTATTGATTCTCTAAATTTGTTTTTCCAATAAATTGTCATTAAACTAACTCAAATCTCGAAACCCCATACCTCCTTTGCACTTTGGAAGACATAGCTTCTCCCAACTCACCCAATAGATTTTTCTCTGCTCACCTCTATACCCCCACCAAAACTTCCTAATCAGAGATTCAATTTCATTTATAAGCCCTTTTGGGAGCTTGAAGCATGACATAGTGAATGTGGGGATTGCTTGAATTACTGCCTTAATGAGAATTTCCCCCCTTGCCTGTGATAGCAATTTTTCCTTCCACCCTTTCAATTTCTTCCAAATTCTCTCTTTAATTTAACTGAAAGACTTCTTTTTTGCCCGACCAACTAAAGAAGGTAAACACAAGTATTGCTCGTATCTCTGAATTACTGGGACCCCTAAGAAGTTTGAGATGGCTTCATGAGTCTTGTGAGAAGTGGTAGTGCTGAGAAAAATGTTTGTTTTCCCCCTATTAATGTTTTGACTAGAAGCGTACTTGTATAGGTTGGGAAGAGCTTGGATTTGTATGCATTCAGGAATAGAAGCCCTACAAAAGACCAGGCTGTCATCTGCAAATAAAAGGTGAGAAATCTTAGGTCCAGCAGCATAGATGGACACACCCCGTAATGCCCCTTCCATTTCAGCCTTAGCAAACAAAGCATGCAATCCTTCGGTAACCAATAAGAAGAGGTAAGGGGATAACGAATTACCTTGGCGAAGCTGATAAGACTCTCTTGGAATTAGGATTTATGGTATGTCACTTCAAGGTGACCTAGGCCTCCATAGCTAAAAAGGTGATGAGGAAGGTAAAAGAAATAGAGAGAGATATGTAAAGGAAGTATACAATCAGAATCTTCTTATTATTCAATAGATACAATCAATGCCTCTTATATACACCTTACACACCCTAACTAACTACCCAGATTATTAGCTGGACTAACTACCACTAACTGCTAGCAATACTACCTTACAATACGCCCCACAGTACAATAGTACACCTACAACTCATGCTACAATACAAGTCTAATGCAATAGCATAGATACAATACAAAATTGGATGCCTAACATACCCTTCCCCATTTAACACATCTTGGTCACAAGGTGGGGAAACCTGGAATGCAAACAGTGCAAAGACTCCCAAGTGGCCCCTTTAGGAGGATATCCTAGCCACTGCACCAAAACTTCAGTGATAACCCAGGTCCTCAAAGTCTTAGTTCTAGTCTTCAACACAGTAATGGGCTCTGTAGCAACCTGCCCTTCATCATCAACAGGTGGCAGAGTTGGCAAGGGTGTGACATGTTAGCCTAGCTTCAACTTCAAGCAAGAAACATGGAAAATAGGATGGATTTTGGACTCAGGAGGTAAATCCAGCCTATAAGACACCAATCCCACCTTTTGCAGCACCTTAAAAGGCCCAAAATACCTTGGAGACAACTTCCACTTCCCTTTGTAAGCCAAAGTTTTCTGTCTATAGGGCTACAGTATCAAGTAAACCCAATCCCTCACCACAAATGATCTATCTTGCCTATGTTTATCAGCTTGAGACTTCATCCTTTCTTGTGCAACATGGAGATGACCTGTGAGAATAGACAGAACTTCCTCCCTTTGGCTCAAAATTGAATCCTAGGCATCTACCCTAGTTGTGCCAGGAATATAACTCTGCAACTTTGGAGGAGGAAAACCATACAAAGCTTCAAATGGTGACAACTTGAGGCTAATATGGTAGTTGGAATTAAACCAAAACTCTACAAATGGCAACCATTCAGCCCATTTAGTTGGTTTGTCACTAGTAAAGGCTTTAAGGTACTGCTCCAAATTTCTGTTGACCACCCCAATTTGGCCATCTAACTGAGGATGATAAGCTATAGACATGGACAACACTGTACCCTGCAATCTAAACAATTTAGACCAAAATAATGAAGTGAAAGTTGCATCTCTATCACTTACAATAGAGGCAGGCATGCCATGTAGTTTGAATATGTATTGGAGGTATAAAGCAGCAACCTTAGCAGCATTGTAAGGGTGAGACAAAGGCACAAAATGGGCATACTTGGTCAACCTATCCACCACAACTAAGATCACTTCAAACCCTTGAGATTTAGGAAGTCCCTCAACAAAATCTAAGCTCACATCAATCTAAGGAGTAGTAGGAATGACCAATGGTTGTAGCAAACCAGTTGGGGCAGACGTCTTAGACTTGATTCTCTGACAGACATCACACTTTTTAATGAATTTCTTCAAGTCAACCTTCATGTCATGCCAATAGAACTCCCTCTTAGCTCTTTGGAAGCACTTTAAAAACCCTAAATGGCCAGCAACAGGAAAATTATAAACCAACTGCAAGACTTGTGATTTTAAAGGGCACAAGGGTCCTAAAAAGAATCTGCCCTTGTAGAAAATCAGATCATTCTAAAAGGTAAAGCCTTTGGGAGGAGCACCAGATTGAATTGAAGAAATAAGCTGCTGAACAGAAGGGTCTTAAGAGTAGCTATCCTTGAGAATAGCCAACCATGTGGGATCAGGGATTGAGAGAAGGAACAAACAACTTGTTTTCTGTTGTAGGGGCAACTGTGAGTCCACAAGAGCAAGGTCAGATTTCCTAGAAAGTGCATCTGCACCTTATTCTTAACCCCCTTTTTGTATTCAACCACAAAGGCATATCCCAAGAGCTTAGCCAGCCATTTTTGCTAAGCTGGCGTGGCAATCCTCTACTTCAACATAAATTTCAAGCTCTAATGATTAGTCTTCACAATGAAGGGTTTGCCCACCAAATATTGTTTCCAACTTTTAATAGCAGTTGCTAAAGCCAGGAGTTCAGTCTTATAGGTAGACAAATGCTGGTATTTACCCTTCAAAGCTTGGCTGTGGGTCTGTTATCTTGCATCAAAATAGCCCCAAGACCAATACCAGAAGCATCACACTCAATGGTGAAAGGTTTGGAGAAGTTGGGAAGAACCAAGATAGGTGGGTGACTCACTACTGCTTTAAGAGTATTGAAAGCCTTCAAAGCTGTATCAGACCACAGGAAGCCATCTTTTTTTAGAAGATCAGTTAAAGGTTTAGCAATGGTGCCATACCCTTTGATGAACTTCTTGTAATAGCCTATAAGACCTAAGAAACCCTTTAAAGCCTTGACAGAGGTTGGAATTGGCCACTCCTGCATTGTAGCAATCTTCCTAGGGTCTGCCTTAACCCCCTTACCAGAGATAATATGGCCCAAATACTCCACCTCAAAACTCCCAAAAACACACTTAGACCTCTTTGCATTCAAGTGATGAGTCAACAATACATTCAACACAGTTTTCAAATGAGCCAAATGATCTACCAAACTCTAACTATAAACTAAAATGTCATTAAAAAAAAAAAAAAAAAAAAAAAAAAAAAAAAAAAAAAAAAAAAAACCCAGAACAAACCTTCTCAAATAAGGCTTGAAAAGTAGATGAGGCATTGGTCAAACCAAAAGGCC
Source organism: Quercus robur (assembly GCF_932294415.1). NCBI lineage: Eukaryota > Viridiplantae > Streptophyta > Magnoliopsida > Fagales > Fagaceae > Quercus > Quercus robur. The sequence goes on along the minus strand of NC_065539.1, from coordinate 46,779,564 downwards.
TGACAAGGAACTTATAATGTCCTTCATGAGTTCTAAAGGCTATTTTGGGAACATCTTCTGGCTTCATACAGATTTAATGGTATCTTGACCTCAAATCCAACTTGGAAAAGATAGAAGCCCCTGCAAGTTCATCTTACAGCTCATCCACAACAGGAATAGGAAACTTATCCTTTATGGTTGCCTTATTTAGAGCCTCATAATCAATGCAAATCCTCCAACTCCCATCAGCCTTCCTAACAAGTAACATAGGTGAGGAAAATGGACTTTGGCTAGGTTGAATGGAACCAAGTTCAAGCAACTCATGTACAATCTTTTCAATTTTTGACTTCTGAAAATGAAGGTACCTTTAAGATCTCTCACAAACTGGTGGAGTACCATCTTGGAGTATGATTTGATGCTCATGTCCACAAAATGGGGGTAGGCCTGAGGGCATGTCAAACACCTTAGAAAATTGGTCCAAAAGGTCAGAAAGAGCAATAGGCAGCAGTGGTTCATCAGCTGAGGTAGCGATGATTGCTAAAATCTGGAGAACCAGCCTTTTCCTTGTAGTAGAATCATTAAAGAACCTGTAAATCTCTGAAAAGACAGACCCTTTAGGATGTAACCCCTTTAACAACACCCTATTACCCAAGTAAAGAAACTTCATGGTCAATAACTTGAAGTCCCAATTGATTTCCCTAAGAGTACTTAACTAGTGAGTACCTAAAACCACTACACAGCCCCTAAATGCAATACATTCAAATCCATAACAAACTTGGACCCTTGGATTGCAAGAGTGACTTCATGACATATTCACAAAGTCCTAATAACACTACCGTTAGCCACCTTTACTTCCAAAATCTAAGATGTATCCAAGTGTAAATTCAGCATATTCAAGTCTGACACATCCAAAAACTTATGTGTACTGCTTGAATCAATAAGAGCAACTACTTCATGGTTTTTAATCATACCTTTGACTCTCATGGTATTAGTTGAGGGGTTGCCTATCAATGCATATAAGGTGATTTCAGTAGGAGTATCTACATGCTCACTCCCTTGGACCTGATCTTGGGTTCCCAATAGTCCCCCATCATCATCCAACTCCACCAATTGCAATCTAGACTTATGCTTAACCTCCTCACATAACCCTTCCAACAAAAATACCTTTGCTCCCTTACACTTATGGCCCAACTGCCACTTTTCATCACAATTATAACACAGACCTTGTTTCCTCCTTTCTTGCATTTGTGCATTAGGTAACCTTTGCATAGGAAGTTTAATCCTTGAATTAGTCTTGGTCTCTAACTTAGGTAATCCCAGAATTGAGGGCTTCCCATTATCCATAACACTGTTGAAATTTTTCTTGCTACTTAGTAAATATTCTTCCTAAATTTTGGCTAAACCAAAAGCTTCATTAAGGGATTTTGGCACTAGCATCCTAACTGGTAATCTTATCTCATCCCTTAGGCCACTCAAAAAACAGCTCAATTTATGAGACTCAGATAAACCAACAATTCTATTAGACAGAATTTTGAAATTACCTTTGTAAGCAACCACAGTAGAAGTTTGCTTGAGCCTAGTAAGTACTTCCATTGGATCATCACAGGCTGTGACCCTAAAACAAGTCTGAAGAGCCTTCACAAACACCTCCCAACTTGCAAAACCTCCAATTTGCTCAGCATCTCGGAACCAAATCAAGGCCTCACCATCCAAATGGTAAGAAGCCATAATGACCTTTTGATGGTTTAGGGTATTATGGTATGAAAAGAATTGGTTTGTTCTGTAAATCCAATAAGTTGGGTCTTTTCCCTAGAATCTAGAAATTACCAATTTCAGGTTCTTGATTGGATTCGTGATGGGAGATTCATGAACTCCCCGATTGCTACTTTGAAGCAAAGCTCGTGTCCCTTGAATTGGAGATTGTCTTTTATCTTCAGCTTCAACTAGTTTCTGCTTGAACCCAGTAAGAGTTTGCAATTGCTTCTGAATTTCTTGCAAGCTTTGTTCATGGTTCTCTACAATCTTGGACAGCGCAACTATCTTTTAAGAATTTTATGTATTCGAACATGTTTCAGTCATGGTGGTGGACTGGATCAAATTGCTCTGATACCACTGATAAGACTCTCTTGGAATTAGGATTTATGGTAGGTCACTTCAAGGGGACCTAAGCCTCCATAGTTAAGAAGGTGATGAGGAAGGTAAAAGAAATAGTGAGAGAAGGGTAGAGAGACATATGTAAAGTATACAATCAAAATCTTCTTATTATTCAACAAATACAATCAGTGCCTCCTATATACACCTTACACACCCTAACTAACTACCCAGATTATTAGCTGGATTAACTACCACTAATTGCCAACAATACTACCCTATAATACACCCCACAGTACAATAGTACACCTACAACTCATGCTACAATACAAGTCCAATGCAATAGCACAGATACAATACAAAATTGGATGCCTAACAAAAGTCCTCTCTCAAGTGAGATAAGGCCATGGGGCTGACCATTCACCATAATAGAATATATGACAGATCGAATACAACTTGATATAAGAGAAACCCATCAAAGGAATCAAACTTTTTGAAGAAACTAGTTGAGTGTGGTACAACTTATTATTAGTTTTCTCCAATATTTCGATAAGTTTTACCAAAAATCTTGTAACTTAACTAACTGACACCTCAAATTCCAATAGAAACATTTAGGATTCAAATCCCCACTCTCAACTATTGATGTATGAAAAAGATATTTCAATAAATTTCATTGTAAAAAATTATAATCTTTAGTTATTTTATATATAGACAAAATAGAAATACACTAAGAGTAGTATAGTGATTTGATCATACTATATATATGTGTTTACAAATTGAAAATTGCATGATATCGTAGCTAATATAGATAGGCATGTTTCATTCCTACTAAATAATGCATATATCCTTCAATTTTTATTTTTTATTTTTTTTACATTCTTGATTGTGTGTTACTAAAAAAAATTTCCCCTTTTTGTTGGACATGGTTTCAATAGTGGCAAAAACAACTAAATTTGAGTAAAAATGCCATATTTCAAATCAATTGTTTCTCACATAAAAAAACCAATTGTTTCTCATATAAATCTTAGAAAAATAATATTAAAATTTCATTATGCTTAAAATAATTAATATAACAAAATAAATATATTTATTATATTAGTAATCTTTCTAATTACATAGAATACATATTATAGTATTAGTTCCACACACATACACACACGCGTGCGCACACGCACACACAAAGGAGTTAGGAAATTTAAAAGATTAAGATTAATTTTAGTGAATTCACAAATATTTAATTTTTTATGGCTTTTGTGACAATTGTTGTCAAAGCAACTAAACATAAGTAAGAATGTCATATTCTAAATTTATTATTATTATTCCAACTAAAAATTATTTTTTATATAGAGTTTATAAAAATAATCATATAAATTCATTTAATATAAATAATTAATGCACAACAATAGATAATTAATATATGCATTTACTCTATTGGCTAATTCAATGAACTGATACTTTAATATAAATGCAAATTTTGTTGAAGTAGAAAACTAAATAAAGAAAAGTTCAAGGAATGTGCCACATGGCACAACCTCATATTCTCCAACATGAGATTTTTGATATTTTATGTAAGACGGTTTTGGATAATGTTTTACATATATTAGAAGAAAAGGTACTAATTTAAAGTAAAGAAACATATACATTTTGAGATATTAAAAATTAGTTTAGTATTTTCACTACATATTTGTAGCCTTCTCAAGGTAAGATTAATTTTTTTTTAAATCATGAAACCAAAGATAAATGTAAAAGAGTAACGGGACAATGAAAATCAACTAATTTGTGTTGTATTCACATATTTCATACCATGAAATGAAAGTATGTCCAACTCTCTCACCGTCTTTTACTCATCGATAGTGTGACATTAAAACATGATATGGGCAAGTGCGTGTGCATATATCTTATAGATATGCATTTACTCTATTGGTTAATTCAATGAACTAACACTTTATTATAAATGCAAACTTTGTTGAAGTAAAAAACTAAATAAAGAGAAGTTCAAGGAATGTGCCACATGGCACAACCTCATACTCTTCAACATGAGTTTTTTGATATTTTATGTAAGACGGTTTTAGATAATGTTTTACATATATTATAAGAAAAGGTAAACTAAGCTTGGGTTAGAATTAAAAATTAAAATTATTTCACTATTCAACTTATTTTTACTACTATTCATGGGCTCCATTACATTTTTTGGCACTATTCATAGGCTCACTGTACTATTTCAACTAACTTATACATTTATTTACAGTACTTTCAACAATAATTTTTCAGTTTTAGCAAAATAAGAGGTATCCAAATACACCCTAAATTAGAGTAAAGAAATATATACATTTTGAGATACTAAAAATTAGTTTAGTAGTTTCACTGTATATTTGTAACATTCTCAAGGTAAGATTAATTTTTTTTTAAATCATGAAACCAAAGATAAATGCAAAAGAGTAACAGGACAATGAAAATCAACTAATTTGTGTTGTATTCACATATTTCATACCATGAAATAAAAGTATGTCCAACTCTCTCACCGTCTTTTACTCATCGATAGTGTGACATTTAAACATGATATGGGCAAGTGTGTTTGCATATATCTTATAGATGATTTAAAATTAAACCATGGTAGAATATGGTTTTACATTGCGCACCAAATATTCTCTCTACTTATATACCCAAAATAAAAACTTCCCAACCAAATTAACCAAACCTAAATCATATTTAAGCCCCTAATTTTAAAATGAAAAAAGAAAAAATTACCCGTAGGAGTTTTGGCGTCTTGATGGTAGTGAAAGACCTATATAATAGAGGTGGTGACCCCCTTAGATTCCTCTTTCTCTTTTTCAAATGTTTTGTCAGTCTCAGGTCTTTTATTTTGGTAATACAAGTGAAATAGTGTGTTTTATTTAATAATCCACAACATTTTTGTGTCTTTCTATCTCTCTTCAGGGCCTTATCTAGTTAGTTATTACTATTAGTCCTTAATTATTACTTTTTTGCTTTTTTTTAAATACTAAAAAAGTGGGTATGCTAAAAGACATGAAGAAAGAAGAATAAAGAAAGGTGTGGCGTAAATTTAGTCAATTAATGAGACATTAATGAGATAACAGTAAAATAAGTTAATGTGAACTTTTAGGTAACAATAAAAAAAAAATAAAAAAAAATAAAAAAATTTAACGAAAGAGGTAAAAAAAAGCTTAAATGCAAAATTAAAGTGCCACTTGGCAGGACCTCATGCACTCCCGCATGAGGTCTCTGCTTATATATATATATTGATGATTGATTGATTGATTAGCTATAAACTATGCCTATAATTGGTTGAAAATGTGTGTAAGGCAAGCAGATGAAGTTATCATTATTCCTCGCAAGCAACTTCTCAAGGTGGGGATGATTTATGAGGTCTAGAGATTATGATTAGTTTGCTGTGATTATCTTTCAACTTGGTTTGCTAATAAAATTTCTCGCATGGAAAATCTTTTCAAGTATCATATGGTGTTTGATGCTACAATAGTTTTTAAGTATAAAATAGTGTCTATCTTTCATATAAAAATAAAATATGTAACTAGCTATTATGTGCTGATTCAAGGCATAATGGGAACTTATTCATAATTCAATAGTTACCATGAAGGAGAGGGAATTTGACCATGAATGTCTTAGTTGGAAACGTTAAGAGGTGTTAGTTGAACTACAAAACTCTTAGTAAAATTCATTGATCTTATACTTTATCAATGATGGATTAAAAAGTTTGAGTTTGGCATTTTAAGTGGACTCATATAAGCCATACCATGATATATAAGTAATAAATTATAAAAGATCCTGGCTAGTTTAGAGAGACTGATATCTAGATATATAAGTAGGGTGTAATTTGTACTTACAACCTAAAATTTAATTCGAATCTAAATTAGCTTCTAATTGTAGTTTAATGTTGCACCAAGTGCTTGATTTAATTTTCTTAATACTGGTGCCAAGTGACCTTTAAGGTTGACTTATTTATTGGAAACTCTTGGGCATCACACCCAGAGTTCTTCCATTAACCCATGTTCTCCAATCATGGGAATACATCCTGAGAATCTCTCTAGCTAGTCTCTACCATTAACACCACTCCTCCCATCACACTTCCTATATGGAAAGAGGCTAAAATCATGGGAAGATGATCAGATCTAGACCACTATATAAACTTCAGGCTTCCTCCACTCCAAGGTATGAAACAAAAAAACCTTAAACTATTGATCTTATTTGGGTTCATATGAGTCTCTAACTTAAGTATCAAAGAAGCTTAAGCCGACATCCCACTAGTGCCCTCCAGTAGCGTTCTTCCTTCTTGTAGGTCTTCCATAGCCTCTTGAGTCTCGACGGACAAGTGGCTCACTAATTTTTCATGCATCATCATTAATATAGTTGCTAAATCATTTTCTTGTATTTCTTTTTCGCATGTTATTAGATCGTCAAATTGTTTAGCCCGTACCCTTGCTGCTCTCCTTTTGTAATTGTCTTAGTGTCATCCCCATCTCCTCTCTCCCCTTAATTTGTTTTACAGGTTGAGAAGACAGATGGTTGTGGCCCCAGTCTTTTTCTTAATAAATTTTGTATAATTCAACAAAAAAAAAAAAAAAAAGCAACATTTTCAGATACTTCACTTAAGCTACAAATTGGCAAGTACCCAGAAATCAAGTGTCCTACTAGTGCAATAAATCGAGTTAGCATCCAACAGGTAGGTATGGTGGAGTACAAGTGTACAACTTGATATCATGCAAGCCATAAATAAACTTGTAACTATAACTACGTTGGTGGAGTACAACTTGAAATCCTGCAAGCCATAAAGAAAAGTTCTTTCTATAACTAGGCGTTCCCAACCTCTTTCATTGAAGCAAGCAATTAAAGCAGATATATATACAAGAAAGGGACTCTTTGAAACTCGTAGTAGTAATATTGTTTTATGTACCGTAAGTCTGTAAAATTTTTAGGACTAGATACGGAATTCAATTTCAACCATTAAGGAAAAGTAGACAGTGTCACTGCAATACTCTTAGGCATTAATAGGTTGTTATATTTGGAGGTTAAGGGTTTTAGAGCCTATAAACTAACTTTGAGAGCTTTCTCATTTCCATCAAAACTCCTGAGTCCTGAGGCTTTAGATAGGCCATAATATTGTGCATATGAGTGGTGATGTTATTAAAGTAAAAAGGCCAGAAGAAGAAAATAATGTAGAAGAAAAAGAACAAGAAGAGGAAGTTGATCAACATGAGATTTTCAATGGTCTCAAACGTAAAAAACTTTCTTGGACATAACCTTGTTAGAGTGGATTCTTTCGATTTGAAGGCCGATAGATTCACCTCGAATCAAGGCACTGGATCTCCTCAAGTACTATATTTTGTTTTTTCTTTTCCTCATTTCTTTTATTGTTGTTGTTATTGTTAAAAAATATTATATAAGTGACTCTAAAATTTGATGACTAATTAGAGTGTGTTTGGATTAATTTTTCTTGGGCATGTAAACGCATGTTAATTTAATTGTTGTTGTTGTTCTTTTTTCTTTTTCTTCTTCAAAAAACTTGTTTATTAGAATTAAAAAAAAAAAAAATTTCTTGTATTTTCAAAATCAAAAACATGTTTGATTAGTTGTAAACACACACAAAAAAAAAAAAAAAAAAAAAAAAAAAAAAAAAAAAAAAAAAAATCTAAAACGAAATACAGAAAATTCGTTTGGATTGATAACTATTTTTTTTTTTTTTTACCTGTCCTGAGCATCCCATTATATTTGAGGCTTACCATGTGAAATTGATTGTGCAAATGCTCAATAATATGCTGCAAATTCTAAAAAAAATAATTCTTAAACCCAAAGAAATGTACAAGCAGTAGGCCAAGGATAAAAGTGTTGTCATTTTGGGGAGAGAGGAATAAGAATCACTATTTTTTCAAAATCGACAAAAGTAACTGAAAGGTATTATAAACAAATAGTAATTCAATTAGCAAACAAGTTGACGAAAAAAAAAAATCAATTATTATTATTATTTGGTTTCCGATATGATATTTTGAAGTGTTTTAGTGCAGACCTTGGATTGGGGAAGCATCATGAAGCAGGCAATTCAAAGCAATAGGGTTGTGTATGGTGATTTGGGTATTTTCCTACTGGAGTTAAGCACAAAGATGACATACTTGGCATTCTGTCTCTAATCTTTTACTCATTTATGTCAATTACTTTGATAAAGTATGTTTTCATTGTGCTGTCTGCCAATGATCAGAGTGATGGTAATTAGTTAATTAATTTTCTCTCATGCTATTAATAGTTTTGGAAATCTCTGTCAACTTCCATCTTGTATTGACTATATATAGTGGCATGCAAGAGGCTTTTAATGTAGTTAATAAAACTGGGGTTTGGCTTACCTCCAATACTTTTTTAACTAGAATCTCCTTTTGTTTTAATGAAAAACTGCCATATCACCCACTAACTAAATAGAAAGTGAAAATTAAAACTCACTGCCACTTGCTATTGTATATTTAAAACAAAAGAAGACTTTCAGTTAAAAAAATAATGGAGGTAAGCCAAACCCATAAAACTGAAATCGTGAGTTTAACTTATCACGTTTATAGTGTTATTTACATTTGTGTGAGCATCCACACAAGTGTGTAATAAGTTTTAGTCTTATGTTTTTAACCACGCATGGGAGGCAAGTGGCCTCACCCTAATTACTCACCCTAATTACTGGATGTTTATCTTCATGTTGTTTTTAAATTAAGGAAAATATTATAAAGTTATTACAAATTTTAGTTCAAAATATTTGTTATATAATAATGGAATAATTGTTTTGTTGTAAGAGTAACTTTTGCTTTATATTCCCTTATATGCTGCTCTGCGCAGGTCAGCTTGACGCATAACTAGTAGACTGAAGATAAAGAAGTGCTTCACTATTGACTAGATCAGGCGCGACTCAACCATTAGGTGGTTTAGGTAATGGCTTAAGGCCCCCAAATTGAAGAAGACTCCCTAAAATAGAATATATTTTATCCGTTTGTCTTATAGTATTACACAAAAATAATAATAATAATAAAAGTAAGGTCTCACAAAAAAAAAAAAAAAAAAAAAAAAAAAAAAAAAAGACATCTTCTATTGGCCAATTTAAAATATAAGACTTTTTTTTTTCAAATGTTCAACATTTTATTAATACATTTTACTATATATGTTTGCGGTAATTTAAAAGTGTAAACTTTTTAAATTTTTCAAAAATTTTACTTTTTTATTCTCTCTCTATCAAAATTAAAATTAGAATTAATAGTTTTCGAGATAAATTCATTACTGAAAATCCATTGTTCAATAACTAAGGTTCAATATTGCCAAGAGAGACAATGACCATTTAAAATATAGGATTTATTCTAATACTAATTGGTTTGATATTTTTAGAGTTTTTGAGATTGTGCACTGTGAAACTAATCGACTTTGGAAAACACATACACAACCACACGTGCATGCACACACATATACATGTATTTAGAGTTTACGTTTGTGAAAGTGTTTGTTATATATTGTAATTTCCCTATATTCTTAATAAAAAAATTAATTCTTCTCATCACCACCCACGGATGTAGGCCTAATACCAAACCACATAGATTTTTGTGTCACGGTGCATTTTTTTTTTTCTCCCTATTTTTCTATCTATGTTTTGTGTAAAACCACTATAATTAACTGTGGGGGGACGAGAATCCAAATCAATTGATAAAGTAGGAAAGGGCATTTCCAAGGAGGGGAACTCCACGAAGTATCCCTAGAAATGACTTGTTTAATTCATAAGAAGTTCGAAAGGTTGCAGTTGATGGGGGTGCTAAGGTCTCTTACTTAACCTCGGGAGGTCGAGAATCAGGAACGAAGGGAGCATGGTGCAATCCCGGGGGGACAAAGGTAACTTGGTATTAAACAAGGAAGAGAAGAAAAAGAAAGGACAATGTAGCCATCCCATCCACATTAAATGCATTGCAACCACTTAACTAGCTGCATTAATGGGAAAGATCCAGATGCATCCTTGCTAAGTTAAATAAAGCCAAGAAGCACCTGGATCAAGGGGGGGAGGTCTAGTTTTTGAGAGAAGAAGAAGAAGAGAGAGAAAAATCATCCAATTGTAATACCATCCTCAGATTAAACCCAAGGACAAACACTTAGCCATTACTAAGCTCTATTCAATCGAATATTAATCACTACACACGTAGTTTAGATCGGATTTCCATCTTTTGTCTTGTAACGAGCATTTAAAGGTTGACTTTGTATCTTATCTCTATAAATTCATTGTGTGAGTGAATAGTAATTGGATCACGATTATTCTATCTGTTCTTTGTTTCACTTTTTGCCCCTCTACATTAACTACACAAAGAACAAATGAATAAGTTTTTGCTATCTCAACAAACATGTTTTAGAGAATGGGTTCTTTGTTTGGATTGACAGGCTATTTTAGTTTTTATTTTGGGTTCTTTGGTTAAGCAATTGATTGTTCCAATCTCCACTAGATCTTTTTTGTTGTGTAATCATCTATTTACTTGGGTTTTTTTGGAATGACATCAAACAATTCGTCAGTAGAAAATTTTGATGGGAAGAATGATTTCATTCTATGGACTGTAAAGATGCGTGCTTTGCAAGTTCAACAAGGATTATTGAAAGTGTTGTACAAGGATATGCTTTGTCAACAATGCTCTCAGATGAGGAAAAGGAAGATCTCTTCGTAAGGGTACATAGAGTAATTCAGTTATTTTTGACAAATGAATATCTAAGAGAAATTGTAGAGGAGAAGACAATTGTAAGATTGTGCATTAAGTTAGAAACTCAATACATGATTATGTTTCTCTCAAATTTCCCATACATGAAGCACTTGACATACACCATTATGATGAAAAAATGTACACGTGTATTTGATCATATATATAGATGAATTTAATATGATTTAAAAAAAAAAAAAAATTATTGATTGTAATGTAGGTGATGAGGATCAAGTCTAATTTTGTCATGTTCATTATCTTCTTTTTCAAAGCACTTTGTTGATAGTTGATACCACGATATAAAAGATGTTTAAAAGTCCAAGTAGTTAAAATGAAGACTTTTGAAAACTGGGGTGAAAGTCAGGCTGAAGGTCTATTTACTAGACGTAGATCCAATGAAATTAAATCTAGTATCAACAAAGATAAATCTAGATCAAAGTCTAAATCTAAAAAAGATTAGATATTTGCACTGTTAAAAAAGAAAGGGCACCAAAAAAATTTAAATTACTCTAAGCAAAAATATTAAAATAAAAAAATTCATTATACTAATGATACAACTAGTGTTGTGGAGGATATCCAAATTCAAATAATAATAGTTTGTGGCATATGCGGCTGGGGCATATGAGTGAGATTGCATGACAATATTAAGCAAACAGGTTGATCGGAAGGTCAAAAAATTGGGAAGTTAGACTTCTATGAGCATTGTGCTTTTGTCAAGGAGTGTAGATCAAGTTCAACACAATGAAACACAAGACTAAGGGCATAATAGATTATATCCTTTCAGATATTTGGAATCATTATCTTATATGTTCAAATAGTGTTTATTGGCACTTATTAACTTTCATTGATGACTATCCAAGGAAAGATTTGTTATATTTTGAAAACATAGGAACAATATGTTTGTCACCGTTTGGCCTTATAAGAAGACCCTTGTTAAGAAACAGGCTATTAAAAAGATCAAGTGACTTAGAAATAATAACAATTTCGAATATTACTAATGTTTTTCATGGTATCTGATTATATCATTAGTTGGAAAACAACATTATAGTTGACGATTATATTGCTTTGTTTACTATTGAGGAAGAGTATAGGAGTGACGTATAGACTGTGAAGAAGCTATGTGGCTAAGAGGTTAGTGAATTAGGTTTGTAGCAGGATGATATTGTTGTATTTTGTGATCACCAAAGCGTAATACATTTGACTAACAATTAGATGTATCATGAGAAAACCGAACACATTAGCGCCCAATACAACTTTATTCACAATTAGAAATGCTGCTGTGACTGATAATCCATCGAACATGATACCAAAGCTGGTTCCTCTGCACAAGTTCAAACACCACTTGAACCCTATCGGTGTTTGTAGTCTGTGATAATCCTTAGGGGTTTTGGTGAAGGCAATGAAGAAGTTTCATTTATGAGGTTTGATCAAATTCAAGTCAATGTGGAAATTGTGGAAATTTGTTATAGTTGGCTCGAATTGGTGTAGCACTTGTAGTGCCACGTTGTCTATCAAAAAGGCATTAAAGCCATGTCGACTTAAGAATTCAAGTTCTACTTGGTTTTTGAGATTGTGCACTGCAGCACTAATCAAATTTGTGAAACACACACGTATATCGAAATTGCAGTATTCTTTAACACACTCACAACTTTGGTATCTGGCATGCCAGGTTAAGAAGATTAAAAATACTGTGGCGTACAATTTCTAGTGAGAGAAAGCTCTTTGGCGCATAGGATTTCTATGAGTGTCTTTGTGCCATATTTTCTAATTTTCCTAATTTCTTAGTAAAACTCTTTCTTCGCTACTACCAGTAAATATAGACTTAATTAAGCTGAACTACGTAAATTTTTGTTTTTCTTATGTGATTATTTTATCTTTTTATTTCTATTTTCAAATAAAGTTACTATATATAATTTACTACAAATTTGTTTTCCGTTATTTGATCAACCATGACAAACAATATCATCAACAATATTCCTTCTTTCCGTATAAGGAGTTTTAACATGTCTACTTGATACAAATTATCTTAGCCTACAGTAACAATTTTCTTCCTTTACAAGACATTATCTTAACACTAGCAATGCAACTGTTCTTCCTTTTCTTTTTCTTTTTAAAAATTTTTTTTCCCTCAAAAAACCCTTCGGAAAGTGTTACCAAATACTTTGGTGAAGAACATATATATGATTACCTAATTCGAGCTGCTCTGCAGTTAATATATTATAGGTCCACATTCATTACTATGAGTTGTCCTAAGCAATGTCACATGCGTGTGCACTAACCAAATAGGAACTAAAAACAGTAGTAGTTCTTTTGCTACAGATCTACATCAATGTGTCTTATTTTCCTCGTTTTGTTCAGCTACAAGAAACAAATATTGAGGGAGCCACACGTAGAATAATGATAATTAGGTTACCAAGTTCTTTGGAAGCTTTTAAACTCAAATGGGATGGTTACAAAAATTTCTATTCTAGGATGTGATATATAATGCTTCACATTGCTCACTGTTGATTAATTTTATTATTTTGGAGCTAAAATATTAAGGAAATGGATTAACAAAATGCACCAAACTTGGTTTTTTTTTTTTTTTTTTTTGGAGGGGGGTGGGGGGTGTTAAAAGACCGAGTATATATATCAAACTAGCTAATACACACTAAAATCAGATATGAGCTTCCATTCATGTTGTGCATGGTGTATTGCATAACTGGCAACATTGTGCTTCAAATCTATGCACTAATACATATTCAACCCTCCTTAAGATGCTATTAATACTACAAAATCTATGCTTAATGGAATTCTTGCTACTCATAATTAATGGCATTTACTCATTAAATATAAAAAGATATATGTTAATATTGTTGGTGTCATCAATAAAATTCTCATCCTAGAAGGATATACTCTCACACTGTACGGAAAATGGAGTATGGAATTGTTGGATGTTTTCTAGGTTTTAGGCTTGTCCTTCAAACTGTCTCAATCTAATCCAGAGAGTTGGATGAAGTAGTACTCCAACAAAAGTCTTAAACATTATAAAGGAATATCCCAAGTTGCACAGGTAAGGAAACTAGAAAAACCCTAAATCCTAAAACTTTAAAAAACCTTAAATGTGAGAGAAACCTTTCAAACCCTAACTCTTGTCCTCTCTCTATCTATTTGTCTTCATGTTTATGAGACTGTGGCTTGATACAATGAACCTGATCAACATTACTCAATATAATTTTTTTTGGGTATTTATTTGGCGTTTAGTGGATTAGGTATTGGGTCATTGCTGAAATGCATGTGGTCCCCAACTCACAAAGCTGTGGGTTAAAGAAAATTAAACCCTAAACCTAAAAAAAATTTACTTTAACCAATCTGGTCAACATCCACCCTCATACAAAATATATACTAATTGGATGTGGACTACCAACTCTATTAATGGAGACTTCATAACAGTATATGTTCTGTATCGGCGGCGTGAAAGCTAGGGCCTGCCCTTAAACAAGTTGAGATGGAGAGAGATTTAGAATTGCTATGTAGATGAACTCAAAATTAAACACCGTTTAGATTGGTAATTCGTAGACTTAATAAACATTTATGACTAGATTGCTCATGCAGGTGATGGAGATTTAAAAAAAAAAAAAAAAAATGAGTGTGTATATAGACAAATCGTAAGCAAATTCCTATATCAGCATCATATTTATCAATCAAAAGTTGACATGATAGTGATTTACTAACCTTTTGTGGTCCATCTTGTTGCGCGACGATGCTGGAAAGAATTAATGCTTAATCATCACTATTTTTCCAGATAAAGAACATTAAGATCAAATTAAACACCCCCAAATTTCCACTCCCTATTCTCACATACTAACTAATATGAATTTGTTGACAATTGCAAACTATGTAATTCAGGGGAAAAAAAGAGAGCAAAGATTCACAAATCTAAGATGTGTTATAAAAAGCACGCAGATAAAAAATTAAAGGTAAGAATCCATAAACCATAATCTTCTTCATTAACAAATAAAGATTATAAATTTAAATCATAGTGCTTTCTAGTGATCCTTTAAGCCTTAAAAAGGCTTTGAGCTGAAGCTATTATACTCCTTTCAATCACATTGACTTTCTTGGAGTAGGAGCTAAGCGAGAGCATGATTGCTTGGTTAGGACAGCAATTTCTATATGAAAATGGTATTCATGCTTCTCTTTCATTGTCTCTAACCCTGTCTTGGTTAGCTCTTTCTACTTCTAGTTCTCTATATCTGTGCAAATACCTTCTTATTGGCCCGGAATAGTCATCGAAACCTAGTGCTTCCAGTGCCCAGCAAACATCATCTCCATTCAGAGTCTTCCGCCTTTCCTTTCTGCACTTCTCAGATGCCTCACTGGTGACAAAGCTAATGAACTCAGACACACATTCTTGCATAGTTTCCTTGGCTTCCTTTGAGATTTTTGCATTTGATGGCAAACTTTGCTTCATGATCCTGCCAACGTTGGCTATTGGAAGCAACCGCTCTTGCTCTTTGATGTTGTTATTATCTTCATATGGATCATTAGCTCCAACATTATCGTCCATTTTCTAGCATAGAACTTGTCCTTGACAGAGAGTCACAGACTGGTCCTTTCGGATGTCAAAAGCTTTCTTTATATACATATACACATAAAAAGCTGTAACATATGTCTTCTCGTTTAAAATGACATGTGGCTATGCCGATCACATCAGCATCAATGGTGGGCCTCTTGCTAGAGCTCCATCACAAAATACCATGAAAGTTTTTGAAATATTAGACCAAGTCTCAAGTAATACCAGAGATACCCAAAAAATTCCAACTATTTTTTTTTTTTTTTCATTCCCTGTTGAACTTATAAGTTTTGATTGATGCAACATCACTTTCATAAAAAAAAGATTATTTAGTCATACTTTCGGAGTACATCAACATAATACTTCATCTTCTCACATAAATAATGGATCCAATCATGAATTTAAATTAGAAAGACCTAAAATTTACATGAGAGGATGGGGTAGTAAATAATTACTCATCTTATCAACACATATTATTAATACTACTTTTATGAGTAATACTACCGTCACAAACTATTTTACAATATTTTTACAAATTATTAATGTGGCTAACTTCTCATTGGTTTTCATCTAAGCCCACCATTAATATTTATTTTTTATTTACTAATAATCACTCATCATATTATTAATTTGTAAAAAAATTTCTAAAAAAGTTTGTATCTCTTGCATTACTCTACTTTTATTCACTTGCATCAAGAAAATTATTTACATCAACATAACACTTCATCTTCTCATATAAATGATGGATTATATCATAAATTTAAATGGACAAAACTTAGAATACAATACCTTAGGTGTTAAGATACTGTTCCTTAAGTTTTCCTCTTAAGATTTAACCATATGGCTTAATAATTAAAAAAAAATACACTTTCATCTCATGACAAAAAATTCACATAACAGAATTTTAAGAGGAGAACTTAAAGAACAACACTTAAATACTGTATCTAAGTCTTGCCCAATTTAAATTAGGGAGACCTAATGTTCACATGAGAGGAGGAAGCATAAATAATTACTCCTTTTTATTGACACATATTATTAATACTACTTTTATGGTATACTAATCACTGCATATCATTTATTTGACTAAGTCCACCCCCACAGTGACAACAACATACAAGAATATACCTTATGGGTAATTTATTATTCAACTGCAATTGTAACCTTTCAAAATGGCCTAAAGGCTCCAAGATACACAGGAGTCATTAACTTTTTTTTTTTGCTGAATCACAGGAGTCATTAACTTGATGAATTTTGGTAAAGTTCACTGATGAGCTCAGACTAATCAGCATGCTAAGAATAATGAAAAGGTGCGACTTTTGTAAATGCATCATGTCGTGGCATGGAACCAACAATCCGTATACCTTAAAAAAAGGATTAAAAATTTGAAGAGAAAAAGAAGGAGAGCTAATTTATTATTAATTGCATAATTTTGCTTGAGATTTCGTCATTCTATACGTCAGCAAAGCATTTTTTTAAAAAAATTAATTATGTAAGGTTGTAATCTGAATTATTAGTAATTTAAATCCGTACATGTAATGCTACAAAGACATGGCTAACTGTCCAAGAGCTCAAACTTTTGCCGACACTTTCCACTTCAGTCACATATATATATATATATATATATATATATATTGAAAAGTCAGAATCGGATATTGGCATATCCACTTTCATGATGAGTTGCTTTCATTTTTCTTGTTAAATCAAATAATTTTGCACTTAGCTATAATCTATTGTCAAAGCACTGAATAATTGACATAGTTATTGCCCCTGAGATCATCATAAGCTTCGTATATAATTTGCCTGATGCCACCATTTGGCTTATACTATAAAAATTATATATATATATATATATATATATATATACATTTGGCTTATACTATAAAAATTTTATATATATAAAAGTTTAAAAAATCATAACATAAATATGTAAATTAACCAAAAAAAAAAAAAAAAAGGCATACGCCTAAATTAAACTCGCTATTATAATTCAAAATCAAGGTTTTACAAGTAATAGCATTAAAAATTCTATAACATTCACAAGCAAAATAAACCAATGTTATAAGATTGCAATAAAGTTTTTGCTAAATAAAATTTTATTACATGTATTTAAATTCTACATATTAAAATAATAATAAAAAAATCTCAAACTATGTAAATAAAGGAAGAGGAAATTTTTTTTTTAAAGACTTAAACTTAAAGCAATAAACAAAAGAAAAGAAAATAAGGTTTGAACAATAAACTATATAACATATATTGTTATACTCATACCTATGTGCTAATTAGCTAAGTGAAACTAAAAAGTGATGTAAAACAAACAGCACATGTCTTCCTAGAGCAACAGGGGCGTAGGAAGTCACAACGTAAGATCAAAGGAGATGTCAGTAGAGGCCATTGGGGTGATAGTGTTAGAATTGCATTAAATTTGGTAAGTTGAAGGGAAACGACATTCTAATCTAGACTCATTAATATGAGTATCGCCAAAATTTAGGTGAATTCCTTCGTGAAGGCCCCTAAAAACAGTGTTTTTGCTATTTATAGTAATATTTGTTTTTCCTTAATAACTTTTAATTTAAAAGTCAGAATAAGATCTTGTTTGTTTTGGGACGACTCTTAAGGTTAGTAGTTTATGATTCTGCATTTAACTCAATTTTGTCATTTTTGGTAAATTTCAATTTTTGTCACCTAATCGCATAATTAGTGTGAATTAGGGTTTTAAACGTTTTTCTTAGTATTTATATATTTTGTAGCCGTCAAAGGCAAAGTAGACTATTATCAATAAACACAAACGTTTTGTCAAATTTTCTTCTGGTGGATTCCAGTTTTTATCTCCTTGTGGATTAAGGGAAACCCCTCATGGATTCGAGGTTTACTACCAAAAACTAACAGTTTAGTTTCTGCTCCATCAAGAGAGCATCTGTGTACTTTCTTTAGGCTTCCGTGACATCAAAAAGTGATTTGTTTATAGCAGAAAATTGATGCACAGTTGCAAGTTTGGGGAACTGAAACTATGAAAAGTGATGGGTAGAGTAGTGTGAATCGGCAGAGAAATGATAGAATGGTGCATTTTTTATCTCTTTAGGTTTTCCCTTATTTAAATTACTAAATTATCACACATTAAACAATAAAGAAGCTAATAGGATGGACCTATTTATGTAATTTTGCACAGTTCACAAACCTAATCGGGTCATTAAAACCCAGTTGGGTAACATGATTTGCTTAAAATCCGTCGGGTTTTACCGGTTTTGATTGGGTCTTGTGCACATCTGATCCAATTGATGACCCGGACCGATCTATGTGCTAGGTCACCGAGTTACTAGTCTAACCGGCAGGGCCAGGCTAGGTTTAATAACACTGGCTTATAGAGGTTGATTTTCATTTTTTTTTTTTTTTTTAAACAGTCTTCAAAGCTTGAATCATCAAAAGTTCTTACTTGTCACTACTTTCTATTTGCTTGCTTTTTCAGCAAAACAAATGGAGGGTTGGTGAGATTTTTGGTATGATATTAAGTTGGAATTTGGAATAGAATCATTTCCATATTTTACGATTTAAATTTTATTTATGATAACTAATCATGTATATTATGTCATCTTTCTTTTTTTTTTTTTTTAAATTGTATATTGTATCATGTTATTTAAAAATTTTAAATCAAATTTAATTTTAAATTTATAGTATTTAACTTGAACTATAAAATATATTTATTTAAATAAATTGCAAACTGAATTGAGCTAATTTGAACTAATCTTGGGAATTATTCTACAAAATTGGCTTACATTTTTCTTTCTCCTTTAGAACAAGTTCAAACTCGATTATCATTGGCTAATGGCCTAACTTATCATTTTCACAAAAACCTGATATTTTCTTGAAACAAAAAAAAAAATAAAAAAATAAAAAAATAGCACTTTTCTAATTTAAAATGAAAATTTTGGCAGGGAAAAAAAAATTGTGTCCTTGTATATGTTACTAATTACCATGCCTTGACTGGAAAACAAATTAAGTTGTGGCAAGCCAGACTGATTCTCAAGGATATAGTACCATAATTATTTTTCTACAGAAATGATTCTTCAAGCTTATAGTTCTGTCTATAAATTCAATTTTCTAGTGCAAGCATTTGAGAAGTCATTCTCTTTCTTCTCAAACTGACCAATCATGTTATGGTCATCCCAAAAAGAATACTCTATAAAAATAAATTCGTCAATATTTTTTATATATGAACAATTCCTCAATAATCTTGTTTTAAACTATTATTTAGATTAATCAAAATTAATTTTATAGTCATGATTATTATGGAACAGCACTAATCTGCATCTTTGACAATCTTGATTTTCAGACAACATTGTGCCACCAGAAAATTGTATGATTATAGTACGTTATAGTGGTCTGTACTACTGCGCACACTGCTAGCTTTTTGCTTCCATTAAAATCGAGAGCACTTTAGATTCAAGTAGCTCTGCTATCTGGGGCAAATGAAAGTATGGTGGAAGCAATTATAAACTAAGCCTGAATGTAAATTGAAAACTAGTATAAAATAATACTAGGAATGTGTATGCATGTCTTTTGAGAATCTACCAAGCAAATAAAAATAGGAAGTACTTATAGAATCTTGAGGAATATCCTGTTGTCTCCCTGCTATTTCGGCAAAGAATCTTCTCATCCATCTTCCTCTTAAATCTACTTTGAATGAGAAATTTTAAGAATATAAAATTTGTCACAGTTTTTTAAAATGTTAACTTTTAATTAAATTATGGATAAAATTGACGTACAGTAATTAAGTACTATTTATTTAGTTCTCATCTTAAAATTCAGTTATATGGTTATACTTAACTAAAAAATACATCTTTATTTTATAAGAAAAAAGTCACATGATTGAATTTTAAGAAAAGAACCTAAGAAACAACACATAATGTGTTGTACTTAAGTTTTATCTTTAAATTATATCTTCACATTTATATTAATATATCACTAATATTATTTTATGTATCGAAAAATGTTTAAACATGTCACCTCAACAATTGTAAAAAAATTTATTAAATATTGTCTTCAAGATTTATTGAATTTGAATTCCAAACAAGATCCAAATCCTCATTGATGGCAACACCAAGTAAGTTGAGCCAGATGCTACTTTCCCATGCCTTAAGTACATGGGGGGAGCACAGGGGCCTCGATTTGAGCCCGAAAAAGAACGGAGCATTTATGTAATAATATTTTTATCGAATTCAAAAAAAGTAAAAAATAATAATAATGATAATAATAATAATCATCATTGATGGCCACGGAAGAGCAACTCCCTCCTGGATATTGGCCCACTAGGATCAATAGGACAAAAGGCTTAAAGATTTTCATTATAATTCCAACAGTTGAAAAGAAAAGGATTAAGTGACCAATCACCTTGTTTAAACCTCAACGGATCTTCCGGGTTTCTGATACCTTTGGTGGAGACTAAAAGCATCTTGAAGTAGCTGATGACCAATTAAATATTCTATAGTCAATTTTGATTTTTGTTTGGATCCTTTTAGAAGTGGATTGATTTAGTTTACCAAAAAAAAAACAAAGAATCAATTATCAAAATATATTTGAAGTGACGAATGTTATAGGTTGAACATGCATGCATTTGCTGTCCAAAGTTTGTGCTCTAGCTACTGCACATATTGGGTGTATCAAAGAATCAAATTCAACCCTTTTGTATAGCCGGCTTGAACCGAAAAGCCTTACATGTTCAAATGCAGCAAGACACTATTAGAGGACAGTAGGTTCTATTTCATTTAATAATAGAAATTGGCTCTTTTATATACATACTCACTATATGATATAATCACTAAAAAAAAGTCTAAAAGTGCTTTCTTCTACTTTTTCCACTCATTAATAAACTCGATGCAAAGAAGCTAAAAGGAGTGGATAGCCCAAAAATTAGGCTCTCAAACATTTGTAAGGAACTAAGGATGGAACTGAACTTAGTCATTACTGATATATGATTTATTGAAAAGTTATTGTTCATGTCTCTAAGTCGTTGTTATTTGGACAATTTCCAAGGTGCTCCAGTTGAAAGAACGGATTGGGCCATATGTTTGTGTTGGTTCGATAACAATGCCATTGTCGAACATGTGTTGGGTCAACTAGTGGAGGCTGGTGGCTACAGCAGCGAATAAAAGCGAGTGAAGGTGGAGGCTGGTGACAACAGTGAATGAGATCTAGGGTTATTTGGGTACAAGGGAGGAGGTGAGATATTTTGTGTTAGTGGGATTAACATGTGAGATTTTTTTTTTTTTTGATACTAAGTATTTTAACACACACATGAGGAGAGAAAAATGTCTTAAGAAAACTGACAGTGATATATAACCAAATGGCCTAAATTTTTTTCTTTAGGTGGTATTTTATTATTGGACGGGATTAAATAATTGTCTATCATATGTTCCTATTTTTAGCATTAATAATTTGTCATGTCTAACTTGGAAGGATGGCAATTGGAGGGGAAGGGGTCAAATCAAGGGTGCTTCTTCCCCGCCCGTCCCCTCTTCGTGGCAAGAAAAATGCCCCATGAGGCAAGTTAGGGATTGAGAGTATGTTGTTATCTCTAATGAGGTGGTTTCAATATTCATGAAAAAGAGATAAAATAGAAATGGAATGAGTAATTAAGAGAGTACTAGTGGGTGGGAAATTAACTGCCTTGTGGATAGTAATGGAATATATAAAATAAATAAATTATAAATAGGGTATGAAAAAAAATAGATTTTATATATACATAATCTAAAAATATATTAAATAAAAACATATAAATACACATTTAGGAAAAGATGGGGGAGGGCGAACAAAACCCATCCCCAACTCATCACCTTTTCGGAGTGAGAAAACTCATACGGGGCAAGATGAGTAAAGCGTTTTGCTATCCCTAACCTAGACCATTACTTTTAAAAACAAAATAATAACAATAATAACAACAACAAAATGACACACATGAGGTGAATGGGGAGCATAAAACTATTGGTCACATGCATGGTAAAAGAAATCTTTTTTAAAATTTAGTGTTATAAAAAATATATATTTTTAATAGTTTATGGGTGAAAAATGATATTTTTAAAGTTTAAGAACAAAAAGTGTAATGATTTCAATAGATTTTGGATGAAATTTTTTTTTTTTTTTAATTTAGAAACGTAAAATGAAACTTCAAAAAAATTTTAAGGGTAAAAACAATATTTTTTTTCCCTTATTTATTAACACCGTGCAAACCCAACCAACCATGTTCAAACCAAAAACAAATTCTGTCGATTTAAAATGGTTTCATTTAAATTCAGATTAAATATTATAAATTTAAAGGTGTATTTAATATTCTTTTATTTAAAAATTTAAAATGACAAGAATAATACAGGCAAACTGTTTAGATCCTAAAAGTTATTGGCATTCTTTCCCTCTTTTTTTTTCTTTTTCTTTTTTTTCTTTTTTTCCCCAAAGGAAACAGAAGTTATGAATTATTTACAAGAATACTGCCTGACCTTCTAGGCATTGAAATTAATTACTTGCCTATGTCGATCATGGAACACTCAATGGTGTCATGTTTAAAAAATATGGAGCATGAACTCTTTCATCTTGTCATGTTCAAGACCCAACCATGCATTAATGCCTCCCCCATTTCTCTCACTTTTTCCATCAGAAAGAAGCAGCACAAACTCGCTATTCCCACTAACCACAGGTCCACCATGACCAGGCTTCCCAAACCCAAAGTCAAGCTCACCAAAAGGCAATTTCGACCAAGCTGAAACACAGAAGTTCCCTTTACAAGTTGCAGTGATGCCTCTATAAACCACCAACCAGTCTATCTCTGACCTTACATTCTCTTCTGTCACTCTCTCAATTGCTTCCATCACCTTCTCAACACATAAACAGAATGGCTTCTCAACCAAATCAGCCACTTTTGAAGTGGCATATGCTGTGATCACAGCATTCCCTGCAAACCCACCTGGCAGTGTTGGGAGATATTTTAGACCTTACGTCCACTGCAAAAAGAACTTTTGAGAGTTTATCTGAATTTGTGAAAATAGCCTTTGTTCTTGCTCTCCAAAGGTGAGCTACAATGGATTTTTAAGCTTGAGCATTTATTATTCATGGCTTTTCCTTTGAGTGCGGTAATCATTTTAGGTGTAAATGAGAGAACTTTGCGAATGTATTGTTTTGAAAAAACCAATGGAGATGGGAACAACTGTCTAGGTGCAGTGAATGATGAGGCAGGAAACGAAATATCCTTTAGCTTTACATATTCCTTAATCCTTATGTGAGCATTTGATTTGAGGTGGGTTTTTGCTTTTAAACATGTTCTTTCATATATTGTATAATACTGGCTTCTTATGCCTTCACCTCTGCATATAGAGGAAAGATTCTGAAACATTTCACTAGCTGAACTTCCATCAACAATACCATGATTTGTTACAAACCATCCACATTCAAACCTTGCTGTGACCTCAAAGTTGCCTAAGCATCTAAAAGGACTTGCTTATTTTAATAGAGAAATTATAATTTGACCTAGCTAAAATTAGGGTTGCGCATAGGTTGGATTCAAGGATTTTCAACCTACCCAACTTCCTAAAGTTGAGAAATCTTCAACCAACTCATTCTAACTTTTTCGTTAAGTTGAGACTATTTTTGTCGGGTGTAATAAACAAATTCATTGAATTATTTAAACTCATTATTCAATAAATTATTATAATTTACACAAATGAATCTAAAACCCAAAATATTAAATAAAACTAGCCTCTGAGCACGCGCGTGAGCGCATGCTCAAAGGCTCTTCTATTTTTTAGATAAATTTTAATAATTTACATCCATTATAATTTGGAATTACTACATTTTCGAATTACAAAAAAAAAAAAAAAAAAAAAAAAAAAAACAATTAGGGGTGTAACGAAAATCTGATGAGTATTATGCATTTGTGGGTGAAATAATTTTTTCATCACATCCCTAGGTTTTTTTTTTGTAATTCGAAAATATAGTAATTCCAAATTTTAATGAAAGTAAATTATTAAAATTTGTCCAAAAAATATATGAGTCTCTGAACACGCTCGTGAGCGCTTGCTCAGAGGCTAGTATTATTAATGTAGAACTCCCAATTACATAAACACCCGCAAATTATAACCCTAAGAAAAATCTCCCCCTCCAACACTTACTGTATTTCTCTTCACAATATTCAACTCTCTCCCCTCTCTTACTTTTTTTTTTTTTTTTTGGGTTAAAGGGAAAACAGATACAAAACGTTATCTCACACAAGCAGTGAGACCAGTTCCAGTACTTCTAATTACATACATGCCAGCTATATCCAAATTTACTAGATATAAAACATCAAGGCTTGGTGGAGAACTAAAAACAACAAAATATTCCTCCATGGTACTCCCCCACCTTGCAAGCCCATCCGCACATCAATTGCCTTCCCTATACACATGCACCACTCAAACCCAAGGAATTCTTCTCAACAAACACCTGCAGTCGCATAAAAGAGGAGAGTATGGTTTATTAGTGTCCACATTAGAGTTTACAAGATCAACCACAACTCGCACATCCAACTCCACAATCAAATTCTGGATCCCTTCACTTAAAGCTAACTTCAGACCATCCCTTAAAGCCCAGAACTCAGCTGAAACGCTGGTGGCAAGACCAATGGATCTCGCATATCCTTTAAGCCACTTCCCACTGCAGTCCCTAATTAATCCACCACCTTTGGCTTTACCTGGGTTCCCACAAGAAGCTCCATCCGAATTGAGCTTGAACCACCCTTCAGGAGGTTTAGACCACTTCACCTGCATTAAAACTCTCTGACTAACTTTCCTCATCTTTCCAACACAAAAGAAATACTCCACGGCTTGACTTAAACAAAGCCCATGAAGATTAGTGTTGAGTGGAGTATTATCAAAAACCACTCTGTTAGAGCATCCACAGCAGATGTGGCAAAAAAAATGCTATTTTACCACATTAAACACCTACTTTATTATTTTACTACATCATTTTACAACATTCCATTTATCAGATGTTTTATAATCCAATTCTATACATTAAAATAATATTTATTACCCATTAAAATAATATATTATCCCCCATTATCATCATCATCAGCAACGACACAACCACCTATCCAACCCAGTCACAGCCTCACCGAACTAGCCACGGCCACAGCTCCGCCGAATTAGCCAGAGCCACCACCCACTGCACATCCCAGAAAAACTGAAGCCCACCCACTACACAAACCAAAACCCACACATGACACAAATTGAAACCCATAAAAGCCACACAAACTGAAACGCAAGCCACCACACACGGCACAAACCGAAACGCACCTACTGCATAAACCGAAACCCAAGCCACCACAAACGACACAAACCGAAACCCACCCATCGGACAAACCGAAACCCAAATCAACCAATAACCAAACACAATAAGAAAGAGTGAGATCAGAAATCAAGCTAATTAGCCTTCACGCTTCTGATTTCAACAGCCACCACAAGCTCACCAACTGCCACCACGGCACCACCACAATCTTAGCCGTTCACCACCATGGCAAACCCAACAAATCAAGCTAATTAGTCACCATCATCATACAACTGTGAACCCACAACCCAACAAATCAAGCTAAAGAGAGAGATCAGAAATCAAAAATCAAATCCGCTCCGTTCTGCGAATCCGACGCCGCCGCCGCCACCGCTGACGATTTTGACGAAGTCGCGGCTGCCTTTCCTCCTCTCTTGGCCGCCGCCACCGCCTTCTTCTGCGTCGCCTTCTTCTTGCTCGCGTCCAATTATGAGAAGAGAAAGAACGGGTTGGGATTCTTGGGAACTTGGGAGAGAGAGAGAGAGACAGATTCTGAGAAGGAAAAGAGAAAATCAAATAAAAAAAAGAGAGGAGAGAGAAAATTCGAATAAAATATTAATTTCTGGTTTACAACATCTGTCCGTACCGTTGCAAATTTGCAACGGTACGGACATAAGTGGTATAATTTTACCACGTTTACCATATCTGATGGGGTGCTGTTTTTTTGGTTTGGTGTGGGATATGTGCCAAATATTTAGCATTTGGCACATATCCCACATCTACTGTGGGTGCTCTTACGGTGCTTCCATAGATCCCAAATAGCAAAAGGAAAAATAACACTCCAAGGCACATTACTATGATGAATTCCTTTGTTGGGATCCCCATTTTCTCTTCATGATCCTAATATCTATAGGGAAGTGGGGGTCGGACTTTTATTGTGGTAGTGTACCTCATCAAATCATCTTCCATCACCACCAGTTCTAGGAACAAAGGATAGGTTTGGTTCAACTTTCCTAGTTCCTACCCCTAGATAAATCGTTCAACATTCATTTTGGCTAGTCGGTGGGTGTGTTCATTTAATGCGAAGATGACATCTGCTTTTGCTTTATCGATGTCTTTCCCCTGATCCTCATTTTGCTCGATTCGGTTTTTGATTGTCTCTCACAAAACAGAGTTGCCAGCAACATATTCATACGTCTCCTTATTAATCTTATCAACAAAACATCGTTTAAGCACTCCAAACGAAGAAGTGAACCGCACCATCTCTCAATTCACTCTGTTCAGATTGAATTTATGTAAGGGATGAATTGCTCACCTGGGCCACAACAGCATCAGGTCTAACTTCCCTAATTAAACACTCAGCATCTATAGCTGATCGCTCGGATAAATTCTGAGCAGCCAATATATAAATTACAGACTGAGTTTCGGGCTCACGAACCGCAAAAATGAAACGTTTTGTGTGTTCGGGTACCGAAAGTTTACGAACCAGTTCAACAGACAATCTCAAGTCATCATATTTCAGCAAAGAAAAAGGCCATAGATTTTGTATGTTCGAGAAAAACCCAAGTGCCATTTCACGAACATTAACACCCTGTTTGGTTACTCAAAAAAAAATCAAGAAAACCCCGGAACAAAAATTCTTGTCTTTAACGCCCTATTCTCCAAAACTGTTTGTTGGGCAAAATTGAGTGGACATTCACATTACTGCTTTTATAAGACCCAGATAAAGAACAAAACCCAACTTTAATTTTTTCGATTCCTACCTTTTTTTCTCAGCAAACAAACGGGGTATAATGAAAAAGAAAAACCCAATATAAACCCTAAACTTTCAAAGTGATTAGTTGAACCCAGAAGAAAGAATCATCAATAAAAGTTGGAGATTGAGATGGAGGCACAATCTTAAAAAACAAAAATAAGATTTCGATATGATTTGGGTATTGCGTTTTGGTACTTGATTGTTTGCATTGAGTTGTGTCTTTGTCTACAATGATCTCTCTGTCGATGTCAAAAGTGCACATGTAGAACTTGAGAAGTGCCTACTACTTTTAAAACCATATGCGACCGAAGAAACAAATACATCGCGATGAAATAAAAAAATAATAAATAAATAAATACTTGAGGTGGGTTTTGTAAATTGGAGGAGTTTTAAAACTAATAAAAGAGTGATCTTATTTTGTAGGAAATTAGAGAGTAAAAGTAGGAATTTAAATTAAGAGAAGTGCTACGTCCATAACATTTTTACAACAAATCACAGGTAGTTAGTTGTTATTGGTTCAAATTTGAATTTAGCACAAAGATTACTTTTTTAACTCAATAATAAAAACCAGTAACAACTTGCCACTTACGATTTATTGTAAAAATGTTGTAAACATATCATTTCTTTTAAATCAATGTAAAAGTAGGAGTTTATTAGAAGCATGAAGACATTTTAACATAGAAGTAGAAATTTATTATTTTTGTCAATTTACTATTTTAACCTCATTTTTAAGTATTAGGTAGGGGTATTTTTAACTGTAAAAAAAAGTAATAACTAACTTTTTTTTGCCAATTTACTATTTTAATCCCATTTTTAAGTTGTTGGTTAATTAATTTAGGAGTATTTTTTATAGGAAAAAAAGTACTAATTAACTTTTTGAATCCTCTTAATATATACAGATTAAGTCTCAAGATACCAAAATAAATCAAATCAACTAGTTTAAACAAAGTTTCAAAATTAAAAATAAATCAAACTAACACATTTAAAACACATATTTTTAACCATCAATAACTTGGGTTGGGTCAAATTATTCGAGTTGATTATTTTACAAACCTGAACTAACCCAATTTATCAATCCACAAAAAACCAACATGAGGTATCAAATTCAGTTGAGTTGAGTGTTTGGATTGGTAACCCAATTTATCAATCCACAAAAACCAACATGAGATATCAAATTCAGTTGAGATATCAACATTAATATTTTCTGGAAAATTATTCATTTTTCGAAGAGCATTTTCTAGAAAACTATCTCATTTTCTAATGTTTAGTAACGATCTTGAAAATGAGCTTGAGAATGTTTTCTAGTATTTGGTATGCAACTTTTTTTATTTATATTTCTTATATAAATTAAAACGTGTACATACATACATACATATACATATACATATACATATACATATATATATATATATATATATAAATTGACAAGGGAATACATCTTCAATAAGTACAAATAATAATAACTTTTAATTGTCTACTATTTTTACTGGTACACTAATTGTTTACTATGGTCAACCACAAGTTTTCAATATTACTCTAAATTATGTATTTACGTAATGTATCTACATAATATATCATCATTGCATAATATATCTACCAACAAAAATAATTCCCCTAAACAATTATCATTTATTATATAACAATATTATTAATTTACCGTAAATATTGTCCTATGTAAAAGCAATTTAGAGCCATAGAGGCACTATATTTAAAATTTTCGTCTTTTACTTCATTCATTCTTTCTTCTTCTTATTCTTTTTTTTTTTTTTGCATTTTTATGTGCAAAAAAAGAAGTAACTTCTGCTTGGAATCCATCAAAGCGAAAATTTCTTAGAGAAAAAATAAAATCAAGCTTGAAATTCAAAGCAAAGATTTAGAATTTTGGTATAGATGAATGAAATAATTACCGATGCAAATCTGTTCTCCTTTGCAAGTCAGAGCTATTAACCGATCAGTGAGAGAAAAAAAATCTAATCAAAGAACTGTGTTATAGAGGAGAAGAGAAAGATGAAGAAGAGAGACGAGAAACAGATAGAGAGAGAGAAAGATCTATAGGAAGAGGAGAGAGTAGAGTTAGCGACAGTGAGGGTGTGAGGACTGAGGAGAGAAAAAATAAGAAAGCTTACCATGAGAGAGAGAAGGTGCCAAAAAATTATGTTTCCCACAGTTACAAATGAATATAATATTTATAGAAGATGCAATGTGTGAGAGAGAGATTGTTTTCAAAAAAAAAATTGGAAAACAACCTATAGAAAATAAGCTTTATTTTTATTAGTGTTTTCTGTTGACTAAAAATAGTTTTCCGTTAACCAGTTTTTTTTTTTTTATTTTTTTTTTTTTATGCTATCAAACACTGAAAAATGTGAAAAATTATTTTTACAAAATGTTTTCCAGCTAAACAAACAGAGCATAAAGGAAAGCATTTTCCTGGATGGTAAAAAGTGATGTTTGGGCTAGGCTTTTGCATAGGCCACTAAATGATGAAATGTTGGATTTGGAAGAAAGTGTTTTCCAATATCCTTCAACCTAAGCCTAGAGGTGGCAGTGACAAATAAAGCTTCAACCTCCCAATCTCATGGTTGAACTTGAGACTGCCAGCCATGAAAATATGAAATAGTAAAGAACTAAGAGCTCATCAGCCACTGCTTGCGTCACTCTTTGAGAGATATTTAATATTGAAGAGCTCTTGTCTGGAGGTACTTCAAAAAGGAAAACTGTTTCAACAGGAAAAGTTACTGCTAGGTCAATGTTTGATAGAAAAATTGTTTCTGTTGGGCCTAAGTGGTTTTTTTATGGGCTCAGGCTTAGGTTTAATGTCCAGTAATACTAGATCCATTGAGATAATGAAATGTGTCTACTTTTAGATACATGTCATTATCTGACCAGATCCAGTACACTAGATACACTGAACCTAAACCAAGTCTTTTTTTAAGAAACTATTCTTACTGGACCTTCTTTTACCACATCTTGATTGGTTGTGGGAATAATGATGTCCATGGAGAGAGGTCACATAGCCTTTTGAGATCAACAAGATGATTGGCTGTGTGTAATTGTTATATTTAAGTTATATAGTGGTGGAAGATCTAAAACGTAGGGCTGGAGATTTGTGAAGATATGGGTGAGAAAAGCATGACTAGTGGGTTTTAAAGAGTGGGTCCTCAGTCCTCACTGATTGGTCAAAGAAGGCTATGTTTAATGTTGTAAACAACTGCACAATATTCACGATTCATGGAACCTAAAACAAAGGCATGAGATTTTCGTTTCTTTTTATGCATTTGCAGCCACTAAAGAACATGTTTATACTTCTCTTTCACACACTCACACACACCGTTGGTTTGAGATATTTATTTGATTTAATTTTTTTTTTTTAAACAACAATATTATAACACACTTATTTTCATTTTTAATTTTACAACTTATTGAAGTATTCGATTGTAAATGATGAGAAAAAAAAAAACATTAGGTCTATGTAAAAAAAAGTGAGCAGAAAATTCACCCCATTCAACTACTTCAACATAATATTAAATTGGGTGTATACTTAAACATATTGTTTAAAAAATAAGTTCAATAAAAATACAATTATAAAGTAGAGTTTTATACCCTAAACAAATAGCCTGAATAAGCTGCAAAGTGCAAAACAAACAGAGAGAGAGAGAGAGGTACTTGATTGATTCAAATGTCGTTTTGTCAAGATATGTTTAGAGTCATAGGCTCATAGCTATATCCATAAATCAAAGTATAATAATGATACTAAGGCCAAAAAGGGTATCGTACACAACTATATGGCCCTCTTTTCTGTCATATTTTTTTGTTACTTTATATATTAATTGTTTGAGGCATATAGGTATAGGCATAGCCATATAGCAGCCAAAGTTTATTATGATTATTATTATTATTATTTGAATTGATTCTCACACACTCTATTGGTGTACATAGCACGTAATCATCATTCATTTCACATTTTAAGTGTAGCTATTATTACAAAATATGAACATGTTGCCGAAATAAATGTTGTGTGTGCAGGAGAGCATGAAACATTTTCCCCTTTATTATTATGGGTCCGGTTAATGTGTGCCCTAAGCTATCTATTTTTGGAAATATTTTCTCGAAAATTGAAAAAACTGTCAATACTTTTTCAATTCCCAAGAAAATATTTCCAAAAATAATTAATTAATGTGTGCATGGCACACATTAGTAAAATCCTATTATTTTTATTATTATTATTATTATTATTATTTTGGTCTGGGTAATACTAAAAAAAAGTACATAATCTAAGTTGTTCTATGTTGGAGTCCGGGATCTTATCTTAGGCCCATCGTATCTTAATTGGTCTGTCAGAAAGCCCAGGCCCAACGAAGCTGCCCACTACAAATCAGCCAAACGTTTTAAACAACCAAGCCCAACGTTATCTACGGCCTATCGTATATAAGCAAATAAGTTAACAGCGAATAAGTTTAGACAAACACTTTTTTTTTATAAGTTTAGACGAACACTACTCATGCGTTTGGACTTAGTTCTTTTGTTGAAAGCTTTTTAAAGCATAAATAATTGTTTTTTTTTTTTCACATAGATTATCAAATAATCTTTTTCTTCGGCTTTGCTTGGACAACCCAATTTCATCACATTACTCTTATTCTTATTCTTATTATATTAACAAAAAGTTAGCTTATTTGTTTAAAGTTACTTTTAGTCTCATCTCACCTTCAAGTAAATAAGTTAATAGCAAATAAGTGTAGTCAAACACACTAGTAGCATTTGAATGTAGCCTTTTTTTTGGTTGAAAGTTGCTCAAAATTATACATAAACAAAGAAATAAAGAATTAAAAGAAAAACTTGTTTATGACAGGAGGTTTTGCAACTTCCCACAGTTACAAACAATACCTTTGTTTTGAGTTGTTTATCAAAACATCTTTTGTTTCGTTTCATTAACTAACCCAATTGCTTTTATATTAACAAAAGATTGCTAGAAATATTATAAATTTTACTACATAATAATCTTTATAAATTGATGTGTCATTAATAAATTAATCATATTTATTACCATATAATTTTGTAAAGTTTATATAGTAAAATTTGTAGTATATTTAGCATTTTTCTTAACAAAAATATCATATCCCCAGGAAAATTTTATGTAAATTGGCCTAAAAGAAAGAAGAAAAATACATAAAGGTTGAATCATAAATTCATAATAATTCATGGCATGAAAATTTTTTATGCCATTCCTTGTTAGGTAGACTTTGAAGCATACGTTAGTAAGTTTTATTTACTCATAATCCTTTTCATTTTTGGGTAAATCAGGATAATTTTATTTATAAGGCAAAAAAAAAAAAAAGACTAAAACGAATCTATTCATTAGTATCAACAAGAGCCCAAACAAGAATAGAGTTGATAAGTTAAGATCCCCAAGTCATACAAAAAGTGGCCAAGAAATGGGGTTGTCCATTAATGGATCTAGTGCAAATAATAGCAAACGATACATTAACAAAAAGGAGCTTTTGGAATGTATTTAAGAGACGATGATTCTATCATTCATTTACATATATCTCTGTTTCTCAAAAAAAAAAAAAAAAAATTTACATATATCTCTATACTCATCTCTTTCATTCACTTTTTTTTTATATGTATCCCAATTAAGTTATACTTAGGTAGCAAAAAAAAACACTTAAAAAGTATTTAATTAGGCTTCAAGATTTTGACAAGAGAAAGAAAAAATATTTGGAGAGAGAATGTAAAAGAAGCTTGTCTACGTTCTCACTTCTCATACAACACGTGAAAAATGTCAATATGTTGTCACCGCTCAATCTTCCACGTTGTGAAATAAAAAATAATAATAATAAATTAATTAATTAAAAATAAATAAAAAATAAATAAAAAAAACGAATAAGAAAGAATTAAAAAACAAAATAGAAGGAAAAGAAAGTAGACAAGGTCAAAATTCTAAAGCTCCTACGTTGTTCAATTGGGTCAACTGCTAGAACTAAGAATCAGTGGGCGACTCCTTAATTTGTACAATTTTACACTTTCTGGAACGTTCAAAGTTCAATGAAAGGTCCAAGAGAGAGTTTCCCATACGTTTATTTTTATGTCCACAGGAATAAAATAAAATCCTTAGCTTGACAATGACAAGGATAATTTTTGTCAAAATATTTTCTTTCCAGACCAATTTGCTGTTTGCAACTAATTCCCATGAAAATTAACAAAGAAAGTAAAATAAAGGAGGAAAAAAATGTACTTTAAACAAATTAAATGACATTTGCTAAAAGTTTTATAGTTCAATTGGTTTCTCTCAATATTTATAAAGGAGACATTTGGTGTTCAATTTTTATAAAAAAATAAAAATTTAAAGAACATTTATTGGTCTTTCACAAGCGAGGTGTGAAATACCATTACAAGGAAAGGGAAACAAATAGATAAGTCATGGGTGGATGCATATTAGTAAGGAAAAGAGGCAAATCAAGCACACTTTGAATTGTTTTTTAACTCCTCTTTATGGATGTTATTTGTTATTTAAATTTAGACTCTTTTATTGATTTTTATTTTTATTTTTTTAAAAAAATTGATAATTGGAGAGGGGGATTTAAACTTTAGACATTTTCATTTGAAATATCAAAATATATCAAGGTAAAAAACAATTAGATGTCAGTTATTATTTAAAGTTATACTATTTTTAACTCTTCTTATGGATATTATTTATTATTTCAATTCAGACCATGACGAATGCCGAATGGTATGTTAACATTGTTTATCTTGGTACTTTATAACGACTTAATTTTAATAAAAGTTTTTCTTTGACAAACTAAAAAAGATTTAAAAATGAAAAGAAGAGAAAAAGAAAGGGGAAGTAACCTTTGTCTAAAGACCCTATCAGACAAGGTGGTTTTTTTTTTTCCAATTGATACATGCTTTGTCACCCGCTTTAGTGATGTTGATAACTATTTTTCTTTCCCATAAAAATCTAACCCATAGTCAATCTTTGCATTATTTCTAAAACAAACACCAATTCATGGAAAGCATACTCCCAATTCTCTTTTTTGTTTATAGAAACAAAATTATTGTTTGATACATTGGTAGTGGTGATGATATATATAGATAGAAAGTATAAAAGATAAATGGGAGTATGACTGAATCTCCAAAAACTTGTCTACACTAAAGTTTGTGCCATTGTGAATTTGTGATACGAAGCTCTAGACCAATATATAATGGCTAATAAACACCTTTCTTGTTTCACCTCCCATTTTGGAGTTATTATGGGCTCCTCATTACTCATTAGGAGCTTGTGCGTCGCAATTTTCATGACTCCATCTCATAAAGTCACGCTCTAACTCTAACAAAAAACATACAAAAGCCATGTTTATGACTTATTATTAAATTTTAATGATAGCAATAGCTTAATGCTATTTACATATTTGTGTGTATTGGGTTATTAACATTACTTTCTTGAGAGGTTTTCTTTTTTCTTTTCTTTTTTTGTGAGAGAGATGAATTTTTTTGAGCCCATGGCCCTCAATTTATTACAAAACAAATTTAATTTTTGTGTTTTGTCGAACCATGTGTTGTGTTATTTTACCTCAAAATCAATTGATGATAATAAAGACATACTTAAATTTTTTATAGTATTCGACATCACAATCGCCATACCTATTTTTAGAGTTATTTGAGTTTCGTTTATATTTTATTTCATTAATAATAATTAAAATATCAAGTAAAGTGGCCTGAAAGGCATAATACGCTACAACTCCAGGCAGGGTCAAATCTTCCCAGGCTGATACCTTTATTTTTATTTTTTTTTATTTTTTTATTTTTTAAGAAGATTCCTAGGCTAATACTTGACAGAGCTCTAGCCTCTAGGTGACATTTAACCTACGAAATCCAGCAAACATACTTATATCATCCTAAACTTTATAGGCGCATTAAGAAAACAAAAAGCTTAAAAGGGCATATTTGACAAGTGACTTCTGGTAACGTTGTTTGTATTTTTTAAAAATATATATAGATATAAAAGTGTGTAAAAATATATATAATATTGTTTAAACACTGAAAATTATTGTTTAAACAACAATAACATACGGGCCCTAAAGCTGTCTTCAAAATTTTCCAAAAATAATAAGAACTAAAAATTTCAAACTAATGGTTCCTGTAATCTATTAATTGCCTAATGTTTTTGGTACTTTAAACTGCATTTGAATTTCAAAGATAGCAAAGCAACATCAAATTTTTCCCTTAAACATTTTCTTCTTTTTTTGCTTTCTCCCCTTCTCCTGCATTCATTTCAACATCCAAATTGTTTGGCCAAAAAATTCAAAGGAACTGTGTTGTTGGCTGATAAATACTAGTGTCTAATTAAACCAAAATAAAACTAATTGCCTTAATATTATTCTTAACATATGTTTTGGCTAGTTTGCTTGGATGAGATCTACACTCGATTTTTATAATCTCAACGAGAGTAGATAGAAAGAGATATCCGTTTTTTACTCCTTTATTCTCATGCATAATTATGATGCGTGATGCATCAACGTATTCAAGTCAAAATTTAAAAAAAAAAAAAAAAAAAAAAAAAAAAAAAAAAAAAAATTAAGTCATCACTAGATTAATATATTAATTTTTGTGTTTATTGTATTTTTTATGTTCATGATAATAGCTTGACTTAGCCAATAAGAAAACAAAAAATGAGACAAAGAGAGTTGGCTGCACCACCTTCACATGTAGGATGCCCAAGGCTTAAGTTTGTTTTCATTTTTGTTCTTGCTTTAACTTGAATTTAGAGAGGGTTAAGAAAATGAAATTGGATTTCCAATTCTTTCTAGGATGGAATAAATTTAAGTAAACGGTCAAATCATGCAAAAACCTTTCTTTTATCAATACTCAAGACCTTCTACTTTGATAATCTGATTAAGTACTAATTATCCTAAAAATTTAAACTATTAAAAATTAGTGGATTTAATCATTTAATCTAAACATATACAATTCTCACGTTCATATAAACAAATGATTATAAGTTATATCTATACCATTAGTTGCAATTTGACCCTTTCTTAATTAATATGATATAAGAATTTCAAATCATGGCCGGTGGTTTAGATGTCATGTGACTCAATTTTTTGCAATAAACTTATGGAACACATTCAATTGCTTAACTATCCTTAAAAATCAAATTAAAAAAAAAATAAAATAAAATATGAGAAACTATAACGAAAAATACTAAGTCCATAAAACTTTCACAACAATTCTATTACTAGTTGTTACTAGCAGGTAAAAAAATAATTTCAATAGTGTATTCAATTAAAATCAATAACAGCTTACTACTTAAGATTTGTTATAAAAATATTATGTACGTAAATACGTCACACCTCTTATAAGTCTTTACTCTATAACCCAGCAACAACAATACCTTTTCTCTTTTAATTACACAATTTTTCTACTACTAGTCATTTTTTTTTTTTTTTTTTTTTTTGATGAAAACTACTAGTAGTATTTATGAGTTTGTAATAAACCAACCCAACATGAAAGTCCTACCTAACCTAACTTTTATTTTATGGCTTAAAAAAACCCAAATGCACCCGAGTTAGCTAAGTGACTCAGTTGGAACCCTCACGTGTATTTAAAGCTGAGATTTCCTTACAAGGAATTTGAGCTAGGGCAAACAACAATATAAGTTAAAAAAAAAAAAAAAAAGGTTTTCCAAATGATTATTTCCCCAATAAATAATTCATTAAAAAATCAAATCAAATCAATTTCCATCCCAATAATAATATCTTATTTATAACGACTTATTAATAAAGAAAAGTCTCAAAGTGGGTAGTTTGGTAATTCAAGAAAATAAAATCCAATTCAAAACAAGATCGTTATCGTGACGTGCTATGGGCGCGTGGGAAATTCTCCGAAAACAACTTCCCTGCTCCTATATTAGCTTCGTTGTAGCAAACAATACGATGTGACACTCACACCAAACAAAACGTCCTAGCATTTGTTCATTCCTAAACAATAAATGTACTTCGTACTTACACAAAATTTTTAACAATTATCACAAAATTAATGATATTTTGATGTATCGGGATTGGTAGGTAATAAAACTGGTAGATTAGAAAGTAATGTTCTTTGTTCCAATCAAACTAATTCGCAGAGAAAACAAAACAAAAACAAAAATTCAAACTTTTTACTACCTTATACTTAGAATATTAACATTAGGAAAACAAAAACAAAAAAAAAATTTACAATTTAGTACTAAATGGTCTATTTGGTATCATGTAATTTCTCGATAACCTATTTGTTAAGTATGAGACAAATCGGTTAATGTGTGAAAAAAAATTAGCTATTTAAAAAAGAAGTTTTGTTTCTATAAACAAACACTAAAGTGTCAAGATTAATGCAATATTATTTTCATATTATTATCGATATCACTTTTATTAAAACAATGTAAGGGACAATTTTATTTCTTAAGCTGATAAATTATGATCAAAAGTAACTGTTATATAAATCCACCACATGCAACTACTAGTTTTTATGTCCTTATGTTTTTATCATGCATATGACAATAATTATGGAAAATTTTATGTCATTTAATGCTTCAATAGTTCTAGTTAGGCAAAAGTATCGAAGAAATATTATATCCACAATATTTTAGCAACAAATCTTAAGTTGTGGGTTATTATTAGTTGTTACTAATAAGTCAAAAAATAATTTAAGTAATGTGTTTAAATTAGAACCAGTAACAATTTATCACTTTAAATTTATTTTAAAAGTGTTGTAGAAATATTGTAAACACTTCTTTTATTAAAATAACATGTTATGAATTAATATAATAAAGAATCTTGTTAACGGGTGCCCTTAAAGTATATTAATAAATTATTTTAGAAAAAAAAAATTTAATACCATTATTTTTTTTATTTTTTCATAAAAAATTATAAAATTATTTATTAAATCAAACTTTTCCCTATAATCAGAGTGAGGTGCACCGTGCACGTAAAAATGATGATGGGAATGTCAGTTTTCCCAAACGAGAAGAACAAATTCTTCAATTATTGTAATAACTACGAAATAATTTTTTTTTGTTAATTTTTTTTTTTTTTTTTTTTAACATGCATGGTCTTTTTTGGTTAGCAAAATTGAGTGTTAAAAAGGCAAGACGTGGCGCAATGCTATTGGAAGACGAGAAGAAGTACTCGTGTACCGGTTCCGAGTCGATTTGATCGCAGTGGAATCTGACAAGTGCCACGCGTCGTCTAATGCTGCAAATCAAAACCACGCTCCTACATCCGCGCGTGGACAGAATATCACTTTCGTACAGAGAGCCCACACCCCTCTCTCTCGCTCTCTCTCTCTCTCTCTCTCTAAAAACCAAAACTCGTATATTATTATTCTCTCTCTCGCTCTCTCTCTCTCTCATTCTCGTCTCGTTCGCTCTCTCTTTCTCTGAGTTTTTATTTTTTCTCTCTGAGAGAGACTTCTCGTATTTTTTTTGGCTTTCGCTTTAGGCTTTTTAAGAGCTAAGTCTTCTTTCAGATTCAGCTTTCGTGCTCATGAAAGCTTATTAAGCTCTCTCTCTCTCTCTTCTTAGCCTTAAGCCCAGGTACAACTCTCTCTCTCTCTCTATTCTATGTTTGTATTGTGTGTGTATGTGTATGTGTATTTTTTTGTGCGTATGTTTTACACTTTTACTTTCTCTCTCTACAAAAAAATAAAGTGTGTGTATGTGACTATGTTCACGTTTTGTTTTTATTTTCTATTTTTTTAATCTATGAGTTGCCAATCGAAGCAAAACCATGAACACCCATTTTCTCAGGTTTGCTTCTTCACGTGCGTTTCTGCTTCTTTGCTCTATGTTAATCCATGTAGCTATAGTAAAAATAAGTAATAAAAAATAATAATAATAAAGACTTCTGTGTGTGTGTTTTGCTGCTTCGCTTGTTGTACGGGTTTAATGTAGTTGAACTAAGTTCTGAGTTTGTAACTGTTTCTTGTTGTGTAAATAAGTCTTTTTTTTTTTTTTTTTGGTTTTGTTTATGGGAGGATCATATTGGAATTCTATTTGTGTTGTCTTGGTGCTTGTTGTACTTTTTTTCCTTTTGGGGTCTGTTTCTTTTCTTGCTGGTTTTGGAAGCTGTCAGTGTTGCTGTTTTTTTTTTTTGGTTAATATTATGCTGGGTTTAATAATTGAGATAAATGTGGTTACTGGGTTCTGATATTTTTGTGTAAAATTTTTATCTTTTGGATGTGGGGTTGCTTCAATTTTTGTTTTTGGTTGGAAAATGGATCTGGGGTTCATTATTTTTGTTCTGGGTTTGCGGCAATACAATCTGTTTGTAACTCGTCAGTGATATTTGAAGTTATTTGTTATTGTTTAGTTGGGGATGTATTTTCTGTTATGGAAGTTGGTATATAGTCTTTTGTTTTGTGGTGGAAGCAAAATTGTAATCTTGTATGTATTCTCATGAGTTATTGGAATTTGTATATCGCAGTTGAATTTCTAGAAATCTTTTGATTGGTTTTGAATTTATTTTCTATTGATTAAGATATTTGGCATCTTAATGTTTGTTCTGAACAGAAACTAACAATTTTGGTGATTATATAAGATGGAATAACAATATTAATATCTCAAACCAGGGTAGTCGAATCATTTTATATATTTTGTTTTTTTACTAGATTTTGGTTTCTTCACATTGTGGAGAACTGCTAATTATATTTGAGAGCAAAGGTTCAGAGACAAGCGTAGATCTTTAAATGTACCAGATAAGCTATGGCATTGTATTTTATTTCCTTTGAGGACTCATTTAAAGGTGCCAGCATTTTCATAGATTTGGTAAGACAATTTGTGCAATAAAAAAAAAAAACAAAAAAAGGATAGATATTTGTTGCAAGGTATCTTACATAGTTTGCTTTATCTCTATTGTTTGCTACTGATTTAGTATGGAAACATCATGAGGCCAAAAATGTGAGACTACCAGATGTGTTTATATTTTCTCTTGGGAAAAAGGTCTATGTAATTCTCGATTTCCTTGTGTGATTTCTAGTCTGTGGGGGTGGGGGAAGGAAGTTACATTCTTGCCTCATATTTTGTTTCTATAAACCAAATAACCTTATTGGTTTATTTAATTCTTTAGCAGATGGATTCAGTTCAAGTCATTGACCGTGGGGATTGCATTGAGGATGCATTTGATGAGCAATCGCTTTCTCCAGAAAGCTCTGTTGCATACGATGTCTTTGGAGAACCACAGGAATTTCCTCGAATGGGTGATGAATATCAGGTTGAAATTCCACTACTGATTTCAGGATCTGAGTATCTCTGGCTTACAAAGAACCCAGCTGAAAGACCCCATGATTTTCTAGTGGGATTGGCTGTACCTATGATGTGGATCAGTGATGAAGTTGAGTATATTAAAAATGAATCAAAGGAAGCATTTGGTGGTTCAACTGAAGTATTCAACAAAGACGAGTCTCGAGGAACTGAATGCATCAGAGAGACCCACATTTTTTTGGAAGGTGACAAGTTAGAACCTAAAGCTGAGCCTACAAACAGTACAGTAGACAATGGGATTAACTTGATGGAATCAACGAATGTGGCTAAGCAACATGAAATGAAGATAGAATTTCATGATATGGGTAGAGGCAAAGACTACCGTCCAGTTCCTGGATCCTTGGGTGACTTGTGGAGTGATACAGAAGAGGCCAGTTTCATCCTTGGTTTATATATTTTTGGGAAGAACCTTGCTCTGGTGAAGAGATTTATTGGGAGTAAAAAGATGGGAGATATACTGTCATTCTATTATGGGAAATTTTATAGGTCTGATAGATACCATAGATGGGCAGAATGCCGGAAACTAAGAAGCAGAAGATGTATATATGGACAACGAATTTTTACAGGATTAAGGCTACAGGAATTTTTATCTCGATTGCTTTCCCGTGTGTCAGAGGAATGCCAAAATACTTTAATGGAGGTATTTCTGAAGTTCTTATGGACGTTATTAAAAATTTTAAAATGCTAAGATTTCCAAATTACATGCCAAAATGCATAACAAGGTGAAAATGCTGAATTCGATTTAGAAGTATTCTTCTAATTGCATGGGCGCTAGTTGTCAGAATCTTATCACTGTTGCATTTTTTTAGCTTAAGATTGTTAAGCAACAAACAATAGTAATTAATGTTTCTTTAGGTGGTTAAAATTCTAAACTCCCGTATTGACACCTTTAGATTTTTGTTTTTTCTTTAGTTTTCTGGTTAGGTTCCTTTTGTACACACCTCTGCAGTTTCTTGCAGTTTTCAGAATTCTCACCATTATGTCCTAAGTACACTAAAGATATGTCACACTGTTTGTTTTATGGTAAATGTGATTGTATGAGAGTGTGAATCTATCAACTTGCATTTTTTATATTGAATATTCTTTCCAATCACCTGTATATAAACATGATTTTTGTTAATCAAATTGTGTCAATTTTATGCACAGAACTGGCTCTCTGGTAAAAATTTCTTAGTGTTTTAAGGATCACAATGTATGAATGTTTCACTAACTGGTTTTACAGATTAAAATTTTTAATGTTCACTTTGCTCAAACTTCAAGTTTCTGTGAAATCCTCTCTCAAGAATTCTTGCGAAACGGCCTCTCTTGATGAAGGCCATTTTAAATGCAGTACATACTATACCTGTCATTTGCTCTAACGAATTTCGTCTTTTTCTCCATTTATCTATCTCCGTAGTATTTTGTCATTTTTATAATAAACTTCAGTATTTTGTCATTTTTATAATAAACTTCAATCTATAACCACCCCACAAAATTTTTACATTTACATGTATACATAAACTTCAACTTGTTGGCAGGTTTCAAAGGCATTTGGAGAGGGAAGGATGTTACTAGAAGAATATGTATTCACTTTAAAGGCTTCAGTTGGGTTGAATGCTCTTGTCGAAGCAGTCGGAATTGGTAAAGGGAAGCAGGATCTCACAGGCAATATGGAGCCTTTGAAGTCCACTCAAGTTTTTCCTGTCCACCCAGAAATACCAGTTGGCAAGGCTTGCTCCACACTTACAACCTTGGAAATTGCCAACTTTCTTACAGGAGGCTTCCGGCTAAGCAAAACTCGATCAAATGACCTCTTCTGGGAAGCAGTTTGGCCCCGTTTGCTTGCAAGAGGATGGCACTCTGAGCAGCCCAATAGTAATGGTTGTGCCACTAGTTCCAAGCATTCTTTGGTCTTTCTTATCCCTGGTATTAAGAAGTTTTCAAGAAGGAAACTAGTGAAGGGTAACGACTACTTTGATTCTGTTAGTGATGTCCTGAGTAAAGTTGCTTTGGACCCAGGGCTTCTTGAGCTTGAAATTGGAGTAGATAATGACTATAGAAGCAAAGAAGAAAATGGCCGGACTGATGAAACAAAACTGGACAAAGAAGATTTCCCTGATCAGCAGCGCCACTGTTATCTCAAGCCACGAACTCCTAATCGCAGCACAGATGCCATGACGTTTACTGTTGTGGATACAAGTTTGGCTAATGGAAAAGCAACCAAGGTGAGAGAACTGAGAAGCTTGCCATCTGGAGTTATGAACACTTTGGCCTCTGGAAGTGATTCTGAAGAAGATGATGAGGATGATTCAGAGAAGCCAACAGATAAATCTGACTCTGCTGACACCTTGTACTCTGATAGAGATAAGCCCAGAGCCATGAATAAAAATTTTGACCCAGGAACCTCTTTTAACGGGACAGGTTTAGAAAATAATGCTTCCAATGAGGTGTTTCAGGTCAATGGCCATGATCATACTAATTTACCTGCTAATATCTCCTGTGACCAGAAGACCATTATGTGCAGTGACACACAGCCAAGGAAAGGTAAAAAGTGCCAATTGAGCCAGGGAATGGGACCAGACAAAAAAGATCATTTACCTCCTATTGCAAAACGACACCGGAAATTAAATGCTTTTGGTCGCTCAGAGACAAACCTCAGCAAACTCAACAACTTGGGAGGTGATCCATTAAACCCAGAGAAGGCCAGTGGTTTTGCAAAAAATCCTGATTTTAGTGAGAAAGTTGTTTCTAAAATGGATATGTCTCAGGAGAAGAAATTATCAGCCAGCTTGTCTAAAGGCAGCATAAGCATCAGTAGCGAAGGCATCCTAGGTGGTACCTGTTTTGCTGCTGAAGATCATCATGAAGGACCTCAACCCAGGACGTTGATTGACTTGAACTTACCTATTCCTCCAGATGTTGAGGCTGATGAGCCTTTCATGACAGAAACAAAAGAGAGAAAACATGATCAAATGAGCAATGAGCCAGATAATCCCAATGAGGTGAAACCCTCAGAATATGTGGCCAATTCTGAGCAGCAGCCTAACATAAATAACCGGAGACAGAGCACTAGGAGCCGACCACTGACCACTAAAGCACTGGAAGCTCTTGCTTTTGGATATCTAGACCCAAAGCAGAAGCGAAAGAGCAGAGATGCCTCATCACGAGAAACTTCAATGTTAAGACCTTCTCGACGTGCTCGTGGTAAAGTGAGAGCTACCGAGAATTTTGGTAATAGTATGGTGGATTTCAAAGTTGAGGAAATGGCAAATGGGATGTGTCAAAATAAT
Source organism: Quercus robur (assembly GCF_932294415.1). Classification (NCBI taxonomy): domain Eukaryota; kingdom Viridiplantae; phylum Streptophyta; class Magnoliopsida; order Fagales; family Fagaceae; genus Quercus; species Quercus robur. The sequence continues at coordinate 46,735,616 of NC_065539.1, read as the reverse complement.
AGTGACATGTTGACCAAGCTTCAAGTTTGACTCAAAGGGCAAAGATTCACAATGTCTTGGGTTTCTGAATTGTTAAGCTGCTGATGTCATGAGGGACAACATGAGAATGGACTTAACTGGCGTTTGTTGTTGTGCTTCTATGCTCTGAAGAATGCTTACCTCTCTCACCTGCAACCATGACCCTTCATTTCCTTCACTTATCTAACTGGTTCATCATTTGCAGCTTCAGTTACCTATTTCACAAATGAAATATGTTGCAAATTGACTTCCTAGACGTGGTTTTCATTAGACAAGTCTGCTCTGATCAGAGGTACTGAGAATCGGGAAAACAAAACTAGAGTAGAAGATACTTGTCAATTCAACATGTGATAGAATAGGGCTCCATTTCTTTACTTCAATTTGCAGTGGCTATGCTTAGTTATTAGTTGCTGCTCTAGTCTCCATTCTCATCCTAAATTACATGTCGCTGTTTCACTGCTAATTTCTGAGCAAGCTTCTGCATCTATGCAATACAGTAGTCCATAGTGGTCCAAGCTGATAAAACGAGTACAGGTGTTTTGTATCAACATTTGCTACGTCCAAATGAGTTATAATTTCTGTTGTGTCCTGTTGGTTAAAAAGTTAACTGCATGAAATGGGAAGAGAACTTGATTTATTGCAATTTCTTTGCCCAAAAATAGAGCACCGGGTTGTTCACTTGTTCCTGTTTTTCAAGCTGACTTCAACGGTGCATACAGCAATGTTACTTGCCAAAAAAGCTAGACATCAATTCAACTTGATTTAAGTTAAGCCTTTCAAAAATTACTACTCCAAACCCGCTGTGCAAATCCTTCTGCATGAGCACAATAATAGTTACTGTTAACTCATTTGCCAGAGCATCTTGTTACACTTTTAACCATAGTTATCAAAACTGTTGAATTATTAAGTGCAAAAATGGAAAAAAAAAATGTGGTTTTTTTCTTTTATCAAAATAACTTCACATTAAAAATCAGACAATTCTAATATGGTTTGATATTTTTAGAGAAAAAATAAATAGATCATAGGCTTTTAACGAATTATTCGGTTTATTTTCAAATTTGGTTTTTCAATATTAACTTACATATCCCTTTTCTGTTTTTTTTTTTTTTTTTTTTTTTTTTTAAGAAAAAACTGTTGATCATTAATTATCATAAAAGACACCATTTTGTTTTAAAACTAAGAATAAAATTTAAATTTGAAAGTCCCAAAATGGTACAAATTTGAAAGTTTAAGAACTTAAGGGACCAAATAATAGCAATTCAAAAGTTTAAAGTGTCAACTGCAAGTTTTGAAACTTAAGACATTAAACCTAAAGCATTATTTGGTGTTGTATAGTGGACTTGTATATATAAATTTTTTTTTTTTTTTTACATATTCTATTGTCAATATCAAAACATATGTTTTTCTAGTCATTCACAAATCATCTATTTTTCTCTCCCTCTAATAGCCACCTTATTATAATAACTACTTCTAACTTGTCTCGTACTTAATCTGTCTTTCTTTTGTCTCTCCCAAGTTTTGCCTACCTTAAAGATCAAATAAAAACAAGACAAAACGCTCATCTTGCAGCCCAATTGACACCCATCTCTTGTCCCACCGTGGTTTGGGTTCGGATTTAGATTCCACTAGCCCTTCCTCTCGCTCAACCCAAAAAAAAAAAAAAAAAGGATAATAATATATATATTAAAAAATTACATTAGTAACAAACTAACATGACCGAGATAAAATCGCCTGCGTGGAACTAAGGAGTCCATAAGACCAACCGAGTAAGAAGGAAAACATATACGTGGCCCACTATACAACAAGCCACGTGTCACTCCTTCCAGCTTAATAAAGAGAGTTGTACTTATAGAGGACACGCTACTGCATAACTCTCAGCTTCAGTCCTCCATGGCCTTCTTCTTCCTGTCTCAAAATCTCAAATCCTAGGGTTTTTTTCATTGATAATCAAAGAATTCCTCATACGAAAAGCTCTGTATGTTAAATCATAGCTAAAGAACCATTTTTCCGTGAGAAAGAAAAAATGGGTCAGGCATTTCGTCGAGCATCTGGCAGAATTAAAGCATCTTCGCCGAATATCGAGCCAATGGCGTCGTCAAAGCCGAAAACCGTCGTCGATCGCCAGCCACCGGTAGTGGGTCCCATTGACGTGTCGAAGATCTCGAGGGCCGTCGATATTGATGCTGGTCAGTGAGCTTCGAAAACTAGAGCTTTTATTCTCGTTTTTCATGAATTCGGATTTTTATTTTGAGCTTTGAGTTTGTCAGATTTGTGGTGGAATTTCAAGAGAAAGAAGTAGTATTTTTTGTTCATTTCTTTTCCTTTTGATAGAATAGTAGTGTTCTAAGTGATTAAATTTATCATTTTTTTTGTTATGGGCTTAAGCTTTTGGGACGGTTAGCGATTAATCATAGTTTATTTTCTTATCAACCAAACGAAGCGTTAGCAATGTAATTATCATTTGGTTATATAAATTTATGCATTTCTTCCAATGGGGTTTGTTATTTTTGTGCTATAATTGATTTTAGGGACTCTACTTAGCCAAGCATTGGGAACATTTTCTATAAAGAAGAGTCCAATGGACTCGCCTCTAGCTAGTAAAACCTACGAACAACTAACCCCACTTGCCAGAACTAGTTGCCCGGGCAATTTAGGGACATTCACCCCTAACGGGCTAAGCAGTTTGATGGATGTGTATCTATGTATTTATAATTTTATATTATACATGTATATAAGTAGGCGGGTGCCCTTAGGACATTTATTAATATACCATTTTAGGAAAGTTTTGATTACTGACAAAAATGTCAATTACTTTTTTCTTTTCCCATAAAAAAGTTTCTAAAAATATTTCTTAAACCAATGCTCTAAAGGAATCCATTAACTTTTCCTATAGGTATATAGGAACAACAATAAAAAAATAAAATATTGTTTGTAAGTTAAACACGTACCCTGGTTCCTTTGGGACTTGAACCCACAACCTTAGCCTCCATCCCATTATTAAGGAGAAAGAAGTGACATTTGAGGCAGGACGCTCACGCACTCACACACACACATGTATAGTAATCGAGGATGAAGAATGATTACATTTAACATTTGTGCACACACATTCTGTTTCATTTTTAAGTAGCTTCTTAAAGAATTAATAGTTACTGTTGTATTGCTTCATTGTTTTGGAGATGTGAATCTTTATGCGTCATGTTAAATCGCGTTAGAAATTTACAATAAAATATCCAGATAAGTGCTTTGAAATTGATCTGTTAGTGCAGTCATTCCCCCCCCCCCCCCCCCCCCCACCCCCTCCCAATCCCATATGCGCTTGTGTGATTATATATATGCGTGCATGTGTCTTGACTTATAGTATATGATTATTAGGATTGTGTACTGAATTCATTTTATGCAGATTGATGGTTTCATTTCTGCTTTCTTTTAGATGGTAACCCAAAAATCAATCCTGACAATGTCCTTGAAGTACGAGATCCAAAATATGATGCCATGCTTAGTCAAATGACTGGTAGAATTAGATCAAAGCCTGGAGGGAAACTTGAGATGGGTGAGGTGAGTTAATGCAAGGTGCTTGTCTTTGTGAAACTTCTTTTTTTAAGAACTATTTGAAGACTTATATTTGTCCAAAACTATTGTCTGATTTTGCTTTCAAATATAGGATTTACCAATCTGAAAAAATCTACACCACCCCCCCCCCCCCCCCCAAAAAAAAAGGGTTCATGTAATGAATTAGGTGGTGCAATTTGATGCTGCTTAATTGCATTGAATATTGAGAAAAAGGTTTGTGCACTTTGAGGATATTGTATAGATATTGATGCTTGACTATTTTCTTAATGCACATTGTCTTTGATAAAAGTCTTTTAATTTCATGCACACAGAAAATTGCTTACCTGTGATTTATAATGGCTTTGTTCCATTTGACTGGATCATCATATGCCTACTTGAACGAGGCAACATATTACTATTACAGTATATGTATATTTGGTGCTGTGTAATTTTTGTCCACTTTGATCCAACTCATTGGATTGTGTGTGAGGGCCTATTGAATGCCTCACGGTCATTGATAAATGCTTGGGGTAGTTAATTTGTATACTAATATTACAGGCAGCTGTGGGAGAAAGGTATGATAGGCCCATGCCGAAACTGCGAAATACAAAACCTGATTCTGGCTATGAGGAAACGCCTGCCCCTCCAGGAACTCTGAATGTAGCACAACTTCGCCAAATTATTTTCCTGCACCAAGGCAAGGCTGCTGACCATGAGGGACCTATGGATATCCAACAGATTGCTGAAAAATTCCGAGTTGATGTTGTGCAGGTTCAAAGGATTGTGCAGTTCCTATCCATGCCTCCAGAGGACAGCAGTAAATCAGAAAACAGTGTATGAAGATCAGTAGTTTTCACTTTATCTTACAAACTAACAATTTTTTTGTTGAATAAGGGATGATTCTAATAGGGATTTGAAGGTTTCATGAAGTTTTTTTAACCTGAAATCCTGATTATATAGAGCATGAATCAGAAACTTCCAGCTATCAGTTTCTATTTGATCTCTAAGAAATTTTGTATGATTTTCACGTGTATGTGTGGTGAAGGACACCATAATTTCTTGAACCTTGTTGGGACATCTGATGTTAGCCCAAAAAATGAGAATTTGTTGTTTGGATTCACAATTGGGGAACCCTTTCCAGTTGCATGAGATTATTGAACAACATATACGATACTTATTCTACGATTATTGATTAGAAGCATTCTTTATATTCTCCATCTCTATCTGTGAGTGTAACCGGGTGCACTCAATTGCAATAAATTTTCTTAACTTCCTTTCATTGTGAGAGGAGCATTGTGTTATGTCGTGCAATTGAGTCATTGAATTCGGATAGATTTGGACATGTTATGCTGCTTATGCACATTACAGGCAAATTCAACAAGATAGTGTTAAAGCCATAGAATTTGCCAGAAATGGAGCAACCTGAAACAAGGCCATAGGCTACGTGACCTTATAACATGCAAAACATGTATATAGGATCAATTAATTCTTGATGTCATTTTTTTGTTATACACCATTTAATAATGTTTTATTTGACTAATATTTAGAAAATCCCATAGTAAGATTGCAGATTCCCTTTATTCTAAATGTATATATCAAATTTCATTTTAAATTCTAAATGTGCTGATCAAATTTCATTTTAAGTGAATGCAATTTACCATCCAATCTATAAATTCATGTTCTACATATTACTTTATAATACCAGATATATATATATATATATATAATATAGACATTTTATAAATGACATCTCTATTGATTTTTTACCATCTTTTGATAGTTTGCTAGGATGAAGGATATAAGTACACAATGTGATCATACAATGGATTTGTCAAAAAACACATCTCATAAATTACTAAGGGTTTTTTTTTTTTTTTTTTTTTTTTAAATTTTTTTTTAAGTGTAAATTACTAATTAGTATTTTTTTTTAATAAGTGTAAATTTCTAATTAATCTAAACTTGAATCTTATTCCATACGCACCAGGCGTAAGTCTTTTATCAATTCTAGATTTATTTTAATTACCACTTAATTCAAAGTAATCAAGTTTCAACTTAATCGTGTCATTACCAAAAGTAATAATGTGCATGTCATTCTATAACAATAAACAATTGATGAAAAGATAAATGTGATTTCTTCATGAGTATTGTAGGGATAAGAGCCCAAAATCGTATATTGGGCCTTGGCCAAGAACGTTAATTAGTCCGAGGACGAATAAACGGTAGTGAGAGTATTAAGTTCAGAGTCTCCTAAGTAACATGCAAGTGGAAAGGTTGGAAAAGGTGGTTCGAGAAGGAATATCTCCTCGGATAAGTCAGGCACAGATCAAATGCATATCCTATCACTCAAAGTTACCTTCCAGGAAACTCCTTTACTAGGGGCGTGCGTTACGAACATATTGGAAGAATGGGAGCTAGGAAATATCTAAGATAAAGCTGCTGCCACCGCATTGAATGCATTGCAGCTAACTTTTTGGCCGCATTTATGTGGAGAAGACCCCTGAACAATGCTGCATTAGCTATCCCAACTCAGAGCGCCAGAAAGGATGTCCAATGGGACAAACACTCAAGTAGTGGCTTAGATGATCAACAAGTGTAGCATCAAGATTATCAAAGGGGAACTATATAATGTAAAAGACCCTCCATAAAGAAAGGATCGGAAATTTGTAAAATGGAGCACTGTAACAGCTTAAACTAGATCTGTAATCTTTTTCAATCAATATAGACTGGAACAGATCTCCTCGGATTGGGCCAAGGACAAATGTACTTAGAGAGCTTCATTCCATCCTTTATCTTTTGAAATCCATCCTAACTGTTAAGTCATTCATTAGAGTCTAGTTCTCAAACCCACTCTCTACAAATTCATTGTACTGGGCCTATTGGGATTGGATCCAATCACACTTTGGGCCAAGGATCAAATTCAGTCCTTACAATTGGCGCCGTCTGTGGGGAGAACTTGTGTGATAGTGAGTGCAACGGTCAACTATGGTAGGATCAGGTCCCCATCAGCAATACTCCATGGGGTCCTAACGACAAGATGATTTCCTTAATCTTGAACGTATGAGAGATCGAGAGGGCAGCGTGCATACTACGCATACAAGCAGAAGCCATTCTCGACTTGGAAGTCACGTCTCTCAAGAGCAACATAACAGAGCCATGCAATTGGAGATTGACCAGTTAAAGAAGAAGTTGCACCATGCCAAGTGAGAACGAACCCCCTCCAACTCTAACATTTCCTCTGAGGGTGAAGAAAATGCTAGTTATAGGCGAAGGTCAAGAACTCCACCAATCACAAACGTAGATACAAGAGTTCGCCCCGCAGAAGCTTGGGAAATGATGCTATGAGCAAAGCATTGAACCAGATTTCCAAGTTGCCTTTTTACGCGCAAGATTGAAAGGGTAATACTTCCTCAGTGGTTCCATCAGCCAACGTTCACCATTTACAATGGTCGAATAGACCCTACGGAGCATGTGAGCCACTTCAATCAGAAAATGGCTGTCCATTCCAAAAACGAAGCCTTGATGTGCAAGGTATTCCCATCCAAACTAGGACCCGTGGCGATAAGATGGTTCGACGGCCTAAGGGCAAATTCCATAGATTCCTTCAAGAAGCTCACCCAGGCATTTGGCTCTCGTTTTATTACGTGTAACAGAGTTCTTCGGCCCTTGGATTCCCTATTGTCCTTATCATGTAAGAAGGGGAGACCCTGAAGACATACTTGGACAAATACTGGGAGATGTTCAATAAAATAGATGGTGACTTTGATGACGTAGCCATCAGTAATTTCAAAGTTGGCCTTTTAGCTAAGCACGGTTTAAGGAAATCTCTGACTAGTAAACCGGTCACCAACATGCACCAACTCATGGACCGAATTGATAAATATAAGAGGGTCGAGGAAAACCAATAGCAGGGGAAAGGAAAGGCTAAGGTTATCCTTCAGGAGAGGAGGGATTTCAGGTCGGACCGATATAACAACAATCGACCTCGGAGGGACTTCGCTGGGCAGTTAGGATCTGACAATACTCAGGCGGTTAACGTGGTGTTTCGAGAACTGGTGCAGCAAGTTCTGGAGAAGATTAAGAATGGGTCATTCTTCAAACAGCCAAATAAGATGGCAGAAAACCCCGCGAGGCGCAATCAAAACCTTTATTGCCAATATCACCAAGACTAGGGACATACTACAAAAGACTGCAGAAAATTGTGGGACCATTTGGACTAGCCGGTCTAAGAGGGAAAGTGGAAGTAGCTTTTGCATCATTCCAGTGGTCAGGGGAGCCAGACAGGTTCGGAATCCCGGAGAGATGCTTCTTCAAGACCTCTTTTAGGCACAATAAATGTCATCTTCGCCGCTCTAGGGAGGACCGAGTCCTGTCCCTCCAGAATAATGTCAGTCGCTCGGCTGTCAGTCGAGGACTCAAATTCTAGGCCAAAGAGCGCTAAAGTGAGCATCCAACCGATGTTAAGCTTTTCGGATGAAGATAAGGTTGGAACCATATAACCCCAAGATGATGCTTTGGTGATCACGTTAAGAATTGGGGGGTATGACGTGAAGAGAGAGGTAGTTCATGTTCACCAAGTTAAGGTAGGGCCTAGCTGGATGAACCCCATAGTACTATTCTTGAAGGAGGATATCCTGCCTGAGGAGAAATCAAAAGCTAACAAAGTACATAGAAAGGCTCCTTGGTTCTGGCTATCCGAGGATTAGAAATTGTACAAGCGTTCCTTTTCCGAGCCATACCTACTATGCATACATCCCGAGGCATCAGAACTACTCCTTGAGGAGTCACATGAAAGGATTTGTGGAAGCCACACTGAAGGCAGATCTTTATCCCACCGAACCATCACTCAGGGCTATTGGTGGCCAAACATGCAAAAGGAAGCACAAGAATATGTGAAGAAGTGTGATCAATATCAAAGATTTGCACCAAACGTGCACCAACCAGGAAGAGTCCTTAATCCCTTATCTAGCCCTTGGCCTTTTGCTTAATGGGGCTTAGACATTGTCGACCCTTTCCTCAAGGCAGCAGGGAACAAGAGGTATTTGCTGGTCGACATGGACTACTTCACTAAGCGGGTTGAAGCTAAGCCCTTGGCAAACATCATGGATGTGGATTTGGAAAAACATTGTCACATGGTTCGGGCTCCCTCGTACCCTCATCTCGGACAATGGCCTTCAATTCGATAGCAAATCTTTCAGAAGATACTGTTGTGACCTGGGAATTACGAATAGATATTCTACCCCAGCTTATCCCCAAGGGAATGGACAAGTTAAGGCTGTGAACAAGGTCATAGTGAATGGACTCAAAAAGAGTTGTCGGATGTCCTTTGGACATACCAAACCACACCTCGCAGATCAACAGGGGAGACTCCCTTTTCAATGACTTATGGGACCGAAGTGGTTATTCCTTTAGAGACTGGCTTCCCAACTCTGAGGACAAGTTCTTTCAATTTGAGCAATAACAGTGGATTGCTGGAAAAAAGCTTAGATTTTATTGAAGAGAGAAGAGAAAATGCAATGGTCCAATTGGCATATTACCAACACAAGCTCAAACAAGGTTATGATGCAAATGTGAAGTTGAGACCGTTAGCACCTGGTGTCTTGGTGTTGAGAAAGGTTCTAGGTATTACAAAGAACCCATCTTGGGGAAAGCTGGGGCCCAACTGAGAGGGGCCATATCGCATCACCTCAGTGGCTGGTATAGAAGCATATTTCCTCGAAGACCTAGATGAACATGTAATACCACGCCCTTGGAATGTAAACAACCTGAAAATGTACTATTATTAATGAAAATTCCCTTTGTCATGTGCTCATTTATTGTGTAAATACATCATACTTCCCATTATTATCTTTATAAGTGTTAAACAGAACCTTAATCATGTCTGATTTCTTGGACCACATACTTTGGTAAAATTAACACTCAATGGCATCTTTATAAGTGTTAAATAGAACCTTAGTCATGTCTGGTTCCTCGGACCACATACTTTGGTAAAATTAACACTCAATGACATCTTTATAAGTGTTAAACAGAACCTTAGTCATGCCTGGTTCCTCAGACCACATGCTTTGGGGAAATTAACACTCTATGACATCTTTCTAAGTGATTAAACAGAACCTTAGTCATGCCTGGTTCCTCGGACCACATACTTTGGTAAAATTAACACTCAATGGCATTTTTATAAGTGTTAAACAGAACTTTAGTCATGTCTGGTTGCTCGGACCACATACTTGAGTAAAATTAACACTCAATGGCATCTTTATAAATGTTAAACAAAACCTTAGTCATGCCTGGTTCATCGGACCACATGTTTTGGGGAAATTAACACTCTATGACATCTTTCTAAGTGATTAAACAAAACCTTAGTCATGTTTGGTTCCTCGAACCACATACTTTGGTAAAATTAACACTTAATGGCATCTTTATAAGTGTTAAACAGATCCTTAGTCATGTTTGGTTCCTCGGACCACATGCTTTGGGGAAATTAACACTCTATGACATCTTTCTAAGTGATTAAACAGAACCTTAGACATGCCTGACTCCTTGGACCACATGCTTTGAGGAAATTAACACTCAATGACATCTTTCTAAATGATTAAACAGAACCCTATTATGATTGATCCCCCGGATCACATACTTGGGAAAAATTAACACTGTGATATCTATTGGTCTTCTACTAAGTGTCAAAACAGATCTAGGGTTATACCCAACTCCTCGGATAGATGGCTTTAAATAAGTTGAAGTCCTCATTTATTTATCTAAGTGATGAGCAGGATGAAGGTTGTCTGCCCCTTTTATTTTTTACGAAATATATATTTATCTTCATTAGATTCAGCCTTCATTGCAGAAGGTTCAATTCGCAATACTAATATGTGATAGACCTCTTTATTGTTGGTACTTGATCAAATTACTTAGATTATTAGCACTGTGTTATTGTTAGTTTTCATTGAGGACGGAGTAGCAGCAGTTCAATGCCATTTGCAATAGTAATAAGCTTCAAAGCATATAAAGTAAAGGTGCAAGAGATAAAAAGAAAAGCATTTTCATTAAACAGAGGGAGTACATTATATACAGTGACAGAATACCATTAAAAAAAAACTACAAGAAAATCCTAAGTGCTAAGCCTTGGCCTTTGGAGGAGGAGGGCCTTCATTCTGGCTCGGCTTAGAGATAGAAGCGTCCTTAGCCTTAGGATCAGCTTCTTTAGTCTTGGCCTATGCTTCCTTTACCTTAGCTGTAGTTTCCTTGACTTGGCAGCGTCTTTGGCTTCGGCAGCGTCTTTGGCTTCTAAGGGGGGCTTGGTCCCCTTACCCTTGCCTTTGTCTTTGGCCCCTTCAGCCCATTGGCCCTAATCACCAGCTTGGCCGAGTCCTTTCAAAGCCTCAGGGAGGGGGAGAGCAACTTGGGCAGTCAAGGGCTGCTCTGAAGTCTCTGGAGCAAGGGTAGAGGAAGAAGGGATGGCACCTGGAATTTCACGAATATTTGGGTGATAATATATGCTCCTATGCTGCCTCCACGCCGAGTCTGCAGGGACTCCTGCAACGTTGAAGGCCTCATCCCATGTTGCGTTGTAGTAATCCCTGCATACCTCAACTAGCTCCTCAGCCAACCTGACCTGAGTCTCCTCTACGCCAAGGAGATAGGACGCCTGCTTTTTAGCCTCCGCTGCCTCCTTGGCCAACTGAGCCGCCTCCTTGGCCTTCTGAAGATCTGCCCTCAGCTCCAACACAAGTTGCCTTGAAGTGGCCAGCTCTATCTCGGTCTAATAAAGCAACTTGCGCTGGTCCTCAGCTTGAGTTTGGGCACTCAAAGTCCTGCCTCAGCACTCCTTCTGTCCCTCTGCTCGACAGTTAGCTTCGAGAGCAGCTCCTTATTCTCCTCCTTTGCAGCCCCCAAGGCCTTTTCAGTCTTGAGGCGGAGGTGGACCTTGTTCTTGACATCATTTCGGGCCTCTTTGACCTATTCCTCGGCCATAAAGACCTCCTAGATGATCTGCACACAAAAAAATATAGCAACCCCATTAAAAAAAAAAAACCAACCTTACTAGTACTTTATAAATAAAAAAAGTATGTGGCTGTGAACTTACTATAGTAAGGTCCCTTTTTAAGGACATGAAGAGGTCTTGCTGCTTTAGCTTCCTCACAACGTCCATATCCTTGGGTAAAAGAAATTGCTGCTCCAAGGCCTCAACTATGTATGCAGAATGACCTTTTTGGAACTCCCTAACAGAGGCATTCCAAGGGATGGCAGCCCCATCCACCTCCAGCCGAGGAGACCAGGTACGTTGCTGAGTGCGCACCTCGACCAAAGTTTGCTCCTCCCGGCTGTCCACAGAAGTGGACCTCTTGTCCCTAGGGTCTTTGGCCACTTTCTATCGTTTGGTACCCTTCTGAGGGGCCACCTCCCCTTCCTCAAGCTCCTGCACTGGTCTTTTCTTCTTTAGATTTGAAATGGCGTGCAATCCGAGGTCGGTAGGAGGTGGAGGGGGAGGAGGGGGAAGATTGGGAGGAACTTGGGACTTGGGGGCTTCTTTTGAAGTTGACCCCTTGTTCCTTGCGGCCATGAGATCTCTTAGGCCATTGTTCCCCCGGTTCAATGCCATCTCGTATTCCTCTTCTTCGGAGGTGTTGTTTGGACGGGCAATCATAAGAATCGGGGCGTGAACACCTAAGTATCTATCAGTCTCGTCCTCGGCGTTCGAGATGTGAACTACTTAAGCCCTTGGAGTCTCCTCTTCTTCAAAGTGAAATTTGTCTATCTCCTCCTTGAGTGATAGGCATGAAGAGGCAATCTCCTCCTCTGGTGGTGCTGCTGCTTCAGGCAAAACCCGTTGAAGTGGCAATACGACTGGTGGAAGGTCTTCTTGAGCTAGGAAGTTTGGGCGTGACACGTCAATCCAAGCCAACTGCGGATCACCTACTCTTATGGCGTGGCCTATTTTTTGATATATCATCGAGATGGGCTCGAAGTCCAGGATCAAGTTGACGGCTCGCAACTACCTATCCTCGCTTACAAAGATCTCGGACCTCAGCAAATAGTTGAGAGCTGCAACTTTGGTCAGACTGAGCCTAGGCGCTACGTGCCTCTTGTCTGCAAAAACGGCCAAGGAGCAAAACATGGTTAGAAAGTTAGAATTTGTCATCAACGAAGGCAAAATGAAAGAGAAATAATAACATAGTTAAGGTCAAAATATCTAAATCTCTTGCTAAGGAACTTAACTCTAAGGTATCCCACTTGGCTCTCCTTCTCGAACGGGGCAGTGAAGGCCATTATGCCACGCTCTCGAAGCTATCAGGTAGTCGTCTTTCATACCCTTCTTAGATTTGGGGAGGCATGAGACGAGCCTAACGATAGATGATCTGGACTTAAGGTAAAACCCCGCGTCAGCGAGTGAGTGGCACTTGTACATATGGACCACATCATGCCAGGTGAGCCCCAAACCCAGATACTCGTTTAGAGCATCAACACTACCTAAGACCCTAAAGAGGTTGGGTGCGCACTAATGAGGACACAACCTATGGTTCATAAGGTAATCTCGGGTTATTCTACGCATAGGGAGCGTCATTCCTCCTTCTATAAAAGCTATCATAGGAATGATGACTTCCCCCTCTTCTCTATGTGTTAGTAGTTGGTCTGGAGCACAATACCGCAGGGCAACTTCCTGTGGTATGTGATATCTGGCCTTAAAGGCCTCTATTTTTGCAAGGGAGTCTACAAGGTGCTTAAACCTACCCATTTGGACAAACTACAAGGAAATGAATGAAGTTTCAAAGGAAAGAATATGAATTGGAAGGCCGAGGAGACCGACCGAAAAGAAATGAACCTAGGAAAAGAAGAAACTTACGGAAATTAACACTTGTGGTGGCCCTGGTGCTTCTCAAAGGTTTAACTTTTAAAAGGGAAGGATTGAGGAATCCTGAAGGTTTAAGAAGAGTTGAAGATTTGAGAGTTAGGAATCTCTGAAAAGCTTGAAGACTTGTGAAATGAGGAAAAATGATTTCCACGGGTGCCTTATATAGGGGGTGGGATTGAGTAGGAGTTATCTCGCCCAAAATTCAAGGAGAAATGTCAACCGCAGGATCTACATCCCATCGTTAGATGCGGGAAAAAGAGCGCCACCTAGAGTAATTAATGACGCATCGCGGGCTACGAAGCGTCAGTGACGGTTATGAGGCGTGCAAAAAGGTACTCCCACACTTGCAAACCAAAGAACTGAATGGCCTTAGCTCCTAAAAATCAAAACCCCACTTTTTCTCCTCGGATAAGAGGGAAAAACCAGAGTTTTAAGGGGCTATTGTAGGGATAAGGGCCCAAAATTGTATATTGGGCCTTGGGCCTTGGCCAAGAACGTTGATTAGTCTGAGGACGAATAAACGGTAGTGAAAGTGTTAAGTTCAGAGTCTCCTAAGTAACATGCAAGTGGAAAGGTTGGGAAAGGTGATCTGAGGAGGAATATCTCCTCAGATAAGCCAAGCACAGATCGAATGCATATCCTATCACTCAAAGTGACCTTTCAGGAAACTCCTCTACTGGGGGCGTGTGTTACGAACATACTGGAAGAATGGGAGCTAGGAAATATCTAAGATAAAACTGCTGCCATCGTATTGAATGCATTGCAGCTAACTTTTTGGCTGCATTTATGTGGAGAAGACTCCTGAATAGTGCTGTATTGGCTATCCCAACTCATAGAGCGCCAGAAAGGATGTCCAATGGGACAAACACTCAAGTAGTGGCTTAGATGATCAACAAGTGTAGAATCAAGATTATCAAGTGTAGGATCAAGATCATCAAAGGGGAACTATATAATGTAAAAGACCCTCCATAAAGAAAGGATCATAAATTTGTAAAAGGGAGCACTGTAACAGCTTAAACTAGATCTGTAATCTTTTTCAATCAATATAGACTGGAACAGACCTCCTCGGATTGGGCCGAGGACAAATTTACTTAGAGAGCTTCATTCCATCCTTTATCTTTTGAAATCCATCCTAACTGTTAAGTCATTCATTAGAGCCTAGTTTTCCAACCCACTCTCTACAAATTCATTGTACTGGGCCTATTGGGCTTGGATCCAATCACACTTTGGGCTAAGGATCAAATCCTGTCCTTACAAGTATCAAAGTCAAATCAACAATATTTGAGAACAGCTTATTTAACTTTTTGCTAAAAGTATGTTAAAATATATTTCTACTTTGCAAAATTGTTAAATTAAAAAAAAAAAAAAAAAAAAAAAAAAAAAAAACTATACATAAAAACTAAAAAACAAAAAACTAGTTAGTCTTTAACCACACCATTGTTCACAACTATATATCCTATGTAATCAATTACACTATAATCTATCACTTTCATATGAACCTACCATTTTTTTTCAACTACTCACTGTCTAGAATTTTAAAGTTGTAGCATAAAAAGGGTGTGCTACTAGATTTTTTTCGTTCAAATTTTCACATTGCCTTTTCACATTGCCTTTACTTTTTGTGTTCTGACTTCTGAGCCAAAGTGAGGTGAGTGAATTTTTCGGCGTCTGTAACAGAATTGTATTAAGAAGTGCCTATTCATTTTCAGTTGAACCATTTTGTGAGAGTGACAAAGCTCGTCTAAGATATATTGGATTAATTACATAATTTTTTGCCCCCAAATTATGGGTCAATCTCAATCTCTTCCAAAATTTTAATATCAAGCAATGTTCTCATTGATTGATTAATAATAAATAAGTTGCCCTATATCTGTGGGGACCAGCCCAAAATAACAGGCTGGCTGGGCCCTAGGCCCGTCCGAGGAGTCGTGTGGCCCAAGCAGTCCTTATTCAGGCCCACTAGGGCAAAGAGAACATTTTCGAGGAGTAATTTCTCCTCGGAGACTGTAAAATTTGGAGCAAATGTACATCCAAGCCACTATAGTCCATCTTCCAAATGTATAAAAAGGAAGGAAACTCGAAATATCTCAGTAAAGGCTGCCACCACCACATTAAATGCATTACAACTACTCTTCTGGCCGCATTAATGAGGAGAAGACCCTTGAACAGTGTTACCTTGGCTACCGCAACTCACAAAGAATTGAGGGAGGTGTCTGATGGGACAGGTGCTCAAGTGGGGGTTTGGATGATTAACAAGTGTAAAGCCCAGATGATTGGAAAGGGCCTATATAATATGTAAAGGTCCCCCAAGAGAGGGGACGGAGAGAAAGGAGGAGAGAATACAGTAGAGAAATCTTGTTACATTAATCTGTGTCCATTAATAAAGTTGGGAGCCTTATCATCTGTGAGGGACCTCTCTTCACGGTAGCATTTTCGTTCTCGTTTCTGTATTCCATTAACCCATGCAACAAACCGTTTAAACTAACTGAAACAAAGTTCTTTAGCCCATACTCTACAAAAGAATTCATTGTGTGGGACTTTTTGGGCCAAGACTTGACCGACAAGGACTGGGCCACCAAAATTGTGCCCCTACAATATCATTCACAGTTTTTGTCAAATTCAAAACTTTCCAGGGATATTCGGCCAGTTTTTCTGTCATTTATATACAACTAGTGTGGGTTGCACGTGTAAGGCACGTGCTGGCCCTTTAGTAAGAAAATTAATATAGATTTTTTTTTGTTGAAGAAGTATGAAGTCAAGTACTTAAATTTAAAATAGCTACTTGAATATCTATGTACTATGAAAATTTCTTAGAATTTATTTGCTAAATGTAATATCTACTCATCGAAAAATGCTACAAAGAATGATAATGAATGTAATCATCTTTCTACAATATTTAAATTTTCGCATTAAATGATAATATATGCTACAATTTTTTTGAATATCTTCATTAAATTAAACACTTGCAATAATCTACAGTGAAGATTTTGTTATTGTTTCTCAAAAAAAAAAAAAAAAATTTGTTATTCATATTTCATTCTTTATTATCTTATTTTATGAGTCTAAGTACGGTATTTAACTTACTTATTTTTAATGAATACCCTTTTCAGCAGAAAAATAAATAAATAAAAAAAGACATATTTCATCAAAGTTTCTATTAGATAAAATTATAAGTTTAGAAGATTTAAACCTAATAAATTAGTGTTCTCTATGTAACAAATAGAATACCATATATCATCATTCTAACTTTCCAAGCATGACTACCAATTTATCACATAAAATTCAAAATACACAAAGAAATTTTTTGGGACATTAAAATTTAGTAGGAGTATATTAGACATTGCACAATGGAATATTTTAGGAATTATAAGATTTTGTTAGGGTTTAATTAAGAGAGAAACAATAGGGGTATATGCTCATTTACAAAATATAAATGATGAAATTATTCAACTTTAGTTTAGGGGGGAATGCAACTACCCAAATATAAAGGAGGAAAGTGTTACTTCGTCAATTTGTGTGTGTGTTGTATGTGTGTGTTTTTATTTTTATTTTTAAAAAAAAAAAAAAAACTCTTGAAACAATGTGTTAAAAAAATCAAACTAAAAAAATTATGCATCAAACAATGAATTTTAGTTCAACAAATTGAATAAACCAAAAAAGGAGTCTAAAAACACAACAGAAAGTCACAATATTTTTACAATACCTTTATTTCTAGCTATGGTGGGTCCTAGTCTAATATTTTATTATTTTATTTTAAAGTAATGTTACGTCCACAATATTTTCATAATAAATCTTAGATGATAAATTGCTACTGATTTTAAATTGGGCTAATCACTTTTAACCGTACATTTAAAAATAAAATAAAAAGCCAACTGAAGAAAATTGTGCCTAAAACAATAAATTTTGGATTACTAAATTTGACTAAACCAGAAAAGAAGTCTACAAACACAACAAAAAGTCACGATATTTTTACAATACATTTATTTTTAGCTATGGTGGGTCCTAGTTTGATATTTTATTATTTTATTTTAGAGTAATGTTACATCCACAATATTTTTATAATAAATCTTAGGTGGTAAATTACTACTGGTTTTAAATTAGGCTAACCACTTTTAACCATGCATTTAAAAATAAAATAAAAGGCCAACTGAAGAAAATTGTGCCTAAAAAATTGAATTTTAGCTTACTAAATTTGACTAAATAAAAAAAAAAGCTTAGGAACACAACAAAATATACAAAAAAGAAGTTTAGGAATATAACAAAACGTCACAACATTTTCATAATACTTTTTATTTCTAATTATGGTAGGTTCCAGTTTGATATTTTATTATTTAATTTTTACGTTCACAGTATTTTCACAAAATCTTAGGTAAAAAATTATTACAAGTTTTAAAATTATGCATTAAAACAAAAAAAAAACAAAAAGACAATACAAGAAAATTGTGCGTGAAACATAAAGTGAATTTTGGCTCACCCAATTTGACTATATATACTAAAAAAGAAGTTTAAGAATACAACAAAATATTAAAACATTTTCACAATACTTTTATTTTTAGGATCCGAATAGATATATTTTTATTTTATTTGAGAAAAATGCTACATCCATAACTTTCTTAGAACAAATTATAAATGACAAGTTGTTATTGGTTTTAAATTGAACCCACTACTGATATCACTTTTTTATCCTTCAAAAATACATTGCCACATAAAATTTGTTACAAAATTATTGTGAAAAATGTTGTAGACCTAGAATTTCTTTTTAATTTATTTTATTTTGATCTATAAGGAACTGAGATCTCGCGATTGTGAAAATACTGTAATAAGAAGAAGATGTTATAACATTTTCATAATACATTTATTTTTAGTTGTGATTGGTCTCAGTCTCTTATTTTATTATTTTATTTTGACCTTTAGAAAATTTGCACCTCAATAATTATGAAAATATTATAAAAAATTGTTGCATCAGTGTAATTGTGTATACACATATAATATTTAAAAGTACAAGCAAAACCAGCATATTGTGAAAAAAAAAAAAAAAAGGGCCAATAAACAGTGCACATTGTCAATAATTATGAAAATATTGTAAGAATTTGTTAAGTCAATGTAATTGTACATACACATATATATATTTAAAAGAAAAGACAAAAACAGTACAACCAAAACTGGCGAACTGTGGTTTGTGGAAAAAAAAAAAAAAAAAAAAAAGCCTAATGAACAATGTTGTGAAAGTGTTACGAAAAATATTGTGGATGTAACACTTCTTTTTTCATAATACCTTTAGTTTTAGTTGTGGATGATTCTAGTATGATATTTTATTTTAACCTATAAGGAATTAACATATCAACAATTGTAAAAATATTGTGACAATTTATTGTGTTAACTAACAGCTTTATATATAAAAAAATAATAAAATAAAATAAAAGAGTGGACGGGACGATATTACGGTAATGGGAAGAGTTGGGTTGAATTTGGGTATATTATTTTTGGATTAAATGGGTCTCAATGAGTTTTTAGTTAAAATACAATAATCATTGAGTCTAATTGGGTTAATGCCCATTTAACCCAACTAATAATTGGATGGGTTTGGGTTCAATTAGAGTGAATGGATTTGGGTGGGCAAATGGGTTTTGGCTTACTTTGCCACCCCTAATATTACCTCCAAAAAAAAAAAAAAAAAAAGCAGCAACAGTGCAGAGGTCGAAACCAAAGCACTATAGCTACAGTGCCAATCGAACAAACCAAATTGGCACTATAGAAACTATTCAAACTTGAAAAAATAAATAAATAAATAAAAGGGACTCAATAAACCAAAAACACTGTTCAAAACACTGTTTTATTGTAAGAATTTGTTAAGTCAATGTAACTATACATACACATATAAATATTTAAAAGAAAAGACAAAAACAGTACAAACTCTGTTTCTTAAAGTTTGTATCTCTAACATTATTCAAATATGAAAATGTATCAATATTACGAAATTCAATATCTCCCATCAAATAAATATAAGATATTTATTGTGATATATTTTTTTGATTGACATATAGCAATAAATTTAGTATAGAAATGTAGAAGATTTAATTTAAAAATACAATTAATGTGATAAGAAATTTAACAAGAATGTGTATTTAATGTCAGATATTTATTGCAATAATTTTTTTGATTGATATATATATATATATATATATTACAAGAATAATGCTATAGGGACAAATTATTTTACAACATTTTTACAAAATACTGATGTGGCCAACCTCTTATTGGTTTTCATTTAGTATCACCATTAATATCATTTTTTCATTTACCAATAATCATTCACCACATCAGCAGTTTGTAAGATTTTTGGTAAAATAGTTTGTATCTCTAGCATTATTCATATTACAATAAATTTAATATATAAATATTGAAAATTTAATTTATAAATAAATTTAATGTGTTGAGACATTTAATAAGCAAATGTATTTAATGTTGGATATTTATTGCAATATTTTTTTTATTGCCATGTGGCAATAAATTTAGTATATAAATATTGAAAATTTAATTTAGAAATACATTTAATGTGTTAAGAAATTTAATATGCAAGTTTATATAATGTTGGATATCACAAAGCACACTTATTTAGACTTTTGTTAATGATTGCAAAAAATAAAAAATGAAAAATTGCATTGTCGACCATTGATGTTTACTATAATTACATTGACCTCCCCTGTATTTTTAATTGTGAAAAGGCCCATGTTTTTTAAAACTAAACTTCAATCACATTTCTTGCAACCTAAAACCGTTAAATCAATTAAATGAATTTTAAATATAATATAGAAAGTGGGTTCCAGTTAGCTCAACTAGTAAAGTCTCTGATGGTTGTATAAGAGATCTGAAGTTCAATCCCCGCCTACGCCAAAAACTGATTGGTGTCTTGATCTGATAATAAAGAGCTATTATCAGGAGCGGACGCCATAGGTTGTAACTCTCTTTCAAAAATATATATATATATATATATATATAATTTAGAAAAGTTTTGTATTTCTGCATTTATCCTCCTTTAAAAATAAAAATCCCCTTTTCTTATCCATATGGGTTTAAAAATAATAGAAATTTTTTTAATTAAAATTCAATAATAAACCAAAATATGAAAATGTAACAATATTGCAAGGTTCAATATACCAATCAAATAAACATAAGATATGTATTGCAATAATTGTTTTTGATTGATATAGGGAAATAAATTTAGCATATATATATATATATATATATATTAAAATTTTAATTTAAAAATACATTTAGCGTGTTAAGACATTTAAAAAGGAAGTGTATTTAATGTTGGATATTTATGGCAATAATATTTTTTGGATTGTTATATGGCAATAAATTTAGTATATAAATATTGAAAATTTAATATAAAAATACATTTAATATGTTAAGACATTTAATATGTAAGTGTATTTAATGTTGGATATTACAAAACACATTTGTTAAGACATTTGTTAGTGAATGCCAAAAACAAAAAATGAAAAAAATTGCACTATCTACCATTGATGTTTACTAAAATTACATTAACCTCCCTTGTATTTGTAATTGTAAAAAGACCTCTGTTTTATTAAATAAACTTCAATCACATTTCTTGCAACTTAAAACCTTTAAATCAATTAAATGAATTTTAAATACAATTTAGAAATTTTTTGTATTTATGTGTGTGGGGCCCGGCCCGCTTGCTCATGGGGAGTCCACAGGCCCAAGCCGAAGAAGGCCATGGCCCAAGCTCAAAATAAGAAACACAAAATGGCCCGGAGATACAGCCGAGGACAGCTTAGTCCTCGGCAGACCCAAAGTCTCATTGATGAAAGTGGTATACTAGCAAACTTTAAGGATCAGAAAATATCTCAGGGAAGTTGTCCTTAATACCCTTCACTGATAAGACTCTACACCTGACAGAACCTGATTCTTAGGCTTTATTAACCATCCCCAACAATTCCAGGATTAGACTGACGGGACAAATATCAGTCCTGGAAAAGTTGACCCTACATGTGGACGAGGGACAGCAAACATAAGCTAGTATAAAAGAGAAGATAAACTAATCAGAAAGGAGGCCCCCATCTCACTTCCTGGGAAAAACTCCAAGGATGAGAATGCCCGGAAAATATATGTACACCACCACGAAAAACCCACCGCCGAGTAACCGGAGAAAAACATTAGTGCTCCTCGGACATGATCCGAGGAGTCCAATCCCTCAAGTTACAAAGCTGTGGGGCTTGGATATCCAGGCTGAAGCTTTTTCTTATCTGAGTTTCCCTAAAGTCCGGTCTGGGCCTACGCCCCGTGACCAAACGCTAGCCTTTCAAGCCCACTCTCTACAAATCTTATTGTGAGGGATCCTTCACGTGCGAGCCCAACGTCATTGTTGGGCTGTTTGAGAATCGTGTCCCTACAATGTGTTTATCCTCCTTTACAAATGAAAATCCCATTTTCGTATCCATATGGATTTAAATTGTTTAAATTTGCAATTTTTAGTAGTTTAAAATTATGCATAAAATATAAGCTTATAGATCATATAGTAAATAATATCTGATTGACACAAAATTTGACATATGTATTAAGAGCATAAAGAACATGTAATTTAACGGTTAGATTTTTAAAATATGTAGTAATGTTTATTTTATTGATTAAAGTTGTAGTCTTAGGCTACAACCAATTTTGTAGTTAAACTTTGTCCTAATAAGCAAGTGTATTTAATGTTGGATTTTATCACAATAATTTTTTTGATTGATATATGGAAATAATATGTGAATATAAATATTGAAAATTTAATTTAGAAATACATATTGTGGGGTCAATTTTTGCTTCAAAGGCCAAGGGTTAGACCATGTTGGAACCTTAGGCAATTTTTGTTGTCCCACATAGGAAAGAAAGCCTCCCTCTTTACACCTTATAAGGCATGAACCAATGGTTGAAGAGTACAAGAGGGAGGCTTTCTTTCCTATGTGGGACAACAAAAATTGCCTAAGGTTCCAACATGGTCTAACCCTTGGCCTTTGAAGCAAAAATTGTCCCCACACATATAATGTGCTAAGACATTTAATATAAATTGTATTTAATGTTGGATACTACAAAGCACATTTGCTAAGACATTTTTTAATCAATGTCAAAAATAAAAAATAAAAAATTGCACCATTTGCCATTGATGTTTACTAAAATCACATTGACCTCCCCTATATTTCTAATTGTAAAAAGACCCATGTTTTTACCACAATCACGTTTCTTGCAATTTATATCCGTTAAATCAATTAAAGGAATTTTAAATATAATTTATAATTTTTTTTGTATTTAACCATTTATCCTCATTTACAAAATGAAAATCCCATAATCTTATCCATATGGGTTTAATAATATAAGGATATTGTTTAATCAAAATTCAAGAACAAACCAAAACATGAAAATATATCAATATTGCAAGATTCAATGTATCTATAATGGGAAGGTCAATATAATTTCAATAAATCTTAGGGGAGGTTAGTGCAATTTTTCTAATGTAAATTTATGGTGCATTTATTATGTCTACCAATCATTTAATATTTGAATATGCATTGTAAATGTACAATGACAATTTCTAGTTATAAATAAGAAAGTAAATGCATTTCAAGTGTAACCAAATATATTTTTTGAGCAGTAGAAAAATGAATAAAATGATCATAGCCAAAATTTATTCTTTTGTGTTTATCCTTCTCTTAGCCTTTGGCCAAAGTACATCTTCTATGTCAACAAACGACTTTTTAACTTGCTTTGTAAGAATTGTCAACTATCTCATCAACCATCTCCTTACCTATCATTGTAAATCTGTGAATAATGATTTAGGCATTAGAACTTGTTAAGGACAAATTTTATGTAATTGGCTAATCTTTTAACAAAACGCACTTTATTTGTATTTGGGTAGATCTAAGATGTGTTTAATACTTCAAGAAACATGTTGTTCAAGTCTAGTATTAAAGCCATGAAGATTGGACCAAGAAACAAGTGAAGAAAATCTATTCATTAAAGCTGGATAAATAGCTTGACACCTGTGGACAAATAGCTCGACAGCTGCTGGACAGATAGCTCGACAGTTGCTTGACAAATAGCTATCTATTGAAATTTAATGAATGAAGCTCAACAGATTCTCAATTGATCGAGGTATCTATCGAGATTACGGGAATTCAGATTTTCAGATCTGATTTTCGGCCCATGCTTTTGTATTTGTGTAGAGTTTCTTTTCTCACAACCCTAAACATATATAAGGCTTATTTTAGAGGCTGTCACATAAGAGAATACAAGGAGAACATATGCAAAAGGTGACCAATGCCTTATTCTCTCTGAAAGAAGCTACTGCGTCTTTGCGCCTTAGGATTTTGTAACCAAGTGCTTCTTGATCTTCATTGTTGATGAATTGAAGAACTTTGCAGCCAACATCTTCTTCAAGTTGGTGTGTTAGTCATGAACTGGGAGCCGTGCATCTTTGGTTAGTCACGTATTAGGATTCGTGCAACAAAAAGGGTGGCGTTCATATATTAAAGAGTTCAGAGGTTCTGAAGTGGTAGAAGGTTTCTGCTGTAAGTTCATCTACGGGGATTGTAAAGTCTAGGGACAAAGGTTTTATACTAGATTTGAAACTTCTCTTTACTATAGTGAATTGTTTTTCGAGAAGGTTTCCCCACAGATTTTTTACTGTGAAACTAGTTTGTTTCATTGGTTTTCCTGGGTCATCATATCTTGTCTTATTTATTTTTTCGCTGCATGATTTTGACATAATATTGATGTTTGTTTGTTTTAACAAGTTTTATTCATAATAAATCTAATTAACTACTTAGATTTAAAACTTGTTAATTCTTTCAACTAGGGTCTAAATTTCCCAATAGAACTCTTCAACCCAATGGAGAGTGGGAATTCTCTTTTGATGATGCTACTTTTAAGCAAACAGATTTCTACTACTATTTTTTTAATGTACACTTCTATGCTGTTTTTGATGTGTTTGTAGAAGATGATAAGTTTGAAGACAAATGTGGTGGGGACCATTGCATTTGGACAGCACAATATGACGGATTCTACTTATATAATATGCATTTGGGTCAAAATGTGAAGTTGCATAATTGGACCACTCAATATTAAGGTGGTGAAACATTTATGGATCAAAATAACTGAAATTGATGATTTCATGAGGGGAAATTTATATGGATTTTTCTATATTAAGCTTGTCTTATATTTGCACTAATTACTTTGTCTTACATTAATACATGTGTATTTTTAATTTTTTAGCATTAAATATACTTGCGTATAAAATGTACTCATAATAAAATATAGGCAAAAATGCAATTTACATTTGCATGGATCGTGTGACTGTCCTGTCCTGTCCACCAACTCAAACAATTCTTAGGTGGTAGTAGGTGGCCCTATAGTCAATCCCACCATGGAGTTCACCTTTATGTGGAAGCCCAAAGCTCTATTTCGAAACTAAAATTTTTACTTTCGTTTCCTCCAACTTCTTACAATTGTCTTACATGACAGCTTATGAACAGTAAAGAAAAAATAATGGGTTTATATAATAGATTGGTTGAAGGTCAATCACAGTTTGCCATTTAAAGAAAATTATGATATTTATTTATTTGTTTTTATTTATTTATTATTAGAATAGTATGGTAATTGAAGAGACTTCCACAACTCTTCAAAGCTCACTACACAACCTCTCCTCTCTGTGTTGTATTGGCATTACTTTTTGTATTTTTGACCACCTTCTTATAGTTTTACCTAATCTCTTTCACCACTTTCAGCAGGGATGGAGCCGCTTGGCTATGCGCCCCCCCCCCCCCCCCACCCCTAAAATTTTTCAAATTTCCCTAGAGTATATAAAAAAAATGACATGGGCCCCCCAAAAATTAATCTCCGGCCCCCCAAATTATTTTCAACAATTCTTCAAGAGTTCTAGTCTAATACAACTTCAAATAAAACAAAAATCTTGGTCCACATCCAGCCCTACCCAACCGGCCCCAAATCCCTAATCAAACAAAATTCTTCTCCTCTAAACTAAAAATACTTCCAACCCAACCCAACCCCAAATCTGAAATACTTAATCAAACAAAACAAAAGGCATCTTCAATCCTCATTGTCTGAGAAAAAAAAAAAAAAAAAACTGATCTACTTTGTCACGACTTTGCCTTAGTTTTTTCCCTTCTCAGTTCACACCTCCAATAGTGTCACGCCTCTGCCTTAGAAACAATCTACTCATGGACTCGCTATGACGCTGCAGCCTCCCCTAGCCCATTGTCCAAGCCTTCATCGCTTCAACCTCAATTCCTTAAGGTATCTCATTCAATCATTCTCATCTTAGTTCTCTACTTGACTTCTCTCTCTTTTTCTCTACAACTAACTAAATACTGAATAGCAGAATAGAAATATCAAATATGTGTATGTGATATCCCTTTGCCAGAAAAGCAATTTATGCTTATTTGACTTTGTATTTTTGTGTTTATTGTTATTGACTTATTGTATTCTTTATTCTTGACCCACTGACTCTATGACTCAGCCTTTTGACTTTTGTTTTGTTTGTCTCTTGAGTGGGGCCCGGCTGGGTGGGGCTTGCATTGTGTAGTTGGGTAGTAAAGTAAGTAAATTATAAATGAAAAAAAAAAATCTATATTGTTAATTTATTTTGTTTAGATTGATTTGTTTATTTGATTTTTTAATCCTAAAAGGTCATCACTTAACTAAATGTGTATTTATATTATAATTCATGTAAGAATGAATTTTATATGATAATTTATTATATAGTTTATCATTTTTTTTTAAAAAATTTTTTTTTTTTTTTTTTTGGATTTGAAATTAGGTGTCAAATAATGAGTAAATGGCAAACACTTGATGCATTCTTTAAGAAAAAAGATATTAGTCATTCAGAACTTAGGACATCTATAGAAACAAATGTTGATACTTCAATGCCTAATGAGTGTTCCTCCAAATGTTCAAGAATTAAATCTAAAGGGATAGACCATAATACAGGATCACGTAAACAAATATAGGAATTCCCTGTCAATGAACAAGATGAAATTCAACATGCTTCACATAGCCGGTCCATATCAACCTAGAAACATATAGTATCCATACAAAGGACCGAAAAATCATCATCGTAGTTTTCAATCTTCGTGGTTTGAATCACATTCAAATTGGTTGGAATACTCACCTTCAACAGTTGCAATCTATTGTCTACCTTCTTACCTTTTTGGTAAGAAACCAAGTCATCCTGGATTAGATGCATTCATTGAAACAAGTTTTAGTAATTTGGAAAAAGGTGAATGATGGAATGAATTGTTCTTTAATTGGTCATGAGGGGAAAGATCCAAATACACCACATAAAATTGCTGTGAAATGTTGTGAGGATCTAAGGAATTATTCAGGACATATTGACAAGCTAGTTGAGAAAAAACATCCGAAGAAATAGAGAATAATCGATTGCAGCTCAAGACCTCAATAGAGTGTGCTTGATGGCTAGCATTCCAAGCTTGTACTTTTAGAGGTCATGATGATAGCCTTGATTTAAAAATTGAGGTAACTTTATTGAATTGATAAAACACACATCAACTTTCAATGAAAATTTAGCTAGAGCTGTATTGGAAAATGCTCCATAGAATGCCAAATATATGTCACCCACCATTTAAAAGGAGATTTTGCATATTCTAGCTTGTAAAGTGTGATATGCTATTCGTGAAGAAATTGGGGGTGCAAAATTTTGAATTCTAGTTGATGAAGCTCAAGATGAGTTGAAGAGAGAGCAAATGGCCATTATTTTGAGGTTTGTTGATAAAGAAGGTTTCATGAAAGAGTGTTTCTTTCATGTTGTGCATGTTAGAGACACTACTGCATTGACTTTAAAGAATGAGATATGTGTTGCCCTTTCTCGTTACAACCTTCACATTGAAAATATTCAAGGTCAAGGATATGATTAGGCTAGTAATATGCGTGGTGAACTGAAGGGATTACAAGCTCTGTTTCTTAAAGATTACCCATATGCTTATTATGTTCATTACAATAAATATCTTATATTTATTTGATGGGAGATATTGAATTTTGTAATATTGATACATTTTCATATTTGAATAATGTAGCACTTCTTTTTTCATAATACCTTTAGTTTTAGTTGTAGATAATTCTAGTATGATATTTTATTTTAACCTATAAGGAATTAACATATCAACAATTGTAAAAATATTGTGACAATTTATTGTGTTAACTAACAACTTTATATATAAAAATAAATAAATAAATAAATAAAAATAAAAGAGTAGATAGGACGATATTACCCCGAACAAAAAAAAAAAAAAAAAAAAAAAGCAGAGAAAAAGAAAAGAAAAGAAAAGAAAGCGGCAATAGTGCAAAAGTTGAAACCAAACTGTAGCTACAGTGCCAATTGAACAAACCAAATTGGCATTGTAGCAACTGTTCAAACTTGAGAAAAAAATAATAAGAAGAAGAAGAAGAAGAAGAAGATAAAAGGGACTCAATAAACCAAATGTGTACTGTAGGGGCATTGGTGCTTTTTATATAACTTATAAAATAAAAAATTTTAAAAAAGGAAGAAGAAGAAGAAGAAGAAGAAGAAAATTAAAAGGGACTCAATAAACCAAATGTGTACCGTAGGGGTATTGGTGCTTTTTATATAGCTAATAGAAATACCTGAGTATTGAGGTGGAATTCATTGTTGAGGTGGATGTTCAAGTTGCACTCACTTTGATCATGGATAAATCCCAATGCATTAATAATTCTCACCATTAAGTGTTGTAAATTACGATATTTAACTGTATTCATGATGAGTGAATTCAGTACATGTACGGTTGCTCATGCACATAAAAAATAAAAAAATAAAGCAGGAAATCATTGTGCAGATTATCTATTTGGTTGAGCTTATTTTCACCTCGAGCGAATATACTACCAACAAATAAATAAAATAAGCTAATAAAGACAGACTCATCCAAACACACATAGAAGGGTTGATAATTCACACTTGATAGTCCCTTTTTTGTTCTTTTTCTTTTTCTGAATAGTTAGACAGTGGAGGAGGTGGGTTGATAGATCCCTCTTGTTATGTACCAAACCTTTCCTTCACTGTAAGCTAATTATTAGCAAATGGCAGGGGTGCAATATACCCAAACTATTTTCATTTTGTACGTGAGTTTTGTTAATTGAATGCGCTCCACCCCCCCCACCTCCAAAAAAAAAAAAAAAAAAAAAAAATTCTTGATCCTTTTGTTTGGGGTATGAGATGTCTTACCAAACTCATCAGAGTATAGTTGGCGCACATTTTGTCATAAACTACAACTGAACGCTAAACAACACAACAGAAATTTACTGATAGACTTGTGAAGAGGAGCTGAATAACTAATGCTGTTTAAAATATACCATTCAGTCTCAAATAGAACTACAAGTTTCAGTTTTGCTTCAGCCGCAAATTTTTGACATCTCTAAAACTATAATTTTGTGGCCTATAATGGTGACTCAATCAAAAAATAATAATTCCCCTATCCTTAACTTCTATGAAGACTTATAACTATCGCCATGGGAAAAGAATGAAACAAAAATGGATGAAAAGGGGAAAAAATCAGGTTAGTTTCAAGTCAAAATGGACTCTATCCAGTCTGACGTGTATTCATAAGCTACAAATGTTACAGCACCAGCTGGTGCAGCTTTGACTGTTGATGGGACTATGCCCTTGTAAAGTCCAGCCCAACCCTCCATCTGCAAGATTTGGCGTAGAGCATGAAACATATTTTTATAAGCACGATGCTCAACTCGAGCTCCATATCTAGGGTGTCTTGGTAGTCCTTCAACCTGCATTAGCCCAAACAAGTAATATTGTCACATTCAAGCCGGTTAGGAGGGAAAAAACCAGATATTAACCATTTCAGATTCCATACCCCCCCCCCACCCTCCCCTGCCTTTTCTATTCTCATATCCCCTTAGAGATTGCTAGACAGAAATCTTAATTAAATGTAAATGATCTTCGAAGTCTAAAGACAAAGCAACAAAAGAAACAAAAGTGAATAAATGAATTTAAGAAGCACACACAAGAATAAATATTTAAAAAAAAAACTCCTAAGCCCATTAATGCTGACACAGAAGAGTAAGCAAAATTTTGGTTCTGAAGTAACAGTAAAACCAATCTTATCCAGGAGACTACTGGAATAATGTGGTTGTTGTGGTTTGTTACATTTGCATAAGCTAACAGACCTCTCACAAGATGTAAAGGGATACAAGTACTAATCAGCGGGAACATGCTTGTCATTGTAATTAATAGTTACATTGGAGTTTTTTGAGTAAACTGTGAGAATTTGCATGAGATACGACACCTTAGCCTCAGGTCAAAATGAATTTCTAAAAAAAATTTGTTAGTACGACTATGCTAGAGTAAAGATTTTACATAGGCAAGAGATCTACCTGGAATCTTTTTTTTACCACATCAAGTGGATGACAGACAAGTTTGGCGCATGTCCCAGCTGCCAATCCACAGAGGAAAAGTTGAAAGCTTGTAATTCCATCTTCAGTACAATTTAAGCCTGAGTTAGAAGCTCTAATCCTGTTCCAGGCCTACAAAGTATGAAGTAAAACATATCAGGTCAAGAACAAATTCCTACACCATCAACCTTTTCTTAATTGCTAACTTTACACATACATCTAGTGGGTCTTGAACCCACGACATCACCATCCTCCCATAATGTACTGGTTGAGCTATAACTCTCTGGCATCAACTTATATGAGTAAAAGGCATAATGGCTCTTTAAACTGACCATATTAAAGTATACACACCTAAACTCTCAGATTTATAATCATATGCATGCTTTTTAACTAAGACACTATTATCTCAACATATTAGGTAGACAGTGCAACCAGATACAGTCCTGATTCCTTGTTTCCTCATTCTCAATTAAGAAAATACCATTAAACCCTAAATTTTGAGAGAAGAAGATCTCAATAGAAAAGAGGACTAGAATCTTACCAAAGTCCAGCGCTTAAATGTATCATAGGTACCAAATTGCAAACCAGCATAAGGAATAATCTCAACCAGTGTTGGTGACAATCCAGCATACAACCCTCGGAAGCCACGAGCTCTAACTATGTCAACAAATGCAGACCTCATGGTTGGATACACCTGAATGTAGGTACAATTAATAAATAAGTTAAATGGCCTATTCACAAACTACTGTTTTTTCATAAAGCAAGTATCAAAATGTGGTGAGCATTATATGGGCATTTCAAAGAATGGACAAAATGTCAAAATTACATACTTCTTTGTAATAAGCTCAGAGAGAGAGAGAGAGAGAGAGAGAGAGAGTTCTATACTAAAGACCAGCATGATAAAATAGAAAAAAACACCCACATTATTATGCTGCCAACTTTTGCAAGAACCAAATACCTCAAAAGAGGCAAGAGGCCCATAATTCAAATATCCTACTCAACAACTTCTATAAACAGAGAAAAACAGTGCCCCAATTCCCACCTAACCCAAGGCCAGCCCTAACCAAGTCTTAGGAACAAACCAAATCCTAGAAATCTAAACCAAAGAACTCAACTATGAACTATATAAAATTACATTTACTTGTGTGGTTTATGACCGCTTCAGAATTTCATGCAATGCACTTGCACAATATTCTCTTGTCAAGGTGACTGGCTACAAAATTACACTAAATGGCTAGGACACGGTTACCCAAGACTGTCATTCTGTCACGTCTACCCAAGGCTTGTTAACACAAGGTACATCTATCCATATGTGGGGAATATTACATGTCAAAACCCAAAGTGGTCACAGATAATGTGTGAGTGTGTGTGTATAATCTTTTTGTCCTTTTTTTTTTCTTTTTGATTTGTAAAGAAAAATATTTTCTTTTTAATCCACTCTTATTCTGAATAAAGTCTAAGAAGCACTTTTATTAATGGTAAAGCCATGAAGAATGCACAACCCCAAGGGCTAGTACAATCGGCTAGGACCACGCCTCATGAAGCGGAGGTCACTAGCTCAAATCTCTTCTTCCCTCTTTTTTCCTCTTTTTTTTGGAATGTGTGTGTGTATATATATATTTAAAAAAAAAAAATCCATGAAAAATGCCCAAGATTGATATAAAAGTTTGCTAGTAACACAACACTGTGCACATGCAAGAGTGTAAAAAATAATACAATGCAACAATGTTTTATGCATTGCATGACTTCAAAGATCACAGAATGGCCTCAAAACAGTCGTATTATAAGCTGAAAGAAATTCAGTTTGAACACAAAATGAGATCACTTCATGCATGTAATTAAATTTATACCTTTGGTTCACCCTGTGAAGCTAATATGGTTCGTAGAAGATCAAATGGATATGATCCAACAGTAGCTGCACACCCTGCCAGTGCCCCACTGACATAGGACAGATACGGACTCAATTGAATGTGATCCTCTGCATGAAAGAAAAACAATCAGGCCAACACATTAGAGAATGAGAAACTGCAGAAAACTAAATATTTGAAACAATAACACAACTTCTACAGAGCAAGTAAAGCTTTTATCACCTGTAAACTGGATACAGACTAGAAAGTTACATGATCATCACCATAAATAGAAACTGAGATATTTACCCAATGACTTCATATTTGCAAGACAAATAGAACAAAGGGCCTAACATGAGATCAGATACAAACATTCCAAATAGATAGGAGCATGACTTTATTTTCACTGTATGGTAGGGAATAACTTGACCAACTGGCAACCATGCCCAAAAAAGTTAGGAGGGTAAGAAAAAAAATCAACACTACAGCCACTAAGGATATTGGACCTCCCATCTGATCATGAAAGAATCCAAAAGAATTTGAAAGATCAAGCCATACTGAATTCATATATATGAGTTAATTTAACCACATATTACAAATCATATCTTAATAATTACAATTAGCTTCTAAGTCATACCATCTCGTAGATTTGCATGTAATGAAATATACAAACATACAATATTATATAAACATCTATATTTTGGACTAATTCAAGGTGCTCTCATACATACCTGACTTGGAAGAACCTGAAGCAAATGTTTTCAATTTGTGTAACACAGTAAATTGGATGGCAGTATATGGCATAACCATAAGTAAAGCTGGCACATTTCCACGCCAAAAACCCTGTCATATGCAATTAACTTAAATAAGCTGCAGAAAAAAGTTAAATTCATTTAAAACTAACTTAAAAATAAAAATTCAAAACAAACTTCCTTGAGTAGCATTAGTGTCTTGCAACAACTACTATCAGGCTATATAATTTACAGGAAAATGTGATTTACCTTTACTACCAGAACATGTGCATACATGAAGCAAGTCTCAATGCTCAATATTGGATTTTTTACAAGGCTCACTGTATTTGCAGTATTATATAGTTTGATGATTTTTGGAAATGAAAAGAATACAAAGGCTTGAAAGGCATTAAATCAGAACAACCAGTGTTAAACTGCCCTTCACATAAACAATGGTGTTTTTAAAATTTGAACCTATTGCTCAAGAATAAAATAGAATGACAGAAAAGAATATATGTGGCCGAACCTGACTAATCTATTGAAGATCCATAGCCGACCCCAAAAAATTTGGGACAAAGGCTTGGTTGCTGTTGTTGTTGGTCAACAAATTGCTGCATAAACCCAGTCACTTAGCAGCAAATCATGGGGATTGAGTATATTTATTGCACAAAACCTCAAACAAGCAGACCTATGCTAGGAGATTTTTTTTTTTAAATTGGTAAGAGATTGAATTGCCTATTGACCTAAATCTAAATCTAAGTTTCTAACAGAAAGAACTAACACACAGTATGGATCAAACTACAAAATTGAAACTAAATATATTGCCAACTTAGAATTAGTCAAGAAAACATCTATTGGAGCAAAAGAAAAAAAGTAAAAAATGATAAACTACAAATTTATTCATCATACCGGTAATCCTTCCTCCCTTAATATATCCTTTGTTGCTTGAAACATTCCAGTGTATTTTGATGTTCCAGACAAATTGCTCCGAAGCAAAGGCCAAGAGGATGTAGGCTCAAGTTGAACCTGACAGCAGATATAAAAAAAAAACTTTCACTTTACTTCACCACACAGACACATACCAAAGCTCTTGAAAGTAGCCACCCCCTTTGTCTTTCAAGCCACAAATTTTATCCCATCCCACCACCAGACACTTAAAATCCTTCCCCTCTATCATCCCTGAAAGTTACAGTAACCCTTTCCACTTGGAAAGCAACAAAAAAAAGGCACACCTAATAGTAAGTCCTAGCATGTCAAATAGTTGGAGCCCGTGTCTTTTTAATTTTTTTTTTATCAATATCACACCCAGTTCAGATTTTCAAGGTCTAACTCTAACCACAAAGAAAATGAAATTTTGGAATACAAATTCCATTAACATTATAATCCACTTTTATTTTATTGGTAACTTACAACCGCACCCCAGTATGTTTTAAACCCACGACCTCACCTTGAACCCACACTTATAAGAGGAGGAAGTGCCTTTTGAGCTAAGACTCATTCACTATAACACACAAAATTTGTCGTATATATGTGATCATTTTTTTTAGTCACAATGGAGGAGGGAGGGATAACCTAAACATCTCCACTAAAACACCAAGAAGTACTAGTTGAGCTACAAAGCTCTTTGCCTTTGCAACTCAGTGGCATTGCCAAGTTCTCCCATGAAGGAGAATCTAGGTTTGAGCCCCCTCCCCCACTTGTTGTAAGCCAAAAAAAAAAATACTTAGCAATCATACCAATAAGTTGAATAGCTACTAAATATGTAAGTGTGCTAAGTTCCAAAATTGTGCCAAGAGACTTGTAGCTTAACTGGCACTTGTGTTTCCGACAGTGATAGAAACATCTAGGACCCATTTGGTAATGTTGTTCTAGTAACGTTGTTTAAGTGTTGTAGAAATACGTGTGGATAAAAAAGCGTTGTAAAAATACATGTTGTATTGATTAAACAATGAGAACAATTAAACAACACTAACAAATAGGCGCTAGTGTTCAAATCTCCCCTCTCCCAACTATGCCATTACAAAAAAATTTAAAATTTAATAATAAATGTTTTATTATTATTATTATTATTATTATTTCAAAATTCCAACATTGTATTTCAAGAATGCATTTAACTACACAAAAACATAGGGAACCAAAACAAGATTAGACCTGAAATCTGATCTTAATTACGTCCAATGGAGACGTAACCGTCCGCGAAATACCGCCGGCAATCGCCCCCGCCGTCGAATCTATCACCGCCCGTTTCAGCTGACTTGGCTCTTCCATTTCCCAATCAAAAGCCTCCTCCTCCTCCTTTTCAACTCAATCTATAACCCTAACAAAACAAACTTCATTTTCATAAAACATTAAACAGCCATTCAGCAAGCAAGCAAATAAACACACACATATAATCCTTAAATCTCCTACCTATACATCAAATTAGGGTTTCGACGATAAAAAAAGATGAAGTTCGAGGATCAAAGATTCAAAAACGAGTAAAAGAGAGAGAGAGGTACCCAGAAAGAGCCGCCATTGAAGATATTTTAGAGAGAGAAAGAGATAGAGAGATATTTTGGTTTTTGCCGCCTTATTGGAATGAGAGTGAGAAAGAGAGAGAGGCACGGTTGACGGAGCAGAGAGAATCTGTGAGGACTGAGGAGCGAGTTTTGGGTTTTGGGGAATTTATCTGTATAAGTATAATGGAGAGATTTGTGGGATGGATTGATTATATTTATATGTGACCAAAACAAACAGAATGAGAGAAACTATGTACGGTATGATCTTTGTCCCAATATAGAGTTTTTGGCTACTTCTAATCTATAATCCAATCTTTTTTTTTAATAAAGAAAACAAAGGATTTTGCTTTAATTATTTGACTAATGATTCTCGAATCAAACTTTTATTACCAAAAGAAGTTTTTTTTTTTTTTTTTTTTTTTTTTTTTTTGAGAACAATTACCAAAAGAAGTTTGTTTTACTTTGACTGCAGGAACATTTTTCTGGTTTAAATGTTGACATTGTCCGATTCTGAACCAAAAAAAAAAATGTGGACATTGTCCATTTGGCTTTCCCAAAAAAAAAAAAAAAAAAAAAAAAAAACCTAACGCTCCTTCCAACCAAAAAAAAAAAAAAAAAAAAAAAAAGGGAAAAACCAATAGTGTATGTAAGGTTTTATTATTATTATTATTTATCAATATAGGTTAAAATACAAAACTCACCATCTATGTTTCACCAAAATTTATTTTGGTTTTCTAACTTTGCATTCGTTCATTTCAGTCCTCTAACTTTCAAGTTTATTCAATTGAGATTTTTTTAAATCAACTTTTGTTATATGTTATGGTTAATTTTTCAATTTTTCTTCAAATTTTTTAAATTAAAAAAATTCAATTAATGATTGAAAAGTATTTTCTAGATTTTTTTTGAAAAATTTTAACAAATATTGATAGAAATGCCTCAATTGAATCAATGGTTGCTCTACAGCTAGCCCAGGGGGTTCAAATAGGGATGGCAATGGGACAGGGCGGGACCGAAGGATGGGATCTTTGTCCCCACCCCGCATGGTTTTGTCTTGCCACATCCCCGCCCTGCCCTGCCCTGCCCCGCATTATAGGGAAAACTTTCTAATCTCATCTTCGCCCTTTAGGGCCCCACGAAGCCCCACTCTACCCTGTAAAACTTTACTTTTTGTTAATTTTTCCTACAACTAGTACTATTTTTTTAATGAAACCTATTTCATTAATAAAAATACACTTGGAATTACAACTAAATTTATCCCATCAAATCAAATCAATTTTTAGGAAAAAAAAATTGAATAATATATCCAAGCGTTTAACAAGATTGTAGGGATAAAGTTTGGAGCCCAAGCCCGAGCCCAAGCCCGAACCGTATGGAATCCTGGTCCAAGCAGCCCAATACAATGAATTTTGTAGAGTATGGGTCAAAGAACTAGGTTTAGATGAGTTGAGTAATGGTTTGCATGGAATTGAGAAACAAACAGACAAGAATAAAAGCTATAATGGTCAAAGGACTTCTGTCCGAGGAGACTTAGAATTTTATTTATGAGTACAGATCACCACATTAGGGTTCTTTTGCATGCTACTATATTATCTTCTTCTTTTTCTGCCCCTTACTTCATGGGAGTTTCTTTACATTATATAGACTCTTTCTGATCATCTGGGCCTTACACTTGTCGATAATCTGGACCGACACTTGAGCACCCGTCCTATCAGACACCCCTTTCAGTCTTTTGTGAGTTGCGGTAGCCAAGGCAACACTGTTCAGAGGTCTTCTCCACATTAATGAGGCCAGAAAAGCAGCTGCAATGCATTTAATGTGGTGGTGGCAACATTTCCTTAGATATTTTGAGTTTTCTTCTCTTTCACGTGTTCAGGGGGCGTGCTTCAAACACCTGAATATACACTTGGTTTGGGTTTGCCATGTCCGAGGAGAAGTTCCTCCTCGGACATTCTTCCCTTTGTCTCCCAATACTGAGGCTTGTAAAGTAAATCATCTAAGTCATGTTTCTCTCCTCGGACTTGTTAATGTCCTCGAACAAGGCCCAAGGCCTAATACATTATTTTAGGCCATAATCCCCACAAAGATAATCACAAAAAAAAAAAAAAAAAAAAAAACCACATAGTATAACACATAACAAAATAAAGGCAGAGAACCGCATTGGGTAGAATAAAATAAGTTAATATTGATATGTTTGTTTAAATAGTAGAGTTTTATGGTATGAAAAATTTACAATTATAACCCTTAACAATGCGGGGCGGGGCGGGGCGGGGTGGTTCTAAAAAGTATAAACCCATCCCCGTCCCGCCTCGTGGTGCGGGGCTAAAATCTTGCCCTTTCCCCGCCCCACCACCTTTACGGGGTAAGGAAAACCCACGTGGGGCGAAGCGGGGAGGGGCGGGGCAAAATTGTCATTCTTAGGTTCAAATGAACCCCTTGACTTAGGTAATATATAAAAATTTCAATTTCAAATTTTTTTTTTTTTTGCTTTGACCCCCTAAAATAAAATTCTGAACACCTTGAACATAAATTTTGATTAAATCTAGCTGAAATAAGCTTAAATATGCTCAACTTAGTACTACTTTCACAATATTTTCATAATAATTTTAAAATAAAGGTTAAGTGGCAAGTTGTAACTAATTTAATCTAGACCCACAATTGACATCATTTTTTTACATACTTTTAACAACCTGTCACCTGGATTTTGTTATGAAAGTGTTGTGCAGTAACACTACTCTTAAAATTGCTCATTTGTTTTAAATAAATAAACCTTATCTAACTTTGGCTTACTTACGGTTGACGGCGGAATGAAACTATTTTTCTTTGCATTTTTCTTCCTCATTAGCAAAAAATTACACCACTTTTAGCAATTAAAAAAAAAAATTACACCACCTCTACAACAAACCTATTTGTATCTACATCTGTGATTTTTTTTTCCTCATTCTCTCTTTCTCCCTTCTAGGTTTTCTTTTTGTCTATTCAAGTAGGTTAATAAGTGCTTTATAGATTTCCAAGTCCAAGAAGTCTTTTAGTGCTTGCTCCAATTAATTCCAAGAGAATAACCATGTGTATGGTTAAAAAGTCATACACTTCAAAAGTAAAAACTTATATCAATTACTATTTTTGTTCGTAGTTTCACATTTACTCCCAAACCAAATCTTATGTGTGTTACTATTCTTCTTTATCATTTTTTTTAATAATTGTTAGTACATATAAATATAATAAATTATTATTAATTTGACGAAAATGTTTAATTATATTTATTTATGCATTCAATGGTTGTTGTCTTATCAATCTTTAAAGTTTAAACTATTAATAATTTTTTAGACTATTGCACAATACATTTTGTATACTAAATTGTATTTAGATACTATTTTAGATTATTTTATATAATATGAAAGTTGTATATACAAAATAATAATAATAATAATGATTTTACTTTTTATCCCTCCCACAACATCGACACTATTGACACCCCTAGAAATAAAAAAATCTTGGAGCCGCCACTGAACTGAATAAATATAAAATTTAGAATGTGGGTTTTGCATTTTAGTCTTATTTATATTTACATATTTTTCTCACCTTTTATCAAAAGATAAATAAATAATTTATTTTTTAAATCCTAACTTATTTCTTTTTTTTACATACTTCTGTAAGATTGTTATGAAAATTTTGTGAAATTTTGTTGTGTTTATAAACTTTATCAAAATTTAAAAGAGCATTACAACTAGTTAAGATATGATTCAAAATCAAGATATTTCACCAAAAGACGAGGGTAACCACTTTAGATGAAAGAAATGAGAGAAAATCGCTTAAGATAGTTTGGTCATTTTCAAAGGAGAGCAATTATTACACCAGTGAGAGAGAGTAAGTTGATCCAAGTTGAGGGACTAAAAAAAGATAAGAAATACCAAAAATTACATTAGTAGAAATAATAAAAAATGACATGTCAATTAAAGAAGTACTTTAGTAAAAATAAGGAAAATGTTAACGGATGCTTGGGGGCATTTGTTAGTAAATTATTCTAAGAAAGCTTTTTATGGAAAAAGAAAAAAAAAAAGTAATTAATGTTTTGACAATTTTTTATATTTTCCATAAAAATTTGTGTCAAAACTTTCTTAAACTGGTTTGTTAACAATTGCCCACACTATTAACATGATCTTAAAAATAATCCTTAACTAATCTGTTGAGAATTTATAGTTGATCCCAAAATCTTGGGAATATTGTTGTTGTTGTACAATTAGTTAAGGAAAATTACAATTAAGGATGTTAATTTCGTACCGTACCGTACCGGCCGGTATGGCCGGTATATATCGTACCGACCAGTGTACCGGTACAAGTACACCCATTGTTTTGTACCGAAAAAAATACCGGTCGTACCGGCCTCGTACTGGGCTTACCGGCGAAATCCAACTGTTTCGGCCGGTAAAAATGTTTCGGACCGGTACAAACAAGAAGAAAAAAGAAAAAGAAAAGGAAGAAGAAGATGAGAAAAAGTGAGAAAGGGAGAGAAAGAGGTAGAGCAAGTGAAGGCCAAAGCTGTGAGAGAGAAATAATTTGTTGCTTTACTCTGTGTTTGAAAAACTGGGGAAGACATCCAGCCGCTTCTTCTTCTTCTTATTTTTCTTCTTCTTCTTTAGTTTTGACCGAGACTAAACTCTCTTCTTGTGCTTTCTGTTTCAGCTGTGTGTGTGTGGCTCTTGTTTAATTGTTTTGTGTGAGTTTTAGTTTTGTGTGTGTGGCTCTTGTTTAGTTGTTTTGTGTGAGGTCTGACACACCCACGTGAACTCTAATGAGTTCAAATTTCCAACATGCTTTGACTTTTAGGCTGGCTGCCATTCACATTTGGTAAGCAATTTTATGTTTTTTTTTTTTTAATAATTAATATCATCTTTTTATCTTTCATTATTATTACAATCTAGTATGTCAATTTACATTATTGGGTTGATATTTGAGCAAAAATTAATCATATTAAAAATAAGCAATTAATTTAGAGAAATATGCTATTATAAATTTAAGGATTCTTATATAGATTTATAAATAATTCTAAATAAATAATCAAGTTTGTATAATAATAATAATAATAATAATAATAATAATAATAATAGCGATAAACCCGAAACGGTACACCAGTATTGACCGGTATCCGAAATATATCGTATCACTGGCCAAACCGGTATAGCCTCCGGTACGGTATTGACTTCCTTGATTACAATCCACCCTACTTTATATAAATGTTTAAAATTCTTTCTCCCCCCAATAGTCAGAAAAGGAAAGTTCGTTTTTTGTTCATAAAAAAAAAAGGGAAAGTTCGTTTTCTTTTTTTGGTTAAATATTCTTGGTCAAAGAACAATTAATTAGAATTAAAGGTTAAAGAAACTAGTACTATAAAGATTAAAGATCGGTTTTGTATGGACGGCAATTGCCCTACCTCTATTTAATTATTGCTATCTGTCCCGCAGCCTTTATTTTATTTTATTTTACTGTAAATTTTTATATATATTTTTTTTTGATGGAACAAAGGAAAGGCTACTTTAATTCTCAAAGAAAATTAAGGACATAAAAAATGATTCTATTTAAGAAGACCATGCCATAGCCCACAGGGACAGTTATTGCTCTGTGGACCACATTTCATATGTGAGTTCTATCTTGTTCACGCGTTTTGGATGTGAGAAATCCCAGGTCCATTAATATGAAAACGAATGAATTTAACATTTCATAATAATAATAATAATTATTATTATTATTATTAAGTACGTAAATCCGGAGGTTTTATGTTCAATTCATCACGCCAAGAGTTTTGAGCTAGTTGACACTTTTTAACATTTTTATGAGAATAAAATAGTCTCGCCAAAGACGTCAAGGGTTTTGAGCTGGTTGACACTTTCTAATATTTCTATGAAAATAAAATAGTCACATCCAAAGATGAGATACCACTTCCTAATATATAGAAAAAAAAAAAACTCTTTATCACAAAAAAATTAAAACAAATTTATAATTAGTGTTCAATGTCCAACAATACTCGGCTACGATTCCATCAATGATTGTTATTATTCTTGATTTTTTTTTTTAATTGATTGCTATTGCTAGCCACCCATTTGTAACATTAGTTGACCATATGTGATTTATCAAAGATCGATTAGTTTTATTTATTTATTTATTTTTGTTGAGAAACAAGATCGATTAGTTTAACTAACGTATTTTACAACATATTTTATTTTTTAATATTTTTTATAGTATTGGCTGAACCATTAATACTAGCCAAAATATGTGAAAAAATTTATGATAAAGTCGTTACAAGCTGGTATTTTATCCAGTAGGTTTTTAAAAAGTATTAGTATTGGTTTAATGGCCTTAACTGCCCTTGTAGAGCAATTCATCTTTCATCCAACTTTATCTGCAATACAACTAATGAAAATGCCCATTTGAGTCAGTGAATAAATTTTCATAATAATGTTTGTTTTTGATGTTTACAAAACTCTTAACTTTTATAAAATTGATGAAATAGGTAACAGCGGCATAACAGAGTCGATCTCTGTTGGGCAAGGTAACATTTTCAAAGCATGTACGTGTAGGCCACACAAAATTCCGGGTAGGTAATATGTGATTATCCCAATAAATTTGTAAAGATTAAAAGAAATCCATACTGAAGCCAAGATATAGAAAACACGAAGGTACAATCAAAGCTGATACTTCAAGTATTGTTGCTACTTGCTAGCCTTTGAGATGAGGATCATTGCAGCAGGACCTACATGTATAATTCTCCTTTCTGAGATAGCTAGGGCCCGTTTGGTACATGTGTTTAAAAACTGAAAATTGTTGTTTAAAAACATTTGTGGAAATACGTGTGGGTGAAAAAGTACGTTGAAATGCGTGAAATGTTGTTTAAAAACTGAAAATGGTTGTTTAAAAACACAAACCAAACACCCCCCTAGGCACTGTAAACATAATATATATTACATTACTAAAATCACATCTATAACTAATTAAAATACCATTGTCAGTCCCAAGCAAAGGTATTGGATATGGTGATTGTGGTATCATTCTATAAAGAACAAAACATGTAAGCAACATGTTTTTTAAAATCGTGATGAGAATCTATAAAGAATAAACCATGCCAATACCACATTAACGTAAAAGCTTACTTTTTAAAATTTGGGTCCAATAAAGTTGTATAAAAAAAGTGGCTGATATTTATTGACCCTTCATCTTTGAAAGAAACTGTGACAAAAGTGCCTTACCGAGTGACTCATAGATGCCAAGTGGAGCACGATTCAGCTCAAGAAAGCTCTCTTTCTCTTTCCTTACAACAAGCCAGAAGGGGGTTTTAAATCCAAATTATTCCCATAGAAAGATCCAAGCGCTTATAGTTATTAAAATACAGTACATGTATGATGGAAAAAATATACGAACGTGTATAATTCGGTCATTTCAAGAAAATATGTTTCAAAAATTCAGTAGAAAAATACGAAAATAGATAAATAACAGTATATGTATAGTACGTGTATAATACGTTTATATTTTTAAAAAATGCTATAAAAAATACGGAAATATTTGTCAAATACTTTATTTTATAGATAAATACAATAGTCGTTCTATTATGTTTAATAGAAGATTATAAAGGATTTAATATGAAATAATCTACCGTACGTATTTATATTGTATAATAAATATATATATATATAATTGATTCAATAGATTGTAAAATTAAATCATAATAGATGAAAGAGATTTAAAAATGATAATAATAAAGCGTAAAATGTAGATTGCACTTATAGTAACAGTGGTCTTGGATGGCTAGATGCACGAGACAAAGCCTTAAAGGCACAATTAAAATTCTCCTAGTATAGTAGAATGGAGGATGGCTTTTTGTATATAACCTTCACAATCTATATATATATATATATATATATATATTGTAGGGTCGGTTTTTAGGGCCCAGGCCCAGCAAGTAGGTGGTTCTGACCCAAAGAACTCTAGACAATGAATTTATGGAGAGCGGGTTACAGAACTAGGACTCCACGAAGTGAATGTTAGTTAATTTTAGGCCATGCAGCGGTTGAACGTAAGAATATCTCCTTTATATCCACTGGATGTTCAGTCCGAGGGAATGTGTGGGTTCACCTATGTTCCTGATTAAAGACTATAGTCTTTCTTTCTTTCTTCTGGCTTTTTTCCCCATCCCTTCTTCATGGGGATGCCCTTCTCTTATATAGCCTCCTTAAAGTAATAAGAGCCTTACACTTGTTGATCATCTGGACCTTCACTTGAGTGTCTGTCCCATCGGACATCCACTCTACCTTTCTGTGAGTTGCAGTGGCTAAGGTAACACTGTTCGCCTGTTCTCTCCACATTAATGCGGCCAGAAAAGTAGCTTCCTTGCATTTAATGCGGTAGTTGTGGTTTCCCTCTGAACGTCCTATATTCTCTTCCTTCTCCTGGCTTTGTGAGGCTCATCCTTACTATCAATATTCGTTTGGAGTGACTCCTCATTATGGATAGGGTGCACGTTGGGCTCATATTTGGTACGTCCGAGGAGACATTCCTCCTCGGACGTCTTTTTAAATAAGCTTGGACTTATCAGAGTTGGGCTGAAATTCTTTTTGGTGCCCCATTTTCTCCTCGGTCGTGGCTGGACTCTATATGAGGCCCAAGGCCCATTGTTCGACTTGGGGGTTTTACCCTTACATATATAATAGGTGAAGCTAAGAGAATTTCAAATTAAAGTTCTAATTTTGCGCCATGTGTCCTAAAGTATTTATTTTTAAAGAGTTTTATTTCTTAATTTTAGAATCAAATATGGGACCACATTATAAATATTCATTCAAGTGAGTTATTAAGTACAAAAACCAAAAAATCTAGAATAAATGAATCGTAAAAAAAAAAAAAAAAAGTGCTTAACAATAATTAAAAAAAAAAAAATATATATATATATATATATATGGACAATTTACATTTTATAACTAATAATATCTATACAAATTTTTTTAAAGAGTTAGCAAAATATAAAAATGACTATCAATAGTATTTAAATTTTATATATATATATATAGGAATTGAGATTAAATTCTATAAGGACGTGGTGTAAAACCCATGTTTTACCCCTCCAATCCCAGCATGCCATATCATCTTATTACATATTTAAAAATAAACACAATTACACTCAATCAATTCTAATACTCATATATAAATCCAACCAAATTGGGAATTTTTTGAGATGTTATTAGGTAGGGTAGGATGTATTGAATTTTAAGTAAAATACTGACGTGACAATTACTTATTGGATAGTGTAAAACATAAGTTTTATTCCCCATCCTTATAGAATTTAATCTTATAAGAATTATATTATGCATCTTATTGTATATCTTTAAGTATATCCATACATATGCATGGGGTTACAAGTTAGTTGAGTATGATAGGTATAGCCTATGCCTATACGTACACCTTAGGATTTGGCAGTTTTTCACAACTTTATTGTTATCTCTTATCACTTTATCACAATATACTCTTCAGATATATTCAGATATCAATTAGGATCACGTGCAATAGCCCTAGTTATTGCACCATGCAATAACTCTCATATCATTTTCACTTTTTCAAAAATTTTAACTTTTTTTTAAACTTTCAACTTTTTTTGCTTCCTTGATCCAATGATTTTTATCAAAAGTTAACTTTTTAACTTTTAATCTAAACTATTGAAAATGTATTGTATGGTGTAATAGCTAATTTTGGAAAGCATGGATACAACAGTTTGTTTGCCATGCCACTGTTGTGTTTATGTCGAACACCTACTGGACACGAGGTATGCATGGGACACGGCTACACGCGTGTTCCATCTTTCTCATGCTTCTTTAGTTTCTCCCACACTCTCTCTTCATCTTTCTTAACTTTCTCTCTCATTTTTTGTTT
The DNA here is from genome assembly GCF_932294415.1 of Quercus robur. Classification (NCBI taxonomy): domain Eukaryota; kingdom Viridiplantae; phylum Streptophyta; class Magnoliopsida; order Fagales; family Fagaceae; genus Quercus; species Quercus robur. Next base: position 46,690,762 of record NC_065539.1, on the reverse strand, counting down.
TTAAAAAAATTATCTATTTTTTTAAGAGTTGAGTGGCTAATTTATCTTCTTCTTTTTTTTTTTTAATTTTCAATTTTTATTTTTTTTAAGTTGTGTGGTTGTTTACCTCTTCTTTTTCAATTTGATTTTTTTTTTTTTTTTTTTTTTTTGAGAAAGTTTGGCCATCTGTTAGCCACTTCCCATTACGTCTCTTCATTTCTTTTTTTCGATTCACATATAAGAATGACACTCAGATAATGGACTTTAATATACTTGAAACATGGGCTTAAACTATTAAAGTGTATATATATATATATATATATCAAGACTTGCTCTTAGACTTTAATTAAAATAAAATATTTATCTTTCTCAAAAAAAAAAAAAATTTATTATTTCTCTTAAATTGATATATGTTCAATAGTATTTGAAAAATAAATGTTTAATCATATTATAAAAATATATTTAATAATTAATTAATATATATATCTCTACTATATGAGAAATTATAGAGTTCTCTAGAGGACCACGTCACTTGTCCATCATTCCACTAAAAACTTCCATTTGTTTAAAATTGCTGAGTTAGTAATTAATTTTTGTTTAAAAAAAATTTCTAACCAACAATTTTAAACATGTGAAAGTTTTTTAGTGGAATGGTGGACCACATCACTTGTCCACCATGTGAACCTTATAATTTCTCCTACTATACCCATGTCCTACTTCTTCAAATATTGACATGTCATTTTTCCATATTTGTACCCATAGTTGTACCTGTATTTATGCAAGTGCTTCCTAGGTTTCGTATTACAATTATCATCAATAGATTACATATCCTAAAAAGCCACCCTTGTGAGTGAGGCTTGGTGCAGTGCCTTTCATGGTTGATACACATCAAGTATTTTTGAAGACTTTTAACTTGTAAGCATAGTTGGATCTGCTCTACTAACCTATTTCTAGAGCTGGAAAGGTTGGATATAATTCATGTATTTTGAATATAATACCTGTGTGTTGAATTTAATGTAGTCTGGAACATTTAGTGGCTGGTTGTGTTATTTTGTAGTTACATTGCATGTATATTCTGCTTGATTTTAGTTGTAATGAAGTTGTGGTACAAACTTCTAAAGCAAAAAATGCTTTTTTTTTTTTCTGTAACTATTCACAGCTGAGTTTGATTGTTATGCTTATGCACTAAAGAGTGAGTATCCCAACTAATCATATATGTATTTTTTTTCTTTTTGAAGTTTTTCTTGCTATATCCTCCCAGGTCTCCCTTTAGTGCTTGAAATGAGATTAAAAAAAATAGTTTTGAGTATTTTATATATTATATAGTTGTGTTTGGTGTTGTTAATGCTTACAATGTGGTGTGTTAGTAACATTGTCAATACAATAGGTTTTTTTTGTGGTTTATGTTGTCTAGTATAGATAAAAGGAATACAAATCCTCTATACCACATTTTGTGTTTCACTTTATATTCCATCAATCACAATTTGTCATGTGGTTTTTTTTTTTAAATTTTATTTTAAACTTTGGCTATTTTATAAGGAAAGTTAAACAAATACATGGCAAGTTGTAATTGGTAAAACATAAAGTAGAACATAAAAAATGATACAGAGGATTTGTATTCAGATAAAAGAAGGTCAATTAAAGTATACTGGTATGGTGCAAAACAACAGATTGCGACTTGGACTACTTACTTTGACTGCATAGTCATCCACCTTTGTGGTGAAATCAGATTGATCCTTAGAGCTAGACTTGAAGCAAATATATGAGACGTGGGGTTTGACCCACTTCCTTGACTCACTAGCACACTGCATAATCAAGGGTGATGATTTCACTTCTGTCTAAGATAATAAACCATTATAGGGTGTCCTCAGTGAGCATTGTTGGTACAACAATAATACCTTTCACCTCCCTCGAGTCGTGCTAGTGAGGTAACACTCACTTTAGCGGATTCTACTATGATTGCTAATGGTCAATTTGGAAAGAGGAGGAGGGAGGGAGAGTAAAGGAGAATTGAGTAGAGTTGGCCAGAAATTGATTCAACACTCGTGTTAATAAACCATGGCCAAAGAACTAACAAGTATGCTCCAGTAGATAGGAGGTAGGAATAGAGCGCAATTGTTAGTTCTCCACTTCTTTGGCAATAGGCATTTTGACACTGAGTCTTGAACCTTGATCATCATTAATAACACCATGTTGGTCACTTTAAATTTCCTGTGAGCAGCCAGGAGAAGAGTAAAGACTCTTAATTCCCAACTGTGAGCAAAATTCCTTGAATTGGTTGTTGTTGATATGCTTCTTCTTGTCAAAGACTATCACATGTGAGACTCCAATTCTACATTTGATGGATTTCCATATAAAATCATTCATATTCTACCCAATTATTGTTACTAAGGGTTTGTCTCTACTCACTTGGTGAAGTAGTTAATGAAAAGCCAATTTTTTTTTTTCTTTTTTCTTTTAAAATCACTATTTTCCTTCATGAAGCTGCAATGAAAAACAATACTCTAACTCATATATAATTATCTTTTAAATTATATACACAATTAATATTTTTTTAAAGTTAAATCAAGGTTTTTTTTGGTTAACTAAATTAAAGATTAGATTTTAGAGTATATTTATTTTTAGAAAACATCAAATGTATACATATAAATTAATTTTAGATAGTTTAAATGAAAAAATTTTCTTTTGTTTATGGATGACAAAGTAGAGCATGTGTCAAACCTTCAACCATATAATTCATAATATTTTTTCTTTCAAAGTAATGCTACAAACACAATATTTTTGAAAACATATGAGTGAGTTTTTTTTTTTTTTTTTTTTTTTTTTATCATTTGAACTATTACTAACATCACTTTATTATTTGCAGTTACCAACTCGACATCTTGTTAGTTGGACATATTTTGTGAAAATTGTGACTATAGAGTTATTGTTTCCTCTAACAAGGAAAAAAAAAACCATGCATTTCTATATCCCTAACAATCTAAATGTAGTATGTAAAATGAAAAATAAAAGAGTTAGTAAGAAAAAGAAATTTGTACTTTACATTAGTGTTTTTGTTATTTTTTAATATGAAAGAGGTCATTAACTAAAATTTAAAATTGTGGGAAAGTACACAAAAATCCCATGGTTTTTTTTAAAAAAAAAAATTTTAAAAATTAAAACATGATACCCCTTGAAGTTTTGAATTTTGAATGTAACAATTAACCACCTCTTGTATTAATTGCTTTATACCTAAACTACTAAATATTTGTGGAAACAAACATTTTTGCTTATACAATGACACATGTTTATGTATATATAGAGTTTCAACATATGATGTCCAATTCTGATGATTGCGTTCTTTATTATCAGACCAAGATACCAAACGGTTTTTTGTACAAACGATTATTGAACCCCAAAATTTCTTATTCAACCATTAGAGACTTTACCAATTGATCTAACTGGAAACCATCATGTTTATATTATTTTCATATGAAATGATATCACAATTAATGGTTTACACATAAATCATAGTTATTATGTCTAGACATGGTTGATTAGATTTAAAGCACGTGCAAAGCACCCATAGATCACTATTAGAAAATATTTATTTCAAACAATAATATGATTGTATCATATATCCTTAAATTTAAGTTAATTTTCCCTATATCATTTGGATTAAAGATGGATTAAAAATAGGTGGAAACACCATTTTAGTTCCTACATTTTGGTGTCACAGTCAATTTGGTCCCTACATTTTGGGAGCAGTCAATTTGGTCCTTGCTATTTTCAAGTTACAATCAATTTAGTCTCTACCGTTAAATAACTAACGGAATTTGCTGAGGTGGCAAATAGAATGCATATGTGGCATAAATTAAATTAAAATATAAATAGTCCTTCTATGTCAACACTTCCACATCAACTTTCATGTGACTCTCACATGACTCGCTTATCATCAACACTCTCACTCAGTGTCAAACACAATTGAATTCAAAATACCCATATTAAATTTCCAAATCTCTAACCCACGATGAACATGACCTCCTTTTTCTTCACAGCCAAATCTCTTCTCGCTAAAGTTAACTGATTACCGTGACCAAATACTTTATTGACCTATATATTCCCTTTGCACATACGGAATAAAAAGACCAACAAAAATGTATGTCTTCCACTTAGCTCAAACCGTGTTCGATTATGGCTTCCCTATCTTGTTTCCTCACTTCACAAAATAAGGGGGCAAAGAGCAAAGTTTAATAACAAATGATTCTTCCAACGCACCTGCCCCTTCGAACAATGAAAGAGGCTTCTTTGCACCGTCATATGAAAAAATGTAGTGCATCTAAGCAACAAAAATCATAGCACCTTCATATAAAAATATCTTGATGTAAGCAACTTGACAATTTTGCTAACATGGTCAGAGTTTAACACTGGCAAGCAACTTCAACAATCTAACTAAACAAGACGTGGGATGACATAGATGAGGTCGGTCGGCAATATGTGTCCTCTACGAAACCAAAGGGACTAGGAGTAATCCTAAACACACTTTGAAAATACCCAAATTAAAATTCAGAATAGATTTGGTTGTGAAGAAGAATGAGTTCATGTTCATTGTGGGTTAGGGATTTGGAATTTTAATTTGATTATTTTGAATTTAATAGTGTTTGATAGTGAGTGAGAGGGTTGATAATAAGTGAGTCATGTGAGAGTCACATGGAAGTTGATGTGGAAGTGCTAACATGGAAGGACTATTTATATTTTAATTTAATTTATGTCACGTGTGCATTCCGTCTGTCGCCTCAGCAAATTTCGTTAGTCATCTAACGGTAAGGACTAAATTGACTGTGACTTGAAAATAGCAGGAACCAAATTGATCGCTCCAAAAATGTAAGGACCAAATTGACTATGAGACCAAAATGTAGCGACCAAAATGGTATTTCCGCTTTAAAAATACCAATAATTTATTCACAACAAAATTACTTTTAAAGAATTTGTCCTAAGTGAATTTTTTTGAGTAAAATCAAGAGTTTATAATCTGCATTTTGAAAATGAATATGTATCATTATATCTCTGCCAAAAAAAAAATTGAGTAATCACTGCAATTAGAGTAAAGAAGATGAAAACAACCTCATATTCTTCTCAAGTGGATAGAGTGTCAAATTCCAAACCACAAGTGGGCAACTAAATTTCGGCCAAACCACAAGTGTGTAAGTTGTAATTTGCCAAAAAAAAAAAATGATATCAATAACATAAAACCAATAGCAATAACAAGAATTTCAAAATAATTAAAACAATAACAACAACTTGTTTATATTTTTTATAATTATTTGTTGAAAAACTTGTTCCAACGGAACTTTATGAGAAAAAAAGTAATAATTATTATGTTTAAACATAACAAACATAAATTATTTGAACCTAATGTATTTTTAAAAATATAATTGTGGTAGGCAGAAAAAGAAAACTGGCTCATTACCCACACAATTAATTTTTTAGAGATGGGATGTGAAGTCAACTTTAAATACCCATTTTGTAACAAAAGATGACAATCTTGCCTAAGACCTACACAAAAAATAATTATGTTTTCAACTGGAAGTAACTTGATAATTGACTAAGTGTTTGTCCTCGGGTTTAGTCCAAGGAAGAAGGTACAATAGGGTGGTTCTTCTCTTTCTTCTCTTTTTCTCATACCAAAAAATCCCTCTCCCTTGATCTAGGTGCTTCTTGGCTTTATATAACTTAGCAAGAATGCATCTGGATCTTACATTTGGAGGGTTATGATTAAACTCTCCTGACAATTGTCCTATCAAGACCTTGCTAGAAGGTTTTTACACCAAAATATAAGCTGTGAAGGACACTGTTTATGGTCATTTCCCCATTAATGCAGTCAACTAAGTGGTTGTAGTGCATTTAATGTGGAAGGGATGGCTGCCTTATCCTTCCTTTTTCTTCTCTTCCTTGTTTTATACCAAGTTACCTTTATCTCCCTTGGGATTGTACCATGCTCCCTGCATGCCTGAGTCTTGACCATCTGAGGTTAATAAGGAGTCCTTGGTATTTTTATCAATGGGAACATCCCAAACTCCTTTATTAGAAAAATAGATCTTCTCCAAAGACTCCTAGCGAAATTCCCCTCCTCGAAAATAACCTTGCCTACTTTATTACTGCTTTGGATCCTCTTACCCCCATAATAGACATTCTAGTCACCATTCTTTGATATGTGGACCCTGCATTCTTTAGTCCAAATGGCATTACTCTATAATAATAATTTTCTGTCAGGGTAAGGAAGGCTGTTTTCTCTTGGTAGGGCAATGCCAACGGGATTTGATGGTAGCCTTGAAAAGCATCTAGGAAACTCATCCTAGGGTGTTTATACGTTGCATCAACTAATTGATCTATTCTTGGGACAGGAAATGGATCCTTCAGACAGACTTTATTAAGATCTGTAAAATCCATGCACACTCTACACTTCCCCTATTTTTTCCTTACCACCACAATATTAGCCAACCATTCTGGGTAGAAAACCTCTTTAATTGCCCTAGCCTGTTTAAGCTTACAGACCTCATCTTTTACAACTTCAGCATGTTCTTTAGACGAACGTCGAGGTAGTTGTTTCTTCAGGGTAACTTTGGGGTTAAAATTCAAGTGATGGCAAATAAACTCGGGATTAACCCCGGGTGCTTTGTATGCACTCCACACAAAAACATCCAAATTACCCTTCAAAAAGTCCACCAGCTGCTTTTTATCCTCTATTGGGAGCTGAATCCCGACTTGAAATTATTTATCTACATCCTTGCCATCCTCGCCAATGATGACCCTTTCGAACTCCTTACAAGATACTGGACTATCTGAGGAGGTAGGTTGCCCAAGCTATGGTTGCTATAACGTCGGCGCCACTTCCGAAGAGCCAATTTGAGCAACACGATGATCAACCACCACCCCCATGCATTGCCTAGCCACCAACTAGCATCCCACCAACTCGGCCACCCCCTTTATCAATAGGATAATTTTCCTTAACATGCAACGTTGATGAGACTACCCCCATGGCTTGTAGCCACGATTTGGCCAAGATGGTGGTATATGGCGAAAAAATCACACTTACCACCTTATCCCCAGTCTATACTGGTAATCAAATTATCCCCTTCGGAATGGTAGTGTTTCCATAAAATCCAATCAATGGAACATCATATTGATCCAAATCCTCAAGTTTGAATCCTAGGCCTTTAAACTAGTCGGGGTCATAATTTCTACTTCACTGCCTTGGTCAACCATTACTCTCTTGACATCGAACCCTGCTATTTGCAAGGTTACCTTCAAGGCGTCATCGTGTGGCTGAATCATTACCAACTTGTCTTCCTCAGTAAATCCTATGATAGGTTGCTCCGAAACTCTGGCCTTCTTACATGGTGCCTCCTCTTCAGATCCTGCCATTTGTGGTGATACTTACATTAGTCTGCTAACTAGGTGAGATTCTCTTCTCAGGGTTGCCAAAATGACATTTATTGTTCCTAGAGATGACTGAGGTGCCCCATTTTTTTGTGGTCCTGTCACAAGCCGATTTCCCTAACTAGCTGACTGCTGCAAAAATTTCTTCAACTTACTGGCTTTAATCAACTGATCAAGAAAAGCTTGCAAGGTTCTATATTCCTCGGTTATATGACCTCGGTCCTAATGGTAATGACAATACAGATTCTGATTTCTTTTATTTGGATCTCCACCCATCTTATTTGGCCATTTGAAATAGGGTTCGCGCTTAATTTTCTCTAACACATGATATATCGGCTCCTTAAACACCGAGTTCACCTTTTAAGGGCCGACAACGGTATGGGATGTTTGATTATAAAACTCCCTCCTTGGCTGTGAAGGCGCAAATTAGCCTATCAAGCTATCCCTTCGGTCAAGTACAAAAGCCTTAGCTTTACCCTTGCTAGAGCTCTGATTGTCCTCGACCCTTTTATGCTCCTCAATCCAGTCCATGAGTTAATGCATGCCCCGAGGCACTTTCATGGTAAGTGATTTCTACAGGTTGGAATGTGTAGGAAGACCCACTTTGAAGGTTCGTACGACGATGTCCTTAAAATCCCCATCAATTTCATTATAGATCGCCCAATATCTATCAGAATAATTTTTCGAAGTCTCCCCTTCTCTCATAGACATCGAGAGTAAAGAATATAAGGGTCTAGGGACTCGGCTACAAGTCATAAATCTCACCCCAAAGGCCCTAGTTAGCTCCTCATAGGAATGTACTGATCCTTCTTCAAGGTAGTCAAACCACCTTATAGCAACCGGTCCAAGGCTTGAAGGGAAGACCTTACACATTAAGGCCTTATTTTTTGAGTGAGTGGTCATCCTCTAGTTAAAATGGCTCACGTGCTCGATTGGATTGGTTTTACCATTATAGATGGTGAAAGTAGGCTGGTTAAAGCAACGAGGGAGCTCGGCTTGCTCAATATGTCGAGAAAACGGAGAACGAGAAATTTGAAGGAGAGCTTTTCCCATAGCGTCATGCCCCTAGCCTCTCTTTGGTGGTGTTCTAGGCTTCTTACAATAATGGTCTCATCCCGAAGAACAAGGAGATGACGATATGAACGATTCACTTGGTGGAGTCCTACTCCTAGGTCAGTAACTTCCATCACTTTCAGTACTCGAATATTGGTCTGGAGAAGGGGTTCTATCTTCCCTTATTCGAGTTCGATGACGAAGACGTCAATGTAACCGCTCCACTTTCTGCTCTAAGTTATGGACTTCTTCATCACATGAATTATTACTCGCCTTATGTTGCTCGGTTCGTTCAAAATGAAAGGAAGGTGCTCCCTGGCTGTGAGTTTGAGCCACATCTTTATCCCTCCTATGTTTGAGATTAACGAAATGATCTCTACACTAAGAAACAACAGACTCCAATGATCCACTACGCCTAGGACCAGCCATAGCTACGAGATTTGGAAGGGTACTTTAGAAGACTTTCCCACAGACGACGCCAATTGTGGCAAGAAGAAAAATAAAACTGGCTCGTTACCCACACAATTAATTTTTTAGAGATGGGATGCGAAGTCAATTTTAAATACCCATTCTATAACAAAAGATGACAATCAGGCCTAAGAACTACACGAAAAATAATTATATTTTCAACTGGAAGTAACTTGATAATTGACTAAGTGTTTATCCTCGGGTTCAGTCCAAGGAAGAAGGTACAATGGGGTGGTTCTTCTCTTTCTTCTCTTTTTCTCATACCAAAAAATCCCTCTCCCTTGATCCGGGTGCATCTTTGCTTTATATAACTTAGCAAGAATGCATCTGGATCTTACATTTGAAGGGTTATGATTAAACTCTCCTGACGATTGTCCTATCAAGACCTTGCTTGAAGGTTTTTACACCAGAATATAAGCTGTGAAGGACACTGTTCATGATCATTTCTTCATTAATGCGGCAAGCTAAGTGGTTGTAATGCATTTAATGTGGAGGGGATGGCTGCCTTGTCCTTCCTTTTTCTTCTCTTCCTTGTTTTATACTAAGTTACCTTTGTCTCCCTTGGGATTGCACCATGCTTCCTGCATGCTTGAGTCTCGACCATCCAACGTTAATAAGGAGTCCTTGGTATTTTTATCAACGGCAACATCCCGAACTCCTTTATTAGAAAAATAGATCTTCTCTGAAGACTCCTGGCGAAATTCCCCTCCTCAGAAATAACCTTGCCTACTTTATTACTGCTTTGGATCCTCATACCCCCACAATAATGATTATTAAAATAAGAATAAACATATTAAACAAAAATGAAACCACACCCTCTAAGTTTCACCAAAATTCATTTCATGCCTCTAAATTCATCTCAAAAATTTAGTTCACATTTCAACAAAAAAGAGTAGCAGTAGCCAATATGGATAAGAAAAAAAGAAAAAAAGAAAAAAAAAGTTGTGAATTTTTTTTTTTAAATCAATAAAAAAAAAAAAAAAAAAAAAAAGAAGCTATATAAACTATTTCAAAAGAATTAGCGATAAATATGGTGGAGACTAACTTAAAACCTTTATTTGGACTTAAAAAGATGGATTCTTCAACTCAAGATACTTGGTTAATTGAGAGCATGCTAATAGTATTCGATGAAAGATAAGAAAAGGATCATCAGAAAAATAGTTGATAGAATTGTCATCAATTACTCCTTTTTCACAGAGATACAATACTTATGCCACGCCATTGAGATGTTGAGAGTCATAGGGAAAGTAGTAACCCTAAAGAAATGGATGACACTATTGCTGTCACTATGGGTGTAGCATTTGTGAAAGTTTTTGTTGATAGAGTGCATCCAAAAATCCATTTCACATTTTGGTAGAATTTGTTAATACAATTTTTTTTTAATGTTTTTATTGTTTGTGTTCTAATTCTTTTTGTTTAAAAATAATTTATTTAGTTAGTAGGATTTTTTAATTTATAAATTTAAAGAAATGAACACTTAATGACAAATTCCTAACGAAGGCCAGCAAAAGGTCTTAATTGAACAATTTTGAAACTTAAAGGATTCAATTGAATAAAAGTAAAATTAGAAGTTTGAAATGAATTTGGTGAAATTTAGAGGGTAAGTTTTGCATTTTTGCATAATTATTATGAGAATAAAAACTAATAATTATTATGTATAAACATAACAAACATAAACGGTTTGAACCAAGTTTCTTTTGAAATATAATCATAATGATTACTAAAAGATAATAAAAATTATTTATATTTTAATATTTGTAGGATATGACATATTGTGATTTAAGATCCTATTGTGATTCAAGACTATAGTGTTGATGCGTTTTGTCCCAGATTAGGGAGCAAATAATTCTTTTATGAGAAATGATATGTCCACAATATTTTCACAACATTTTAACAACAATCATAAGTGGCAGGTTGTTACTGATTGTTATTGTTGGGTAAAAAAGTAATCTTAGTGTTAGGTTCAAATTTGAACCAGTAACAACTAACCACCTGTGATTTGTTGTAAAAATGTTATGAATGTAGCATCTTTTTTTTTTAATTAGTACTAGTGTGTAACTCGTGCCTATGCACGGACATGATGAGTCATAGTGATGCTATTGATATTAGCTTGGGTCATAAAACATATAGGATATTAGTTCGATCAGGACATTTGGAGGTACTAAAATAGTTTTTTCTTACAATTTTCATAATATTGGTTACGCCAAATTTCTCATTACATTACTATTATGCATATAATTTTGAAAATCACTATTGAATACTATATATGCAATATTAATTCACAATCAATGTTCATGAAATTCTACTAACTATAACAGAAAATAAAAGAATAAAAATAAGGGATTGAATGAGCATGAGTATTTTGGGGAGTTCTAGTGGAAATTTTATTAAATGTAATTTCATTCCTTTTGATTCCTTCCAATTTTGGGAAATAAAAATTTGAGGTTTTAAGGAAAAATTAAGAAAATGAGTGTTTCTTACTATCCATGTTATTTTCTCTCACTTATACTTCCCAAATAATTAAGACTCAAATAAGGGTATGAAAAGAATATTATAAATTTATTTTTTTCTATTCTTTTTCTTCTCTCTTCTCAAATGGAGTGTTATAAACAATTCCTACACAATTTGGATGACGACAGGAACTTGAAGGTTATATAAAGGAAAAACAAAGAAGAATGACACACACGAAGATCAAATCATTCAATATTTCTACTTGTTATCCTTGGGATTAGTCTTAGCCTTAGCCTTAAAAATAGTGTAGCAATTACTACGATATCTATAATTGATAGATCGAGCAAATATTCTCATTGAAGATTGTATTGTATTCATTCTCAAAAAAAAAAAAAAAGATTGTATTGTATTGTATTAATTACTTTAAGTGCAAGTAGGCTTTTACTCTTGCCGATAATTTTCCTTCATTTATTTTCTTATTATCCAAGCAGGTTTAATTTGTGTTTCTTTTTCTTTCTTTTTTTTTTTTAATTTTATTTGAAATTTTTATTAAGTTTCCATAAAAAAGAATCTTTTATAATACATGACCAAATTTCATTGGTTATAGTTTAATGAAATTTTGGCAGAAGGAACAAAAAGGTCCAATAAAACAAAATTGTGTTGTATAGGAGTTTCTTTGCAACTAACCCAAATATCAGGGATTTTCACATTTTGGCATTATTGTATTTCAAATTTCTGTTAATTGAGATAACTATGAATACATAGAAGTTTTTCTTTTTTTTCCCCTTAAAAGAGACTGATTTTCGAACTCAAATTTACCGCATATTAGTTTAGGGGAAAGTTCTTGCCATCACACCAACTCTAACAAGGCTTATTATTTATTACACAAAATGCCTTGATTTCGTGTTTTATTTATCCCTGGACCCTGATGTAGCTAAAGGAAGCAAAGTGGTTCAAGGATTTTGAAATGATCTAAACCACTGAAATTATACTTTTGGATCTTTTTGGGGGAAGATTCATGTTATTGTCAAGTCGTCATCTGATTGAGGAAAGGTTGGCGATGAGCCTCCTCCACACACCATGTCATCAATCGAGCACCTTTCATTGGCAAAGGCAAGGACCCCATAATACCAACTGGTGCGCTGATTGAGCCTTGGATTGGAACAATGTGGACTGGCGGGCCCCACCCGTAGTCTACTTGGTTGAATCCCAGTCTGCCCCACTCTGATATGAATAGTGTGGTGTAAGCAAGTGGTGGTGCCATTGGGTCTTCACCATCTTTGATAGACTCACCCTTCATGTACTTGTCAAACTCAGTTGGGAGCTTAGCCCTTGCTTCTTGGATCAGCTTCACAACATCAGAAATTGATGCCTGTGTGAGTGACTCACTTGAAGCTGTGATTGTCACTGGGAAGAAGCAGTTGCCATAGAAACCTTTTGGCAAGGGAGGGTTCAAGAGCTGGCGGCAATTTGCAAAGAACACAAGCTTCAGTTCAGTATCTTGCTTAAAGTTTATAGCTTGTGTTCGACGGCTCCAAAATTTGGCAGCTACAACTTCGAAAGAAGAGCAAGTGTGTCCAGTTGATTGACGAAATTCTTGCTTGAGCTGGTTGATGTGATCTAGCGTTATGTCTACATTTGCATGGTTGAGTGTATAGTTGGGCATTGGTGGTGGTAGGTTTGGTAATGGAGTGACCTTTGCTTGTTCAGGTGGTGGTGGAAAAAAATCCCTTTGCCACACTGGTGCAGTGCTTAGATGCTCAGCACCTCTAGCCACCTCGCCAATCGCATTTAGAAATTGTGCAGCCCCTAGGCCATCACATATGCTATGGCAGAATTTGAGGCCTATCACGAAACCACCACATGCAAATTGTGTTACCTGAAAATGCATTTTTGCTTAAAATTGTCAACATATCGGACTGTGGAATTATTCTAGAGCTTGACTTGTATTCAGTGTTCTTGAACACGACATATGTCTTAAAATAATCACGTATCAATTTGTATCATATACAAAATATAAAAACACTGAATAGAAGTTTTATCCATTGGACTAAAAACAAAAAAATTTATTTAGTCCACTTAGCTTTATCCTTTTTTTTTTTTGAATTTTGAATTTTGAATTAGTTGACTTAGCCCACATCCCTTGTATCAAATAAGCATATTAGTGTCGTTAATTAGCGCCTTTCTAGCTACTTTTCTTGTGGTTCTAGCTAGCAGTTTGTTTCATGTTTAGCTAATCAACATTGAGTTTAGCAAATACTAGGACTAGAGTTTCTTTCGAACTTAATTTTGAAGATAATTCGAATAAAATGAATTGGTTATAACTTATGGGAATATTTACCTGAAATTGCACAAGTGGGTCTATGCCTTCATTCTCTGGGATATGATCAGGTAGAAGCTCATCATATGGGATGGATACAATATCATCGTCCAAGTAATTGACTCCATAAAGGGTACAATCAGCAAACGCCTCAACAAACCACACTCCTTCTCCAGAGCATTCAATTTGGAGCTGACCTTGGTTTGACTCTTTCAACTTTCCAGCAAGAGGGTAGTAAGGAACCAAAGCCTTGGACAAAGCTTCTCTTATAACTCGTGCTGCCTCAGGGCCATGCCTAAACACGTGTAACGTTCGAGTATTGCATCTTAGAACTGGTAGTCTATCAATGATTGATAGATCAAGTAGTGTGCCTTCTGGTGTCTTTTCAGATGGCCTAACTAGGCTTCTGCTTGATCTGATTACAGAGAAAGTCATTATGGGAAGATTGGCTGGCTGAATAAGAGTGGGCTAGCAAGTATAAGAATACCATTTTGCTACGTGATCGAGTGGAAATATATATGGAGTATATTTTAAGCATATGACCTCCTTGCCTTGAAGTCTAATCATGGTGTAAGGAGGTCATATGTTTAAAATATACTCCAAGGCAAAGAGGTCATATGTTTAAAATATACTCCATATATATTGCCGCAAAAAGAATAAAGCATTCACATTGAGAATGGCATATGTCATATGTAAGGAAAATTTAGTATAAAAGTCCAAAACCCCCACACCATCCGGACTTGTAAAAGCCAACTATTATAAAAAAAATTGCAATTGTCCTACAGTGCGATTCTAAATGTAGAATTGCACTATATCTCAATTGTAAAAGAAAATATTAATATTTTATTCTAAATATCATGTTTTCTCTCTCATTCACATGTCTCTCATCTCTCTCTCTCCATTGTTGAAGCTTCACCAAGCCTCTCTCTTCTCTCTCATTCACACAGTCTCATCTCTCTCTCTCTCGCCATCGCTGAAGCCTCTCACCAAGCCTCTCTCTCTCTTTGAATGTCTCTACCAATTCACCCTCACCCATCTCCAAATCCCTTTGCCGATTTACTCATCTCATAAACCCAACACTGAACCCACAGATCAGACCGCAACCCACAGCACAACCAACCCAGCACCACAGATTAGACAACAACCCACGACACAAGCACAACCAACCACTGAACCACCATTGTAGCCAGACATCGAACCACCATTGCTACCCAGCAACCCAAGCAAAAAAAACCCAGCACCATAACCACGACCCATGGCCCATGGCCCATGGCCACACCAACGGTGACACCCACTGCCAAACCGACAGTGATACCCGCAACCCACGGCCAAACCGACGGTAACGCCATCGAGCACGACCAAACCCACAAATCTAACCCCTATAACCAACAAAAACTCACTATAGCACAACCAACAAAAACCCATATCACAATTGGAGCACAGACCCACGAACCCATATCATGAATTCACGATCCACGACCCACGATCTCACAGACGCACGAACTGGAGCACAATCAAACCCAGATAACAAAGAAGAGAGAGAGAGAGAGAGAGAGAGAGAGAGAGAGAGGAAGGAATAAAAAAATGAGAGAGGACGAATAAAAAATGTTTTTTATGTTTGCCTTACTACTCCAAGACGATTAAAAATAATATTTTAATAAAATGGTAAAATAATAGAGTTTTGGGATGCTGGGGATATTATAAAATAGTATGATATAATTGATAAAGTAACTTTTTGGGATGATAAAATAGGATAGGATAAGAATTCGGGATGTGAATGCTCTAAGGTAAAAAACTATGGCTTGGTTTTCTTCCACGGAGTATTTTATATTTGTTGAAATATGAAATTTTCAACATAAAAAATTGGTTACTTAAAAATTGCCAAGCAAAATTTATCAAAATAATAATAATAAAAGTTTTGGACAAATTTGTCGGGGTAAAAAATATATGTCCTCTTAACAAAAATGACAAGATGTTAAAGGGTGGGACGTGTGGTTAAATAAAATGTCTCTGGCCACACGTACCACCACAATCAAAGATGGAAGGTTTGCCTTATTTCAAATAAATAAATAAATAAAATAAAATAAATAAAAATAATAATAAAAAGATGGAAGGAAAGTAACGTGGGAATAGAAATGGTTGGTTGCACTTGCAACACATTACCTAAAAATAAGGGAATTGGCATCACGTGAGTCCAAAAAAAAAAAAAACCAAAAGAAAAAAAAAAATATTAAAGCAAAATACCTATAAAACCTCACACTCACATGCAAAAGAAGTGAGGTCAAGCTTTGTCAAATTGATGGTTTAATGTCATTACCCTTAATTAAAAAAAAATAAAGTAGAAGATTAGGTGGGACGTGTGGCTGAGTAACTCTCTGCCACACGCACCACTCAAGTATTTTCAAAAGCAAGAATACTTGAAATTTAGCCACAATCCTTGTTTAGGAGTGTTCGGTGATGTTATTCTAAAAATATTATTTGTATTTTTTAAAAATATGTGTGAGTAAAAAAGTGTGAAAATATATGTAACTAGCATTATATCCGTGCGATACATGGTTTAATCAAAATTTATATGTAAATAATTTTTTTATTAATTTACTTAAAATAAATGAATATTTTACTTTTAAGTTACATATTGAATGCATGTTGTGTGAAATTAAGGTATTATAATATGCATATATATATATATATATATATAATTGAATGGAAGATGGTAGAGGTACAATAATACATTTAACTTTAAGGCTCAATTAATCACATATATTTAAATGGAAAACTCTTGAATTTAATAATTAAAAACTATCCGAAACAATAATTGAAATAATGTTTAAGTGGAACCTCAATTCAATAATTAAGAACAATCTAAATTATTAAACATTTAAAAATTCAAAGTGTAGAGAGACTCACATGAGAATTTAATTTTTGTCCTTAAAAGCATGGAACAAGGCACCAAAACTCGAGTGAGTTTCACCCTACCAAGTTTAAGTTTAAGTTTAAGTCTTGTGCGTTGCATGCTACATGTGTGTGTATATGCATGAAAAATTATCTAAATTTAATATTTATTGTAGAAAAGAGGTGGCGTAGTCTTACCCCTGTCTAGTTAATTCTTATTATAATTCATTTGTGTAGCGTGCGAATAAGCATGAAAAATGATCTGAATTTAACATATATTATAGAAAAGAGATAGTGTAGTCTTACCTCTATCTAGCTAATTCTTATTATAATTCTTTCGTGTAGCGTGTGAATATGCATGAAAAATGATTTGAAGTTAACATATATTGTAGAAAAGAGGTGGTGTAGTCTTATCCATGTCTAGAAAATTTATTTTTTTTATTAATTTACTTAAAATAAATAATAAAATAAATGAATATTTTACTTTTAAGTTACATAATGAATGCATGTTGTGTGAAACTAAGGTATCATAATATGCACACACACACACACACATATATATATATATATAATTGAATGGAAGATGGTAGAGGTACCTAATATATATATAGATATATATATATATATATATAAAATGATTTTCAATAATACATTGAACTTTAAGGCTCAATTAATCACATATATTTAAATGGAAAACCCTTGAATTTAATAATTAAAAAATATTCAAAACAATAATTGAAATAATGTTTAAGTGAAACCTCAATTCAATAATTAAGAACAATCTAAATTATTAAACATTTAAAAATTTGAAGTAGAGAGAGACTCACATGAGAATTTAATTTTTGTCCTTGAAAGCATAGAAGAAGGCACTGAAACTCGAGTAAGTTTCACCCTACCAAGTTTAAGTTTAAACTTAAAGCTTAAGTCTTGTGCGTTGCATGCTACATGTGTGTATATGCATGAAAAATGATCTAAATTTAATATTTATTGTAGAAAAGAGGTGGCTTAGTCTTACCCCTGTCTAGTTAATTCTTATTATAATTCCTTTGTGTAGCGTGCGAATATACATGAAAAATTATCTGAATTTAACATATATTATAGAAAAGAGATAGTGTAGTCTTACCTCTATCTAGCTAATTCTTATTATAATTTCTTCGTGCAGCGTGTGAATATGCATGAAAAATTATCTAAATTTAACATATATTGTAGAAAAGATGTGGTGTAGTCTTATCCTTGTCTAGAAAAATTATTATTTTTATTAATTTACTTAAAATAAATAATAAAAATAAATGAATATTTTACTTTTAAGTTACATAATGAATGCATGTTGTGTGAAACCAAGGTATCATAATATGCATATATATATATATATATATATATAATTGAATGGAAGATGGTAAATGTACCTAATATATATATATACATATACATATATATATATATATAATGATTTTCAATAATACATTGAACTTTAAGGCTCAATTAATCACATATATTTAAATGGAAAACCTTTGAATTTAATAATTACAAACTATTCAAAACAATAATTGAAATAATGTTTAAGTGAAACCTCAATTTAATAATTAAGAACAATCTAAATTATTAAACATTTAAAAATTTGAAGTAGAGAGAGACTCACATGAGAATTTAATTTTTGTCCTTAAAAGCATGGAAGAAAGCACTGAAACTCGAGTGAGTTTCACCCTACCAAGTTTAAGTTTAAACTTAAAGTTTAAGTCTTGTGCGCTGCATGCTACATGTGTGTATATGCATGAAAAATGATCTAAATTTAATATTTATTGTAGAAAATAGGTGGTATAGTCTTACCTCTGTCTAGTTAATTTTTATTATAATTCCTTTGTGTAGCATGTGAATATGCATGAAAAATGATCTGAATTTAACATATATTGTAGAAAAGAGGTGATGTAATCTTGCTTCTATCTAACTAATTCTTATTATAATTCCTTCGGGTAGCTTGTGAATATGCATGAAAAATGATTTGAATTTAACATATATTGTAGAAAAGAGATGGTGTAGTCTTATCCCTGTCTAGAAAAATTATTATTTTTATTAATTTACTTAAAATAAATAATAAAAATAAATGAATATTTTACTTTTAAGTTATATAATGAATGCATGTTGTGTGAAACTAAGGTATCATAATATGCATATATATATATATATATAATTGAATGGAAGATGGTAGAGATACCTAATATATATATATATATATATGTATAATGATTTTCAATAATACATTGAATTTTAAGGCTCAATTAATCATATATATTTAAATGGAAAACCCTTGAATTTAATAATTAAAAACTATTCGAAACAATAATTGAAATAATGTTTAAGTGAAACTTCAATTCAATAATTAAGAACAATCTAAATTATTAGACATTTAAAAATTTGAAGTAGAGAGAGACTCACATGAGAATTTATTTTTTGTCCTTGAAAGCATGGAAGAAGGCATTGAAACTCAAGTGAGTTTCACCATAGTTTAAACTTAAAGTTTAAGTCTTGTGCGTTGCATGCTACATGTGTGTGTATATCCATGAAAAATTATCTAAATTTAATATTTATTGTAGAAAAGAAGTGGTGTAGTCTTACCTTTATCTAGTTAATTCTTATTATAATTCTTTTGTGTAGCGTGTGAATATGCATGAAAAATGATCTGAATTTAACATATATTATAGAAAAGAGGTGGTGTAGTCTTATCCCTGTCTAGCTAATTCTTGTTATAGTCCATTTGTTTTGCAAGGAGGTAGAAAACCCGTCTTTTATATATATATATATATATATATATATATATATATATATAAGTTAGCGTTAATATATAATAGCTAAGATTTTAATCTTTGGAAATGGTATATCATAGACTCATACGGATTAGTATTTCAATTGTGGGTTTTGGTAGTTAGAAGTTAGCGCATGGTAGTTAATAATTAGAAAATTACTTTGCAATTTTTTTAAACCAACCTATTAAAAAAGTTTTAGAAGAGTTTAAATCACGTTAATAAATTATCTCTCTATTCATTTTTTTTTTAAATCATGTTAAAAAAAAGTTACTAATAAAATTATTATTAGTAAACATTTCTTAGCCTTATCTATTTAGCTCTTTTGCCAAATTTATATAAACTCTTTTATTTTATTTTATTTCTTCTTTTTTTTCGGAAGAATATAACACAACCAAAAACCTATAAACGATAATTTACATTCAATATAAAGAATATAATCAAAATTATTCATAATTTAAAATTATGAAATTAACACAAATTATAAATTAAGATATAAATTTAGAAAAACAATAAAGGATAAACCTGTTTGTTTTCTCTATCACTTTGAGAGCGTTTATTTTTTTATTTTTTTTACATGTAGTAATATAATTTAAATAAAAAAAAAAAGGATTAGATGAAGAATTTGAAATGTAATCAAATTAAAATTTCTTATCAACTTATAAATTATAATAATAAAAGGATTAAAAGAAGAGTTTGGATTGTAAAAAAATTAAGATTTTTATCAATTTAGAAATTATAGGAGAAGAAGATAAGTACAAAAAAATATATATTAATTTTTTTAAAATTCTAAAAAAATTTCTGCAATTTAGTGCAGTCACTTGGCGCAACTACAGCTTCTATGCCCAACTTTTATTATATAGTACTAGTATTATGCCCGTGCGATGCACGGCTTAATTAAAATTCAAATGTAAATAATTTTTTTTTTATTAATTTCCTTAAAATTAAATAATAAAATAAACAATAAAAAATAAATGAATATTTTACTTTTAAGTTATATAATGAATGCATATTGTGTGAGACTAAAGTGTTTTAAAAGAGTGCGCACACACACGCGCGCGCGCGCACACACACACACACACACACACACACATATATATATATATATATGTCTAAAATAATTTAATGGAAGATGGTAGATAACTACGTAACTAATATAAAATGAGATACATAAAAGAAATATAAAAGGATTTTTCATAATATATTGAGATTTAAGGCTCAAGTAATATTTAAATGGAAAAACCTTGAATTTAACAATTAAAAGCTATTAAAAAAATGATTGAAAGCATATTTAAGTGGAAAACTCAATTCAGTAATTAAGAATAATCTAAATAACTAAACATTTAAAAATATAAAGTAGAGAGACATACACAAAAATATAATTTTTGTTCTTGAAAGCATGGGAGAAGACACTGAAACTTGAGTGATTTTCACCCAACCAAAAAAATAAATATAATAAATAAATTCATTAGCATTGATATGTGATGAGAATTGAGAAGTGATACCTTTCAATAGTAACATCCTTTTTTTTTTCTTTTTTTGAGAAAGATTTTGGCCTTTAGTTGTGAACAATAATCTCTATTATTTGATCTCAACCTCTCTCTCTATTATTAACAAACCAAAATAAGTAGCACAAAAAAAAAGCAAAAAATAAATAAAAAGACCAAAATAACAAAATGAGTAATATAGATAAATAAAAATAAATAAAGAAGAAGCAAAAAGACCAACAAAATAAAAATTATTGAGGCATAAATAGAACAAAATAAGTGAAGGGGAAAAATGTCTTACTTTTTCTTTGGAGATCATTGAGTAATTCTTTACTTGCAATGGACAATTTATCTAGGCGTGGTGTTTATGTTGAAGCAGTTTGTCCAATATGCAGAATTTCAAATGAAACTGTACTAAACGAAAACAGAAGTGTGCAATTGTTGAGTGTAATTCATATATGATATACAAAATAATAAAAATTCATGTCTAACTCTATTTAACGATTGATGCTCAAACAATAACCAAATAAATAGGATAAAACTTTAGGAAATTAGGTTAAACAAAAGACAAAAAATACACAAAACCTATTCAATTTGATGGAAAAAAAATTAAATTAAACAAATACATTAAAAAAAATTAGAGTAAACAAATACATATGTGTAAGGTTGTAAGGAGAAGAAAGGGAATAATAGAGGAAAAAAACTACAGGGTAGGTATTTATTATGAATTATCTTATATATATACACTCCACATTGAAGAAGTTGATATGAACAAAAAGTCTAATGTTAGTCTAATTTATAAAGGTGTATGAAACTGAAATTAGATGGACTTTAAGATTTTTATCAAATTAGAAATTATCGGAGAAGAAAAATTATATCTATTTTTTTTTAATTCTAAAAACTTTTCTGCAATTTTTACGTGTAGTAAGGTTTTTTTTTTTTTTTTTTGTGAAGATTTTACATGTAGTAATATAATTTAAATTAAAAAAAAAAAGGATAAGATGGACCTTTTTTTACGTGTACTATATTGATTTTTTTAATTAAGATTGTTATCAACTTATATATTATAATAAGAAAATAATTAAATGAAGAATTTGGATTGTAATCAAATTATGATTTTTATCAATTTAGAAATTATAGGAGAAGAAAAATAATATATATTTAAAAAGCATCAAGATGAAAGAATCTCTTTTTTATTTAAATTTTATCCTTAGGTAATTCTATTCTATTGATTTTAGGGTTTGTTGATAACATTTTAGATAGACACAACTGTTATAGTTGTAAATCAAATACCACTTTCTTTTATTACTTGATTTGTCATATTTATCCAAAAAATATGTATATATCTATTCTTAAAATCTAAAAATTTATTAAAATTTCTGCAATTTGGTGAAACCATGTGGCGCAACCACGACGTCTAAACCCAACTTTTATTATATATAATATAATATAATATGAAAAAAAAAAAAAGAAGAAGGATAAGATGGACCTTTTTTTACGTGTACTACATTGATTTTTTTTAATTAAGATCGTTATCAACTTATATATTATAATAAGAAAAGGATCAAATGAAAAATTTGGATTGTAATCAAATTATGATTTTTATCAATTTAGAAATTATAGAAGAAGAAAAATAATATATATTTAAAAAGCATCAAAATGAAAGAATCTCTTTTTTATTTAAATTTTATTCTTAGGTAATTCTATTCTATTGATTTTAGGATTTGTTGATAACATTTTAGATAGACACAACTGTTATAGTTGTAAATCAAATACCACTTTCTTTTACTTGATTTGTCATATTTATCCAAAAAATATGTATATATCTATTCTTAAAATCTAAAAATTTATTAAAATTTCTGCAATTTGGTGAAGCCACGTGGCGCAACCACAGCATCTAAGCCCAACTTTTATTATATATAATATGATATGATGTTGTTTAAATACTGAAAACCGTTGTTTAAAATACCTTACCAAACACCCCCAAAACTCAACTATACCCGAAAGATGCTAGTGCAGTATTGCACTTTCTTTGCAGTTCTAGCCCATGAACTGATCAGTTAAGAGAAAAAAATAGGGGAAAATTGCTTCTCAGTTCCTCTATAAATTAGAGAGGAACACACACACACACACACACAAAAGAGAAAGAGAAGAGGAGAAGCACGCATATAGTAAAACAAGCAAAGGAGGAACACAACATTAGTTGGAGATTTAATCAGTCCCTTTCTTCTCTAAATATCTACCTCTCCCTCTTCTTCAAATCTGAATTTTTGTTTGGTAAAACAAATAGGGTTGGGTTTCATGAGGAGTTCCTAACTCCATACATAAAGCTTTAGATATGAGTCCCTGATTCATAAATCCTATTTGAAAATTACCAAATAAAAATTCTCTCAAGTTTTAGTTCAGCGTTTTCTCTACTAAAGTTTTTGACTCTATCATTTTAATGGAGTCCTTGACTCTACTAAATTTTAATGGAGTTCTTGACTCTACCACATCAATGGAGTCCTTGACTCTACCATATTTTAATGGAATCCTTGACTCTACCATATTTTAATGAAGTCCTTGACTCTATCCAATTAATGAACTCCTTGACTCTATCCAATTAATGAACTCCTTGACTCTACCATATTTTAATGGACTCCTTGACTCTACCAAATTAATGGAGTCATTCACTCTATCCAAATCAATGGAGTCCTTGACTCCTAAAGTTATGATTCTAATTCCTTCAAATTCCAACATGGCTAAATTTTTTGGGATTCCTAATTTCTTAATCAAGATTGAAGTTAACAATGCCCAAAATAAAATGACTATAAAAAATTGATTTGAGGAAATTTTCCAATTCCTAAAACATGTTCATAAAATAAAAATAAAAAAATTGCTTCAAAGGAGTTTTCTTTTCCTTAATTAAATTTGGGAACCTCAATCAAAATATCATTAAATTGGGCAAAATCAATTTGGGGATTTTAAATTTAAAACCTCAGATTAAGAACTACGAATTGGCTTGATCCCCGCCAAGGGTACATAAGCAACCTAAATAAATTATTAGGTGCAGTCACAAATAAATAAATAAAACACTTATCTCCTTAAACATGAAAATAAATGAATTTATGTACAAAGACGACGTGATTGGAATCAAAAGGTCTCCGCTTGAAACAAGGGATTGTAATTAAGAGATATATTATCTTGAATAGGCACTACTCACATTAATAAAACTTGTTAGGTTCTAAAGACTTAGGTATTTATGTATTTAGAACTCTAATATGTATTGTTGGCAAACCATGATCAAAACAATGTGTTTAGAAGTGTTTTAGTCTTGCTCAAAGTTGTGTATTTTATGTAAAGTTGGAATCGAGCTAATGCAGAAAAGATTAATGCATTTCGGCCTGGCTCGATCGATCAAAGATTAGGCTCGATTGATCAAATCTCGGGCAAAATGTTTTTTTCTGCAGATTTCCAACTCAACCCTAGTTGTTTAAAACGTTTTAGGGTTTTCTAATTTGTCCTAAGTATAAAAGGCAAACCCTAGCCACGTTTTAGTATTGCTCATATTGCGGTTTGTGTAAATCTCTTGTGAGATCTAGAAGAGCTTTCTTTTACACAAACTTAGGGTTTTCAAGGAGAAGATTTTATCTACACCTTGATGATCAACTCGGTTGCTGCCATTGAAGCTTAAAGAAAACATAAGCGGGTGTGCTTGTATCTGGTGGTGAATCCAAGAAAGAAGGAGTCCGTGGATTCAGAGCTTGCATGTGGTCGTGTCAGTAAGTTCTACTGGTTGGTAGCAATAAGAAGTCGAGCATGGGGGCTTGTAAGTCTTATTGTATGAACTTCGATTCTTTCAAGATAGTGGATTCAAGTTTACCTTGAGGATAGCTAGGTCAAATCCTCCATAGGTTTTTACC
This sequence comes from Quercus robur, assembly GCF_932294415.1. Taxonomy (NCBI): domain Eukaryota; kingdom Viridiplantae; phylum Streptophyta; class Magnoliopsida; order Fagales; family Fagaceae; genus Quercus; species Quercus robur. The sequence goes on along the minus strand of NC_065539.1, from coordinate 46,665,993 downwards.
AGTTTGGTTTCCTGGGTGATCATATCTTGTGTTATTTATCGTTCCGCTGCTTTGCATGATATGATCTTTGTAATTGTGATAACCTAGATTTGTTAAATTGGACTAAGTAACAACTTGGCTAATTACCTAGGTTAAATCAATTGAGTTTTAAGGGGTCTAAAAACCAACCATCAAGTGGTATCAGAGCGGGTTGCTCTCTTATTGTTGATCTTTTGATCACTAAGCTGATCCTTGACCCCTGTTGTTATGGATTCTTGGAAATTCTTTTTGCTTATTCATCAACTTGCTTACTTTGTGTATTTGTCACTTGTTGAGTTTGTTAAATCTTTCCTTGGACGTCTTGGTCTTATCATATGTGGTAATAATTATTTGTGTTATACTGCCTTAAGCGCCTTAAAGGCACGTGATTCTTGTCTTTGGTATTTGGATAGTGGTAGACATGGCAAAACGGGTTAGAATTTTCTGACCCGACCCGACCCGAAAAATACCCGACCCGAACCCAAACCCGATTTTTTGACCCGAAGCAAAAACGGGTTGACCCGTGACCCGACCCATGTTTTGTGCGGGTCAACCCGACTCGACTCGCGACCCGACCCGAACCCGAACCATTTTTTTAAAACTTTTTTTTTTGGTAAAAAAAATAATGAAATTAAGACAATATTGGTTTAAATGTTTATTGTGAGCTTTAAGGAAACAATTGATACATTTACATAGCTGCATGCAAATTAATTGAAAAATAAATGGTTGAGCATTCTGTAATGAGTAAAGATTTTTAGATATCAAATAGCAAAATATATGCCAAGATAATCTGGTTACAGTAAAGTTAAAAACAGATTTAAAATTGTAGATATGTGTGAGACACATTCACAAGTGTGAAAATAGTAAAGCCAAAGTATCAAATTAGCATAAATTATGAATGCTTAGATCTATTTTTTAACAATTTATGTTCAAAATAAACGGCTTTTCAAAATAAATTATGATATTTCCTAGAGTGTGTGCTGCTTAATAATGATATGATCTTCATAAAAGAGACTAGGTATAAATAAGTAAGTAATCAAACTTTAATGTTTATCTCAAATTGAAATAGAGTGTCAACCACAATTGATAATAGATTTTAAAATTAAATTTTAAAATTGTAACTTTCATATATGTTTTTATTCTTTATCAAATGAGTTATCCAATAAGTCATTTGTAATTTTTTCTTTTGGAATGTTGATATTGTGTAAAAATAAAACTTGTATATTTGTTTTACTTATCTTTGTGTTGTTTTGTTTTAGATAGCAATGTTAGGATTTGTATAATTTTAAAATTATTGAATAAGTATTAATAAGTTTAACTAAGTTTATTCTTGATATAAGTAGTGAATTCAAAATAATGCATTTTACATCACGTAATATGTTGCATAACTATCCAAATGGCAAATACATATTGTTTTATTTATAACAAAAAATAAAAATAAAATAAAAAATTTCATGTAAAAAATACGAGTCAACCCGACCCGACCCACAACCCGATTGACCCGAACCCGTTTTCAACCCGCTTAAAATGACCCGTTTTTGACCCGTGACCCGATTGACCCGACCCGACCCGCCCGTTTTGCCATGTCTAGATAGCGGTTGTTCCAGGCATATGAAAGGAAACAAAGGATTATTCAAGACCCTCTTTGAAGGAAAGATTGGGACAGTCACTTTTGGAGATGGAAGCAAATCTGTCATCAGAGGCATTGGAACTGTGGACATCCCAGGGTTACCGGTCTTTGAAGATGTTTGGTATGTTGATGGATTGAAAGCAAATTTACTCAACATCAGTCAGATTTGCGACAATAGACTGAATGTTCTATTCACTAAGTATGAATGTGAGATACTTAATGGAGGAGGTGACTGTATGTGTGTTGGTGTAAGGACAGCGGACAACTGTTATGGATTGACACCAAGCATAAGCAACAAGTGTTTTAGTGCAAAGATTGATCAAGTTGATTTATGGAATCAACAGTTGGGGCATGCAAGTCATAAGCAGTTAGAAAAGATTTCCAAATGTGATGTTGTTGTTGGTTTACCTAAGTTTGAGAAGATAGATAAGTGCATATGTGGACCATGTCAGATAGGTAAACAGATAAAATCTAAATATCCGTCTGTGACTAGTGTTCAAACTTCAAGACCTCTGGAGTTACTGCACATTGATCTTATGGGTCTTGCTTGAGTTCAGAGTTTAGGAGGAAAGAAGTATATTCTAGTGGTTGTGGATGACTTTACCAGATATACTTGGGTTGTGCTTTTGAAAGATAAAACTGAGGCTCCTAAGAAGATGATACATCTGTGTAAGAAATTGCAGGTTGAAAAAGATACTGTGATAGCCAGGATCAAAAGTGACCATAGAAGAGAATTTGAGAATACCAAGCTGGCTACCTTCTGCAATGAACAAGGCACACATCAAGAGTTTTCTTCACCCAAGACACCATAACAAAATGGAATAGTTGAACGGAAAAATAGGTTCGTTCAGGAGATGACACATGTCATGCTACACAATAAAAATTTGTCAAAATCCTTCTGGGGAGAAGCAGTTAACACTGCTTGCCATACACTCAACCGGGTGTATGGCACATGTCATGCTACACAATAAAAATTTGTCAAAATCCTTCTGGGGAGAAGCAGTTAACACTGCTTGCCATACACTCAACCAGGTGTATTTCAAATCTGATTCCAAGAAAACTCCTTATGAACTCTGGAGAGGAAAGAAGCCGGTCGTTAAGTATTTCAGGATATTTGGTAGTGATTGTTACATTCTACGTGATAGAGAGAACCTAGAGAAATTTGATGCAAAGAGTGACAAGAGATATTTTCTAGGGTACTCCTCTACTAGTAGAGCATATAGAGTGTATAATCTGAGAACCAAAACTGTCATGGAATCGTCAAATGTTGTGATCAATGATGAAGTATGTCCAGAAGCACATTCAGAAAGTACTACTCCAGTTCAAGATAAGCCTATGGAGGTTAATGACTCACTTCCTGTTGATTATGTTGGGAAACATAGTGATGAGGAGCTAATGGTGTTTAATGATGCAATTTCTGTGCCATCAAGTCCTGAACCATCCACTCCGGTTCATGAGACTCAACAAGCTCAACATGAGTTTAGTCCTTCATCAGAACAGAAAGGTACATCCACATCTCTAGTTAAAGGTCCTTCCTCTAGAGTAAGGCTTAATCATCCCTCCTCAAATATATTAGGAAGTCTGAATGATAACATGAGATTAAGGTCAAAAGCCTTAAGTGTAATTACACACTCATGCTATCTGTCCCAATTTGAACCGAAAAAGGTAGATGAGGCACTTCAAGATGCTGATTGGGTAAACTCTATGCATGAAGAACTTCATCAATTTGTTCGGAATGATGTGTGGGAATTAGTTCTTAGACCAAAAGGGTGTAAATGTAATTGGAACTAAATGGATCTTTAAGAATAAGTCAGATGAACATGACATTGTTATCAGAAATAAATCAAGACTTGTTGCTCAAGGCTACACACAAGTGGAAAAGATTGACTTTGATGAGACCTTTGCACCGGTAGCAAGATTGGAATCCATTAGGATATTGTTGGCTATAGCTAGTCATCTGAATTCCAAGCTATATCAAATGGATGTCAAAAGTGCTTTCTTGAATGGAATGCTGCAAGAAGAAGTATATGTTGAACAACCTAAAGGCTTTGTTGACCCTCACAGACCGGATGATGTGTATAAATTGAAGAGAGCTCTGTATGGTTTGAAACAAGCTCCATGGGCTTGGTATGATAGATTGACTGCATATGTCACTGAGCATGGCTTCAAAAGGGGATCTGCAGACACTACTCTCTTCATAAAAAAGGATAAGAACAGTTTTGTTGTAGCTCAAATTTATGTTGATATTGTTTTTGGTGCTACTAATGACTCTCTTGCTCATTTTTTTGCAGATGAAATGAAGGCGATGTTTGAAATGAGTATGGTTGGTGAACTAACTAATTTCTTGGGATTACAGGTGAAGCAAACGAACTCAGGGATCTACATCAACCAAGCAAAATATGTAAGGAATCTAGTCAAGAGATTTGGACTGGACAATGCTGCACATGCTAGAACACCAATGGCTGCCAATGTAAAATTAACAAATGATCCGTCAGGTGAGTCTGTTGATGTTACATTATACAGAAGTATGATTGGATGTCTTTTATATTTGACTACTAGTCGGCCTGATATTGCGTTTAGTGTTGGTGTTTGTTCTAGATTTCAATCTAATCCTAAAATTTCACACTTAAATGCTGTCAAAAGAATAATCAAATATGTTGGTGGAACTTGTGATTATGGATTATTTTATAGTAAAGAGTCTAATCTGTCTCTTGCTGGGTTCTCTGATTCTAATTGGGCTGGTAATGCTGATGATAGAAAAAGCACCACTGGTGGGTGTTTTTATGTTGGAGCTAAGCTCGTTGCTTGGATGAGTAAAAAGCAAAATTCTGTGTCTTTGTCTACTGCCGAGGCAGAATATATTGCTGCTGGAAGTTGTTGCTCACAACTTCTTTGGATGAAAAAGGTTTTAACTGATTATGGGATATCCCAAGATACCATGGTTGTTTACTGTGATAACTCTAGTGCTATTGACATATCTAAGAACCCTGTTCAACATTCTAAGACTAAGCACATAGAGATTAGGTATCACTTCATTAGGGATCTTATTGAAAGAAAGATTGTGTGTCTTGAGTATATTCCTACTGAACGCCAGAATGCCGACATTTTCACCAAACCTCTTGATAGAAGTAAGTTTGAGACACTTCATCAAGTAATTGGTGTGATTTTGTATCCCTGATCTGTCTTGGCCTTTTTGGTCCTTGTGCTTCATTGCTCTATCCTCTGTGACCATTGTTCTTTGGTTTTGTTTTTTTTGTTTTCTAGGATTTGCTTTGCATAACATTCATGCATTTCATTCTAGGTGTTTTTTTTTTTTTTCTTTTATAAATAAATAATAAAAAAAAGGAAGAAAAAGGAAGCAAATTGTGTTTTGTACTATTTTTCTTGGTTTTTGAGAACAAGGTTGGTCAATTTATTTTCATATAACATGTCGTTTGTACCTTGTTTAACTTTGATGAGCTTACTTTTTGCACTTTACTAGTTGAAGCTTTGTAGTGCTTGTTGTGTGGGAAAGATGTTTATGATTTTTTATTACACTGTCTTAATCTTGAAGTCACATGTTTTTGATTATCGGACTTGAACTTTTAGAGAAAGGTATAAATAACCATCTCATCACTGTTCACTAGCCAATCATGAACACCTTAGTGCATATCATAAGATTTTGTGCTCAAGAAAGTGTAGCACATGCACAAAAAGAACATAAGGTGAAGCCTCGGTTTAAATTGCTTAATACTTAAAATTGGTTTGTACTATTAGGCTTGATGCCAAAATCACATGACTTAAAATTGGTATGTATATTATGAGGCATAAATTCAAGAAACTTACATGATTGCAAGCTTATGATCTAGAAGATGTGGGAGTTATATGATATAACTCTTTAGGTGTTAGTCTCTTTTAAATTCTATGTGATGAATTTTGTAGACTTTGTGATTAATTGCTATTCACATATCACCTCACATGTATCTCAAGTTTTTGCTAGTTGCACACACTACACAAGTTACTCTTTGCTAAACATTGTACATGTTATTGTGTGTGTTTATGGTCTAACCAACCAAGTTTTTGCAAATATCTTGAAATTTGTGCAAAATCAATTTGATGCTTGAAAATTTATGGAGAATGCAAGAAATTTTGATTTTGGGAATTTTGGGCTTAAATTCTTGTTTTCTGAAAATCACATCATCACATACTCATGCATTTGGTTCTTCAATTTCAATGCTTTGAGTTGTTTCTGAATTTCTTTTTCAAAAACTGTGTTTTTTCCTCAAATTTAGTGACCCTCTGCCCATGTCGATCGATCCATTTTATTTTTCGATCGATCGAAATTTTTTTTAAATTGTTTTGTTAAAGTCTCTGTCTGTTTCGATCGATCGAAACTGTTTTTCGATCGATCGAAACTCGTGAATCAAGTTTTTTTTTAAACTCAGATTGGATTGTTTCAAACTACTTTTTCAAACTTTCCTCTCTCTCTTCGACTTGGCAAGGCTCCACTGAGGATTTTTTGTCGTTTTCGACCAAATTTTTTGCAAGGTTTTTTGTCTCCTAAGGCTGGTAAAACCTTATACCCTTCCTTTTGCATTTATTTTCATGTTTTCATGCATAAACTCATGCATTTAATGGGGATTTTGGGAACTTTTCACTATTGGGATTTTCGTTGAATCAATTCTTTTTCTGAAATTGATCATTGGGTTTTGCTCCTATATTGTTATATTCGTGTTATGTAGTGGTTAATTTGATCAATTTGGGGCTTTGTGAAAAATCGAAAATTCTAGGGCTTGTAATTACCCCGAATTAGGGATTTTGTTCAAATTTGGCTAAATTGATGAAATTGGCTTGTTCAATTGATGTAATTGGTCATTATTTACTGAACTCTTTCTTGTATGATGATCAATTAGTCAATATCTTTCAAATTGATCAAGTGGTTTTTCAAAATTTTGGGGTTTTTGTATTAAGAACTCTATGCTCAAGCCAATTTTGTGAATTTGAACTTATTTGAACTTAATTGCACTGCATTAGGACATGCATCATGCCATTTAAATTGTTCATGCATCATATAGATTTTTGTTCTATATTTTTTTTATGTGCTAACTTGCAGTCTGCCCTTGGTATTTCTTTTGTGTTTTTGTTCCTTTGCTTTGTGTTTTAGTCCTTATCCTAGCACCATGCCTAGGAAAACTAGAACCCATAGGACTCCTTCCACTTCCTCTGAGTCATCCTCTAGGAGTGAGCTGTTTAGGAATGATAAAAGCAGAGAGGCCTTTGAGAATTTGAACCGTAAACGTAAGATTTGGGCTAAGCGTGCTGTAATTTTAGATGAGATTGATCCGGCCATTAGGGCTAACTTTGAGTCTAGAGGTTGGTTGCCTCTCTTAGAGATAGATCATCCACCCCCGACCGCCCTGATTAGAGAGTTCTTCTCGAACCTTTCTTGCCACGTCTATGATTCCAACACCCTTGTTAGGAGTTGAATACGAGGTGTTGAGATCACCATTACCCCTCGGGTAGTGGCTGAGGCTCTTGGGGTTTCGGTTGTTCGGGAGTCTGACTATCCCTATGATGAGTCTCCTTCCTTAGATGTTGTCATGTCATACATCACTGGGTCATCTATCCAGTGGGGTTCTGATCCTCGGATCACGTCCGCTGAGCTTACCGAGACTGCCTATCTTTTCTTTAGGATAGCATGTCATTCGTTGTGGCCTATTTCTCATTTCCACACCATCCCTCTAGAGCGATGTGTGTTTTTGTATGCATTCGTTTCTGGTGCGTCTATCAGTTTCCCTCATCTGTTCCTCATTCTTTAAACGAGGTTCATAGGAGTTCTGCCGTAGGGCATGCGCTTATTCATCCTATTTTCATTCATAGGATTTTGTTGTTTTTGGGGCTAAATGGTTTCCCTTCTAGTGAGCCTGTTCATGTCGTTGCTCCCATAGGTGCCACCTTTCTTAGACAGAGGGCTGCTCAATTGAGAGTTGCTCCTTCGCGTTCTGGAGGTGCGTCATCTAGTGCTATTCCCCCTCCTCCCTCTTCTACAGGTGCTGATGCTGCTGAGACATCGGGTGTTGCTGCTGCTGATGCTGATGTTCCTCCACCGACTGCTTCGAATGATTCAAACATTCGACGTATGTTGAATCATGTCTTGACCATTCAGGTAGCTTATGGACAGATTTTGGTGAACGTGCTCGATGAGATCCGTGCCTTGCGTACGGAGTTGGCACAGTTTAGACGCTCTTCCACACCACCTCCTTTTTAATGATGGATTTTGTTTGCCCTTTGGCATTCCGTCATAAAAAGGGGGAGTACATTGTAGAGTGTTTGTTTTCAGGGGGAGAGTATTTTGTTGGATGGAGCTTGTGGAGTTTACATTGTATCTAGGTGCTTCACTTTGTATTTTATCTTTTTAGCTCTTGCCATGTTTTTGATGGGATATTCATGTTAGGGGGAGTATTATTTTCTGTTACCGTATATGTTTCTTGTTTTAAACTGCTTATTGATTTATAATTATGAGTTATTCATTGATATATGTCTTTATTGTGTGCTGTTTGAAATCTAGAATTTAATTTGTTTACTTGTATTTTTTCCACACATGCGGTTATGCATTTTGTTTAGTGTTTCAGGAAATATACAGGTTGATTCAATTGAGTTGTTGTCTACACTTGCAACTGATGGATAGTAGTTAAGATTGAATTTGTTTTATGAGCATTATTTGTGTAAAGGGCTTTTATTTTGTAAACTTTAAGCTTCTAGTTGTGTTTTGTCACGGATTGCCAAAGGGGGAGTTTGTTAGGTTCTAAAGACTTAGGTATTTATGTATTTAGAATTCTAATATGTATTGTTGGCAAACCATGATCAAAACAATGTGTTTAGAAATGTTTTAGTCTTGCTCAAAGTTGTGTATTTTATGTAAAGTTGGAATCGAGCTAATGCAGAAAAGATTAATGCATTTCAGCCTGGCTCGATCGATCGAATCTCGGGCATAATGTTTTTTTCTGCAAATTTCCAACTCAGCCCTAGTTGTTTAAAACGTTTTAGGGTTTTTTAATTTGTCCTAAGTATAAAAGGCAAACCCTAACCACTTCTGGGCCATAGTCTCAACTACAACTCTCAATCATGTTGGACTTGGATGACACCTTTCCACAACATATCATTATGAGATGCAGAAAAAATTTGGAGTGTACACAACGATTAGCGTGGATGGGAAGAAATTTCATCCTATTCCAATTGGTTAGGTTAGTAAGGTCCTATTCCAATTTAATGATCATGGAATTTTGTATACAAGTAATAATCAAGGAAACTTCCGCCTAAAATAAGTCGGACTTTTGGCAAGAGAGAAAATTGATGTCTAGACAAATCAAGCTAAGGCCGACCAAAATGGACCATATTCTTAATTTTTTATCTCGATTTTTTCCATGTACAAGACTTATAGTCAATGCTTGGCACATAAAAGTTGAACATCTTATCTAAAGTCCATCCTCTGAAAGCTTGAGAAAAAATTCATTTAAATCAAGTGATGCTCTAATTTTGCATTTAACATTTTTTTACCTCATTTATTAAGTTTTTTTTACTGTTACTCAAAAGTTTACATTAACTTATTTTATTGTTATCTCATTAATTTTCTAAGCTTACATCACACCTTTCTCTCTTTTTCATATCTTTTAGCATACCCACCATTTTAATATTTAAAAAAAAACAAAAAAAAAATAATTAAGAACTAATAGTAATAACTAACCATACAAGGCCTTGGAGAGAGATAGCGAGACACAAAAATGTTGTGGGTTGTAAAATAAAATGCATTGTATATATTACCAAAACAAAAGACTTGAGATTGACAAAACATTTGAAAGAGAGAGAAAGAGAAATCTAAGGGGCCGCCGCCTTCGTCATATTGGCCTCTCACCACCATCAAAAGCCGAACCCCTGTGGTATTTTTTTTCTTTTTAAATTAGGGGATTAAATATGATTTAGGTTTGGGTCATTTGGTTAGATAGTTTTTGTTTTGGGTATATAAGTAGAGAGAATACTTGGTATGCAAAGTCATATTCTATCATGTTTTTAAATCATCTATAAGACCCATGCATACACACTTACCCACACCATATTTTAACGTCGCACTATTGATGAGCGGAAGAGAGTGAGAGAGTTCAACATATTTTTATTTCATAGTATTAAATATGTGAACGCAACACAAATTAGTTGATTTTCATGGCCCTATTACTCTTTTGCATTTATTTTTGGTCTCATGATTTAAAATAATAATAATAATCTTACCTTGAAAAGACTATAAATATGCAGTGAAACTACTAAATTAATTTTTAATATCTCAAAATGAATATGTTTCTTTACTCTAATTTAGTTTACTTTTTTTTATAATATATGTATAACACTATCCAAAACCATCTTATATAAAATATTATAAAATTATCTGTGCATCGTACGGGTAACTTAGTAGTTATAATAGAAAGGGTGTGCCATCTTTTAATGTGATGGTAACATGCAATTTTGATTTACTTTTCACATTTGTATGGCTGGATGGGAAGGTGCAGCACATGATACACATATTTTCTTAGATGCTATCTGTCGATAATCTGTCAACTTTCCAAAACCACCACTAGGTATATAATATTTTTATATATTAAATATGTATGAAGGATATTATTTATATACATCTTACATTTTTTTTTTCCTTTACTAGGAAAATATTATTTAGTTGATGCTGGATACCCCTTAAGGAAAGGATATTTGCCACCTTATAAGGGACAGAGGTACCATCTTTCAAATTTTCAAGGAGCTGGTCTAGGGAATCACATAAAAGAGAGGTTTAACTATGTTTACTCATCACTTCGAAGTACAATTGAACGAACTTTAGGAGTGTGGAAGAATAGATGGAAAATTTTGAAGCAAATGCCATCTTATGGCATTAAAGACCAAAGAAACATTATAGTTGCTACTTGTGTTTTGAATAATTTTATTAGAAAATATGATAGGGAGGATGAGGGATTCAATTGGGATGAGCATGACTTGGACAGACCAAGAAGCGATAGTAGTGGAGAAGGTAGTAGCAAACAGGCAAACGGGCTCACTATACAAAATGAGGAGATGAAATTTGTTCATGGCAAAATAGCTCAGTCCATTTGTGGGTTGTAAACAATATTTTATTATTTCTATTTTGGTTTTAATGTTTTGGATAAGAGCTTTTTTTTTTTTTTTTTTTTTTTTTTTTTAAATTATGGATTGTCTAGTATTGATATTGTTGGCTGTAAACATTTTAATATAATTATTTTCCTAACCTTAAAAATTATGCAATTCTTTCTCTTGATGAGTTTTATTTTATTTTATTTTATTTTTTTTTTATAAATTTGATAAACTTCTCTCCATGAATTTCAGCAACAACAACATCATTATTGTTGTTATTATTAATATAATTGTTAAGATTAATTACATATTTTCAATAATAAAAAAGCATTGATTACAGGAAAATTGATAGTAATAATTCAATTATAATACATTTGATAGTGTCACTTGTAGGAATTATACTTAAAAAGTAATAATTCAAGAGAAACAAATATAATACATTTATCAATTAACAATTATATCATGTGCATATGTAATAAAAATCAATAATAAGATGTAAGAAATTTACATACTAAATTATATTATTCAAGAACCTTATAAGCAATTAGGATGCTCTCCCCACCTGGTCAGGATTAATCAGAGCTTTCTTTTCTCTTCTAACACCCCTTACAAGTGTGACCTCGACAATATTTACTAGCCTCTGAGCACGCGCGTGAGCGCGTGCTCAGAGGCTCTTCTATTTTTTGGATAAATGTTAATTTAGAGCATTTATTATAATTTGGGATTACTACATTTTCTAATCGCAAAAAAAACCTAGGGGTGTGATGAGTGTCATGTGTGGAGAAATAATTTTCCAATCACACCCCTAGATTTTTTTGTGATGAAAAATTATTGTGATTGGAAAATTATTTCTCCACACATGACACTCATCACACCCCTAGGTTTTTTTTGTGATTAGAAAAAGTAGTAATCCCAAATTATAATAAATGCTCTAAATTAACCCTTATCCAAAAAATAGAAGAGCCTGTGCTCAGAGGCTCTTCTATTTTTTGGGTAAGGGTTAATTTAGAGCATTTATTATAATTTGGGATTACTACATTTTCCAATCACAAAAAAAAATCTAGGGGTGTGATGAGTATCATGTGTGAAGAAATAATTTTTCATTACACCCCTAGATATTTTTGTGTTAAAAAAAATGTAGTAATCTCAATTTATAATAAATGAGAATTATTTACATTTACCAAAAAATAGAAGAGCCACTCACGTACGTGCTCAGAAGCTAGTTAATATTAATATTTATGCATTTTAAACTACTAATATGACCAAAAGTGTCATGAGAGTCACTCCAAAAAAATGAACACTGATATAGCATTGAAAACATATGTTCGTATGTAGATTTATGGAACAAATTCTTACTAAGAAAAACTAAAATATATGGAATAAATGTTTCACCTTACTATCAAAAAAAAGAAAAGTATTACGTCCACAACATTTTCATAACAAATCATAGGTAATCCTTAGGATTTATTGTAGAAATATGTACAGCATGACTCATAACTCCAGTCATAACTTCTTTGCGCTTGAGATTTCCGTTCCAATAGACATAGACATAGAACAATTGAAAGACTTAACAGCTACCAATATAAACAATCGATTAGCAGAAACAAACATATGACATAATCATTATCATTAATATGTAGTTTACTATAATTCCAATGACACTCTTTTATTAAAAAAAGAAAAAAAAAATCATTTGAAGATAACTTTTTATTCACCTTTACATGAGACTGTGACTTTATGTGCCATTTTTTATTGGCATGTACCCAAGGCTAGAAACTAAATTTGTTAGACGAATATCTTAGCACGAATGAATTTCTCTTTTGTTGAAATAGTATCATAATTTATGGCATTTTTCATTAAGAGCGGATCATTTCTATTCAATTTGAAAACGCTACATGGAAAAGAACCAATAACACATCAACATAAAAACAAATACGTAATAGTTAAATCAAGTTCTGCATTACTAACCTTTGTATGCATTTCTCCGTCGATTCCTGTTGCATATTTTCAAAGATTTAGTTTTCATTTATAAATGTAGTTGAATTGATGAAAGTAACTTAGGAAAAATCCAAACAATGGGAAATGTGCAATTCAGGGGATCTTAGGAATTGCTCACCATCATCGTGGGCTCTGGTTGAAAAGGCAAGAGTCGAATAAAATTCTTTAAAATTGTTTGATGGAAGGATAGATTGGTAAGTCACCAGCCCTATAATTCATTCTAATTTTTCTCTAGAGTAATGGTGTAACATGTGCAAGGTGAAAACTAAATATAAAATAGGAGTGGAATGGGATTATTCATTTATTTGGAATTGAAAAATGAGTAGAAGAGCAGGTAAAAGTGGGGGAGATAGAGATATAAAATTAGTAACTGATCCCAGGAGATTTTGATTTAGTGGGAAGTTATTGGGATGGACGGATGGTTGTGTATGGTGTTTGAAGAGTGGGAGTCAGTTATTCAAGGAGCAAATAGTTTGTAATTTATATATACTAGCATCTGAGCACGCGCTCACGCACGTGCTCAGAGACTCTTCTATTTTTTGGATAAAGATTAATAATTTGCATTTATTATAATTTAGGATTTCTATTTTTTCCAATTACCAAAAAAAAAAAAAAAACCAAACATGGGGTGAGTTTTGTAGATTAAAGGAGTTTTAAAACTAACAAAAAAGTAATCCTATTTTATAGGGAGTTAAAGAGTAGAAGTAGGAATTTAAATTAACATAAAAGTAGGAGCTTATTAAAAGAAAGAAGGCATTTCAACGTAGAAATAAGAATTTATTATTTTTGTCAATTTATTATTTTAACCCCATTTTTAAGTTTTAGGTAAGGGTATTTTTGACATTAAAAAAAAACAATAACTAACTTTCTGAATCCTCTTAATATATACAGATATATATATATATATATATATATATTTTTTTTTTTTTTGCTAAAATTTAGGAGTTTTTAATTATTAATTTTACATGTCTAACCCTATTATTTAAGCTTTACAAACTGGTCAATTTGAGGGTATGTTGGGCATCAAAATTGAGGAATCCAAACAGTGGAAGCCCCTTAAATAATAGTATAGACAATAAACTTTTATGTACCCATTAGGATTTCCCTTAATTATGATAAACATATTAATTTTTTTTTTAAGGATGTTCTATATTTATTGAATGATATATATATATATATATATATTGTTTTTGAGCTAAAGCAGTTGCGATGGAAGTGTGGAATGGATGGTTTTTTTTTTTTTTTTAGTCTTTGAGTATTTTGGGTTGTTTCAACTGAGTAATGGCTCTTCCTAGGCTCCTAAAAGTTTTTGGTTTATTGATTTTGCTATCTATAACTTAATTATTCTTTACCTAATAAAGTTTGGAATTTTTTGTAAGTACATTTTTCTTTCAAGAAAATGAATAGAAATCTCCCTTCATGTTCATGCTCATGTTAATGTTCATATTTGTATCTTTTGCAATACTCAATAAGTTGTTACTCATTTTGTGAATGATTGTAGTTAAAAAAAAATATAAACACAATACTATTCAATTAAACTAACTTGAAAAATTAAATCTATTAGATTAAAAAAATGGACATGAAAATGAAAATTTCACAAAAATTTTCTTAAATAGAATTAAAATAATTTTTACTCAATATTATTTATCAAGCAATCATGTATTAACTAACAACATTCCAATCATTACATGCATAACGGGGTGATGAAATGGTTGTTTAGTTTATTTAAGAAATGTGATCTAGCTAATAGAAATTAAAAAAAAAAAAAATACAATAAGTTTCGTGCATAGTCATGAATTTTACCTTCTTGTATATCTTATCCATTTTATGAGTTTTATTTTATATAAATGTGTAGGGTCCTTGGGCCCAGAAGTGCATTATCTATTCATATGTTGGGCCTATAGCCCAAGTCGAGGACAAAGATCCGCCCGAGGATGAGATGTCTTCGTCGGCGGAAATTACATTGATGAATAAATGGTGGAGTTTAGTCTTAAAGGCTCCGGAAAGTTTGCCGAGGACGAAAACTTCCTTGGCCGAGCTTGCCCGAGGTTCTGGGAAATGGATTGATAGCAAAGATGGTAATCCATGAAATTCGTTTGGGGTGGACAAGCACGGTAGGGATATGAGATAAGGACGAACCCCAAAATATCTAGGGAGAAAGCTGCTGCCTCCGCATTAAATGCACTGCAGCTAATCCCTTGGCCGCATTAATGTGGAAGTGATGCTTGAACAGTGTATTTCAGCTTTACAGCTACTGTTTGAAGATTATGAGAAGGACTGATGGGACAAGTATCAACCCTAACCATCTAGCATACAGGTGGACAGTTGAGGTGAAGGGAGAAGAGAGTATAAAAGAAGAGGAGAAAGAACAGGAGAGGGGATTGGAAAAAAGAAAGAAATAACACTGTAACAATCACAATCAAACTTGTAACACTTTCTAAGAACATTATATTAGAACTATTGTCCTCGGACCAAGCTGAGGACGTTCCTTCTTCATTTCATAAGAGTTCATTTTTATCTTTTTTTCATGAAGCCTATCCATGTCGTTGTCTGATTAACTAAAGCCCAGTGCTTCGACCCATTTTCTCTACAAATTCATTGTTTTAGGCCTCTTGGGCCAAAGTTTGTCCACATTCTGCGCTAGCTTTTCCAAACCGGGTCTTTACAAAATGTATTTCATAAAATTAACCAAATTTATCATAGAACCCTTCATTGTAATATATCTAATAATGTTAATCTAATTTTATTTCAACACTACACGTAAAAAATAAGGATTAGATAGATTAGATGAAGAATTTGGATTATAATCTGTGGGGGCCGGTTGGTCACTAAAATTATTAAAGTCAAGTTAATTGGACCTGTGGCCCATCTGAGGACGTAAATCTGTCCGAGGAGGCCTATATCAGGTTGTAGGGGTAAACAAACGAAATGAAGGGTAAATATCACGTAAGGCAAGTTCAATATTCGTCCAAGGACAAAATCCTTCTCGGCAATATGAGTCTAAGGACGACCAGAATGCCACCTTGTTACAAACATACTTCGGAGCTATGTCACCACTAAAAGTGGGATAAGGGGCCAAGGGTAAGAAAGAGAAGGCAAACAAATATCTATAACAACAGCTGCCTCCGCATTAATTGCCTCTCAACCAACTCTCTGGCCGCATTAATGTGAAGGTGATGCCTGAACAGTGATGAAGCAGCTTTACAGCTGCTAGTTGGAGATTACAGAAGGTGTTAGATGGGACAGAAAGAGATCCCTTGAACCCAACCTACACATGTGTGGTGAAGATGGTATGGAGAGGGCAGAATATAACATGAAAGAAAGCATTGAGGAAAAAGGATCAGAGCATCAGAAAACAAAGAGTACTAAGAAGAAAGCCTTAAGAACAAAAGAACTGAACTTGTTTCAAAAGAAAAGATTAATTGTTATAACTTTGTTAACCCATCTATAAGCGTGTGGTTTAATTGTTTTTCTTTTAGAGTTAACCTAGTTCTTGAACACCCACGCTCTACAAATTTTATTGTTTGGGCCTTTAACGTACGAACCCAATACCAGTTTGGTGTCGTTACAAATTGAATCCTTACATAATCAAATTAAGATTTTTATCAACTTAGAAATTATTGTAAAAGAAAAATTATATATATTTTTTCTTAAAATCTAAAAATCTAAAAAAATTTCTGCAATTTGGTGAAACCACTTGGCGCAACCATGACTTCTAAACTCAATTTTTATTATATAGTATATGATTTAAATTCAGGAACATCCTTCATATCATTAAATTATTTATATTTTGTCTCATTTTTTTTTTTAAATTAAACATATAATATTTTTTAATTCAATAAATAAAATTTTTCTTATTTGTGTCAAATCCAATACATTGAAACATTGGACCTAAATCCAAACCCAATTTAACAAATTAAAAATCCAACAAATAAGCCTATTCAAATCGACATTAGATATGCATCTTTGGTTCAATATGTCAAAGAAAATGATAAGATGAGGCACTGGCACCCAATGATCCAACCCAATCAAACACCAAATCAGCGTTTATTGTTACAACAAATCGTTGGATAATATATAGTTCTACAAAGGCACTAAAAGAAAGTTAACAACAAATCAACAATTCCTACCGTAAACTCTGTAGTTTAAGATCTGAAAAACCACATGGACCAAGGTAAGTACCACGATATTTATAGGTTGCTAATAAAAGTGCCAAATTCATGAATTATTATAAACTAGTGTGTAGCCCTGTGCATATGCACAGGTACAATTAAAAACTAGTGTGTAGCCCCGTGCATATGCACGGGTACAATTAAAAACAATTACAATTATATGGTTCAAATTATAAATAGTCAATTGTAGTGGTGATATTGATGTTAGCTTGAGTTATTAAACATATAGGACATTAGTTTGACTAGGATATTTGAAGGTACTAAAATATTTTTTCCTTGCAATTTTCATAATATTGGTTACGTCAAGTTTCTTACAATTACATTTATGAATAATCACAATTAGATATATAAAATTTTTGGTCGAATATACACATTAGTTTCAAGTTTTTATTAGAGAATATACTCTAACCATCATGGAAAAAAAGCCATATTACGTGCCTTTGTTATTTTGATAATACATATTTTGACAATATGTTATTTCTTTTATACCAATCAAGGGAAAAACCACCAACTACCATTAAAAAACAACTACTTTATAGGAGGAATCCCTTAATGGGTGCAATAAAAATAAAAAATAAAAATATTTATTTAAGATTGCAATTGAAACCACAATTTGTCTCAATATTATGTCTATACATACATTAAAAAAAATAAAAATAAAAGTCATTTTTGCGCACGTGCCTATGTAGTATGCACCTTAGCCTCTAACATGAAGTACCATCTCCCGATTGCCAAGGGCCCTCAATAAGTCAAAATAGCATTGGGTTGAGCCCTTGAATCCGCTATAGATCACAAATATCTTTTCTACAGCTTACTTCGCTAAAACCCTACTTCACTATAATAGATGATACAAAATTTATAAACAAAAAGAACCAAGTACCAAAAAAAAAAAAAAAAAAAAAAAAAAAAAAAAAAAAAACAAAAACCAAACTTTAAAGTTACATTTATAGAGATCGGCTTGGCTTGATGCTCTGGCTTGGGTTTCGTCAAAGAGGGAGGCAGAAAGTCGAGCAGAGGGAGAGAGAAAGAGCAAGGAAATGGTCGGAGGTTCAAAGTAAGAATGAGAAAGACAAGGAAGAAAGAAAAAAATAAGAAGAAAAGAAAGCGAACCCACCTGAATAAAAAAATAACATAAGTTTTACAATTCGTGAACAGTGCAATCTCAAATTTGAGATTGCACTGTTCATCAATGCCAAATATTTTGATATTTAAAATACCTGATGTGAGCAGTTTTTTAGTGTTTGGTGTGTCAAATGCCAAATATTTGGCATTTGACACACCTAATGAAAATGCTTTAAACGGAAGTCATTTTATTTGTTATGTACGCATGTGAATGTTTCGCGTAACATACACGTAAAAACTAACCACAAGGCTCTTGATAAAATGGGGTTCAATATTGTTGCATCAAATTATAAGCACCTATTTCTCTTATTTAGTTATTTGTTTTTATAGTTTTGACATATAGCGCGCGCTTCTAATAATTGTGCTATTTATTGTCAAACCAAGATATCAATCGGTTTTTGAGTAGGTGGAGATTGAACTTCATATCTTTTATTTAGTCATCAAATTATAAGCCCCTATTTCTCTAATCTATATCTAAATTATATAAATCGAATCTGAAGGAAATATGAATTTGGTAGATCTTAGGAGCATGGGATTTATGATTAATCCTGCACCAAAATGGAAACAAATGGGGTGTATATTATTGACATAGGGTTTCACATCCCACCAACTGTACTTTCACATCTGGCTTTCCAACTTCTAGAACATTCATTGGAAAAAAAAAATGTTTAATTGCGTGAGTCCATCAAATAAAATTTTGATCATAAAATGAAATCTTTTTAATTTTGCTGAAATTTTTTTGTTAAAAGTACAATAAAGTATACTTGTACTTTGAAAAGTGGCATTTTAAAAAGTTATACATAATAGTTTTTTTTTTTTTTTTTTACAAGTTATACATAATAGTTAAAAAGCAAAAAACTAGCCCCAAATGCACAATAATCTCTTTTTATCTTCATTTTTTTGTTTTTTACGCTAGTGTTTTGATCAAGAGTTTTTTTTATTTAATTAACACCCTTTCGTGTTTTCAAAGTCTCCCCCATTAATAAAACAACATACTCTATTTTTCTTTTTCTTGCTTCTAGTAAGCAGTAAAGTCTCTTATAATTGAATAAGAGACTAATCTCTTTTTATCTTCATTTTTTTTGTTTTTTACGCTAGTGTTTTGATCAAGAGTTTTTTTATTCAATTAACACCCTTTCGTGTTTTCAAAGTCTCCCCCATTAATAAAACAACATACTCTATTTTTCTTTTTCTTGCTTCTAGTAAGCAGTAAAGTCTCCTATAATTGAATAAGAGATATGAAGTTTGATTTTCGCATACATAAAAAATAAATTAGTGTCTTAATTTGATGATAAAAAAAATCATCAGAAATTAACAAAATATAATGAAACTATATTATAAAAAAATTAACTTGGTTTAAGTCTAATGCATCAAATACACTGGATCCGGTCAAATAGTAACATGTGTTTAAAAGTAGACACATATCATTATCTCAATTGGACAATGATCCTAAGCCTCACCCATAAAAAAATAATAAAAAATTTAAAAGGTTAGTTTTGACATTTCACTTTTGAAACACGTACCATAATAAAAAGACCACACCATGCCATCGCTCTTCCTATTTAGGCTACATGTCTGTCCGGTGTCCTAATATGCTTATCCCATACAGGAAAAAATCCCCTTCCACGCACAAATCTGAAATCACCATCTACTCTCTCTCTAGGGTTTTTGATTTGAAGCTGATATGTCAAAATAATGAACCACTAATTTTGAGCACATTTTTATTAGAAATGGTGGAATGGTTGAGCCTCTCAAATCTCTTGGATTACCTTCGAAGACCAGCTTGAGAATGAGAGGTACATGTATATCTTTATTCGACTTTCAGTCTCACTTTTAGCATTTTAGGCTTTCGATTTCATTTCATTTCCATAATCTTATACAATGTGCCTTGAATATCTTGTCATTTTACTCATTTTCCACTCTTCAGGTTTTGATTTGAAGTGTTTGTGTGTGTCTGTGTGAGAGAGACTGAGAGTTGGTGTATATGAAGATGGGGTCTAATAAGAAAGCTAGGGTTTTGGAAGGTGGGGTTTTTGGTAGTGGCAGAGTTGGTAATTTTGGTGTTGAAAATTTAGGAAATGGGAACAGTGATTCTTGGGGAACTAGTGTTTGCTGTGAGATTGATAATTCTAAAGAAATTGATTCTGTATTAGAGACTGCAAGTATGGTATATAGTATGGGGAATAGTGGTTTGAATTTGGTAAAAAGGGTAAGTAGAGAAACAAAAATGGGTGAAATTGTGAGTGATGATTTCAAAGAAAATGTGAAGTATGAGGTGGGAGATATGGTGTGGGGAAAGGTGAAATCGTATCCGTGGTGGCCGGGTCAAATATTTGATGAAGCATTTGCAGTGCTTTCGGTTCGTAGAAGGAAGAAAAAAGGGCATGTATTGGTAGCGTTCTTCGGGGATGGTAGCTATGGTTGGTTAAACGCGAAAGAGCTTATCCCATTTGATCCTCACTATGCTGAGAAATCAATGCAAACGAATGCAAAGGCTTTTGTGAGTGCTGTTGAGGATGCGGAGAATGAGGCCTGTAGAAGGGCTGCACTAGGATTGGAATGCCGGTGTCGCGACCCTTCTAATTTTCAGCCTGTGGATGCTCATGGGTTTTATGCGGTTGATGTGGGAGGTTATGACCCTCATGGGGTGTACTCGACGGAGCAAATTCGAAGGGCTAGAGATGAGTTTTTTCCACTTGAGATGCTTTCTTTTGTGTGGCAAATGGCTTTAATGCCATGTAGTAAGTTGCAGGGAAATGTTGATTGGATTAAAAGTATGGCTAAAGTTCTTGCCTATCGGATGGCTGTGTTTGAGAAGTCCAACGAGACCTACTCACATGCATCTGGGATTGATCAAGTTTGCCCTGCAAGTTCAAAGAGGGTTTTAAATCAGCAAGAATTGTTGTCTCAAGGTATAATTTAATTATCTTTATACCTGAATATTCTGCTATATGTTTTGTTGTTCATGTATATCATATTCCCTGAACATCTGCACAACCAAGGTAGAAGCACTGCATTAAGATGACTATTTAATATGTGGAAATTAGGCTCATTTCAACATGCATATACGTATGGATTCTCCAAGTCTCCATATGTGCATGAGATCAAAAATGACATTCCTTCTTGTTTGTTGATGAATGCTTAGCCTCAGTTTTTATTTCCTCCCTTTTTCTAATACTGTCTTTCGGTGACTGTTTGCAGCAACCTTGAGTGGTTCTCCCCATATTGATGAAGCTTTTGGCAAGAAGTCTACAAGTCCTATAAAAATTCAGTGTAAGAGAGATCAGTATTTTCTTAAACAGGTTGATGATCCCAACATTTTGAGAGCTGATCACCTTGGTCAAGAGCAACTAAGTTTCCTAAGCCCATCAATGTATGAGGAAGTAGCCTTGTCAGATGGAAAGCATGTCTTGGGAGGGAAATATCCACACTTTTTCATGAATACTGAGTTTGCAGGCAAAGAGGATGGAATTGACACATTTAGCAAATTGAGTATGCCACTTAATCCGGGGCTTGCTGGCAAAGAGAGTGTAACCATGGACAAGGAAGCAGAACTTGAATCAAATAGGACAAAATTAACTGACAGTTCTCAAGATTTCCAACAAGCTCAGCCAAGAATGCTGAAAACAGATGAAAATCATAATGGGCCTGAGAACATGCATTTGGCTGGCAGCATTGCCTCTCCCTTGGACACCTCACAACCCGGTAATGTTCTTTCTACAAATAGTCACAATATGTATAAGAACCCAAAGGCTCTTAAACGTTCTGAAGCAGACTTGAGTTATGAGGAAGCTTATGTGGTAGATATAAATAAGAAAAAGAAAACAAAATCTAATTTGGATGCAGGCATAGGGCCTTCATATAAACTCCTTCAACCTGCTACATTCAAGGCATTGGCAAGACAATCAACTCAAGAATCTCGCCCAACTGCTTTAGTTCATAGAGAGGATTCACCAATGGACCAACAGGACAAAGCAATTGAAGCTTGCCATACCATTTCCTCTGGTTCCATGGCTAGACAGAAAATTTTTGGTACAAGAAATGTTGAAACTGGACTTTCTCAGTTAATTTCTGATCTATTAGCTCTTGCACTAAATCCTTTCCATGATGTGGAACAGAACAGACCTGCAATTGTGCTTAATTTTTTTTTGCAATTTAGATCTATCGTCTATCAGGGAAACTTGGTTGTATCTTCTTCTGAAGAGCCAGTGTTGATTGAAACTCAGCCCATTAAACCTCATGTATTTCCTCTGGCTACCGAGAGCAACCCTGTTAGGAGTGCTCAGGACCTGCCTCTTTCTTCTAAACCACCCAAAAAACGGCTGAAATCTGATTTTTATGCAAAGTCTGGCCATATCTTCGATTGTGGGGAAGATATGTCCACAAAGAGACTAAAACACCTAAATAAGCTGAAGACATTGACTGTAGAAAAGAAGGCTAGCAACTCGAAGCCTATAAAGTCTCAGGGAAGAGACTGTAAGGAAATAGGTGAGACAGTTTCAAAAAGGAAGGAAAGAAATGTGCTAAAGAAGCCAATTACTCCCAAAATGGTTCCTGTACCTACAGTGCTAGCGATGAATTTCCCGCGTCAATCAGCTCTTCCATCAGTTTCAGAGCTGAAAGCAAAATTTGCACGCTTTGGTCCCCTTGATCATTCTGCCTCTTATGTGTCTTGGAAAGCCTCAAAATGCCATATTGTGTTCAAATACAATTCTGATGCTCAGGCAGCATATAGGTATGCTGTCCAAAGTAGTTCTCTGTTTGGAAATGTGAAGGTATATTACCAATTGCAAACCCTAGAGTCTCTGGAACCAGAATTGCATAAGCTAGGCAAGCAGCTTGAAGAAGAGGCCCAATATAAGTTTCCACATTTGTCATCATTGAGCAGCTGCAATTCTGTAGAATCAGAGTTTCAGCCAAAGTCATCTCTGCAGAAGCCACCGGGTGATGACTTGAGGTCCATCACAGGTATACCTGGTACAACCTTACACGTAAAATTAATGTTGGGCAGGAATCAAAGTAGTGAAAGTGAGCAGTTTGCAATTGATAGTGGCATCAAAAACTCCTATGGTAATAATCCAACTGGTAGTTCATCATCTTCCTTTTCTACTATCAATGTCAATGTTAGGAACTTCCACAAAGCTATACCTTCACCTTTGCCTCCTCCCATTGATCTCCCTAACCCGATTTCACAATTTTTTGAGGACAGTGAGCTTCTTCAATCTGTTCAAGCTTGTAATTTTCAGCATTGCCAAGTTGGGTCTAGAAACAATCATACGTATTACTCCACCCCTAGCCAAAGTGTAGACATCTCCCATCAAATGTTAAACCTTCTGACCAAGTGTAGTGAAATTGTACATGAGTTGAAGTGCTCCTTAGGATATGTGCCTCTCTGTCTCTGATTAACTCAACCACTAACATATGACATTGGCGAATAGTTCATACACTGAAGCCATTGATTTTCTGCAGCCAGGAAAATAGAAGAGTATGCAAAACACTAAACTAACCTGTTGGAGTATTATCATGTGAAAAGACCCACTAGTTTGATACTTGAGTAAGAAGTTAGTGTTAGGAATGTACAGTTTAAACTTTAGATAGCATGAAGCATGATCTAGAGGAATAGAAGTAGTTGGCACATTGACATAGTTCTGAATATATGGCTATATTAGTTCGTCTTTAGAGAGGTGGAAAGAAAAATTTCCTCTCTTTTTTGTCCGTATGCCAATGCAAAATCTACAAGGTATTTTATATTGGAATTGGCTGGTATTGTGTTATGCATTTGGTTTGGAACTTATTTTGTGTTTTGAGGCATCTCCTAGTAGGCACACAGTGCACATATGTTGTGGCTCCTTTTTCTTGTGAATGCCACCACGTCCTTTGGATAGCTTTATAAATTGTATGGCACCTATCATTTCTATTGAACATTTGACTATAGGGTATTGCACATGATGCAATTCCTTTCAATGGTCGAGATATGCAATTTCTTTCTATTGTCGAGATTGAAAGTTGAAAAAACCAACTTTCAATCTCAACTATTGATTAAAAAGAGTTAAGAGAAGTAAAAAGCGAAAAAAAATTTGTGAGAGGACCTTGATCTCAATCCAAGTAATGTAATATTAGACAGTATACAACTTTTCCTTTTTCTTATAAGTAGAATCTCATTATAAAAAATTAAAAATCAAGGTGGTGCAGTGGGAAGATAAGATATCCATAATTCAAGAACCCTATGTTTACCCGATTGAGAAGTTCAATTTGTGTAAGATAACAATATTTTTGTCTATTCTAATTTTCTTTTTTTCCTTCCCTTTTTAATTTTTTGGTTATTGCGGGTGTCCGGGACTTTTAGGGCATATAATTAATTCCTGTTCTCTTTTTAATTAATTTTTTGGGGATAAAATATAAAATATAAAAATTAGATCTGCGCTAAAATCAGAAACTACACAAAATTTTCAAAAATATTTAATTTGCTTCCTAAACACAAATGATTAACATTTTTTGAAAGTTTCCTACTCAAAATCATTTTCTTCTCTTCAACCGTTCGTTTTAACTGAAAAGTCTCTTGTTAACTATATTATGATAAATTATATGTCCATGGATTGTTTGCGCACAATTCTCTCTTTCTATTTTTGGTAAGCATGGAGAATTTTTATTAACTACGAAAACGAAATAGGGGAGCAAAAACGCTCATACAAAGTGCCCACAGCATCAAGGCTAACCAACAGTGCCACATCAGCTGGTGGGGATTGATAAAAAACAAAATCTTGAGAAAGTAAAGCACATCTCCTAGCAAGGGTGTCACAATTCTCTTGGTAATTATATTATAACAAATTATATGCCTGTGGTGATGATGACGATTGTGCATAGGTGCCAATTGGATATTTAAAAAAAAAAAATTTTGGTAGGATTTCTTAGTTTTTGCATTTTATCCTTATTTTCTAGTTAGTGCTCATGATTAATTCCGGGCGAGTGGTTTCTTCGTAAATACTAAGGCAATTACGACGAAAATTTCCCCAATGACCGTGTAACGTGTTACATGTGGCCTCGGTACTTGGATTGTCGCAATCACTATTCTTCACATGGAAGTCGTCGACGCCGTATAGGATTTGAGATTGGTCTAGCTCACACCAAAACAATTAGAAAAAAAAAGACCTCTCAGCCAATCAATGAACCTCACAAGAAGCCACTAGAACCATACTTGATATTTTTCCATAGAAAAATAACACCTACCTCGAATCATCCATCTAAAATTGTTAACTCCTTGCACAAAAGTCAGATCTCAAAGCGTTGACCAGTTGTTCACATAAATAATTGATAAGTTGTAGGTTGCCAAGTTCCTCCACCGAACGCTCTCTCTCTCTCTCTCTCTCTCTCTCTCTCAAATCTCAAAACATGGAGTACAGAACCTTAGAACTGAACGTAGTCTCTGCCAAAGACCTCAAAGATGTGAACCTTTTCTCGAAGATGGACGTGTACGTAGTGGTCTCACTCTCTGGAGACTCACACCACCACAAGCAGAAAACCAAGACCAACGTGGCCAAAGACAGTGGCACCAGCCCCTCATGGAATTTCCCTATGAAATTCACCATAGAAGAGTATGCAGCCCAGCAAAACCGGCTGACCCTCGAGTTCAAGCTCCGGTGTGACCGTAGCCTTGGTGACAAAGACATCGGTGTTGTCTATGTGCCCATCCAAGAGCTTCTCAACTCTAAAGGAGACAAGTCCATGACGTTCGTGTCTTACCAGGTGAGAAAGCCCTCAGGAAAACCCCAAGGTGAATTGAACTTTTCTTACAAGTTTGGTGAGAAAGTATCTAACGCAGCAGTGGCTCCAAAGGTCTATGGGGATGAGCCTGTCACTGCTTACCCTGTAGCCAAACCTGTGGTGGGGCCTAGTGCACCATATGGTGGTTCATACCCTCCTCCTCCTCCTCCAGGACCAGGATATGGTTATCCACCACCACCACCACCGTATCAACAACCATATGGTGGGTACCCACCACCACCTCCACAAGGATATGGGTACCCACCTGGGCCAGGATATGGGTACCCACCACCAGTGCAGCAACAACAACCCCAGAAGAAGAACAAGTTTGGGATGGGATTAGGAGCTGGGCTGCTAGGAGGAGCGCTTGGAGGGCTATTGATTGGAGATATGGTGTCTGATATGGGTGATTATGGTGGTGGGTTTGATGGAGGATTTGATGGAGGATTTGATGGTGGTTTTTGATTATTATTGTTTTATTTTTTTTTAATTTAATGTTTTTGTTAGACTTTTTTTCTTTGATGGGTTTATATGTTTGCGAAGAAAATAATGCATATACTGGTTGTATCAGGAGATAATTATTATGAAACTTTTAAATTTTCTCAATTTTCTTGTATGTTTGAGGAGAGATTCATGTGGCATCATGTTTAAAGATCTGTATTCATATTACTATTATTTTACACATGCTTAGGTAGGAATGGTTTGAATTTGGTAATATGGCTTATATTTTTTTGTATAAAAACCAAAAGGGGTTAATTGTTAGTTTGTTAATATACTTTGTAGTTTGTATGTATTCATGCTTTGCTTATGGAGTTTGAGCCAGTGAGAATATTCCATGGAATTTTCAAGGCATCAACTGGCTGGATAATATCTATAGTATTAGATCAATAATTTATTAAGGGTTGTGAAGATAGCAATACTTTCCTCCCAATTGGCTCATCAATAATTTATTGAGGGTTGTGATTAAGGGTTGTGAAGATAGCAATACTTTCCTCCCAATTGGCTCATCAATAATTTATTGAGGGTTGTGAAGAAAGCAACACTTTCCTCCCAAGTGGCTCAACAACGTGTTTGACACTTCAATCCAAGATTCCAAATTTCCAAGTAGCTGAAAACAAACAAAGAATAGGAATAGGGTTTTAAAATGTCCTCTGAAGGCGATCGTTTTAAGGTCAACATGACATGTAATCAGGGAGGTTGATCCAGGGGAAAATTGGACCCACAATTATGAACTTCAATAACACGTTCCCTTCTTTGAAATTTTACAAAACAAGGGTTTGTAACGATCCAAGGTTTTTCTATTTTTCCCTTGGTTTTGTTCTTCTAAATAGCTAGACATAGACTAGGATGATTATTAATATAGTCTCTGAAATATTAGATCAAGTTTAATTTGGTTAATCAACTATTAATTTATCAATTTAGTTCATCAACTACTGGTACGCTAAA
This sequence comes from Quercus robur, assembly GCF_932294415.1. Taxonomy (NCBI): domain Eukaryota; kingdom Viridiplantae; phylum Streptophyta; class Magnoliopsida; order Fagales; family Fagaceae; genus Quercus; species Quercus robur. Next base: position 46,638,720 of record NC_065539.1, on the reverse strand, counting down.
GAGTAAGGGGTAAGCAACCCCCATTACATTAGCCTCAACTCAAGTTAGCTTATAACAAAGGTTACAAAGCCAACAGATCAGAAAACAATCAAAACATAACCAAAAAAATAAACAAAAGTAGTCCCAACTGGCTAAACAGGTATATGCAATTAGACAAAAAGGTATTGTATTTGTGAGTGCAAACAGTGAGTGAATTCCAATGGTTAAGCAAGTCAAGGACAATGTAAGCGTCGATCTATCAACAATCAAGTTCTTTATTCATAATTGAAGGGCTTGGTTTACTCAATCTCAAATTCTCCAGAGTTCAACTTTAAGCGGTTTTGGATCATTCTTATGTTTCGAGAGAAACCCATTGAATATTGATCCATATTTCCTCGTGATCTTGAGTCAACCTTGAGTCAACCCGCCTGCACCAATTGGTCTTGGACGACCCACAACCAAACCATACGTGTTCAGCTTGAAAAAATCACGAGGTGATGTATGGTTGCCATCTGTTGGGCAATTTAGACCCAACAGATTTTATTAGTTAAGTCCAAGTCCAACAATGCCATATTAATCAAATTCATTTTAACCAATGGAAGGAGATTAAATATACGGCATAGGGCATCACCAATTGCAATTCAATCAAACACAGAAAAGAGAATGGTGATGTGATGACGAAGTGGAAATCATGGGAAAAACTAAGGGATGAGCAATCCACTATAGTAAGAGAAGTTTACCGTCCAAGTAAAGCCTTTATCTAGACTATACAACTTGAAAATCGACTTATAGTAGAAACCTACTATTACTTCATAATCTATGAACTCTTCAACTATATGGATGTTCCACAAATGACAGACCCACTATAACGGCCGGAACCTCTATTTCACTCCAAGAACCTTTTGAAACTTCATTCCACAAAATTAACACTGGGATCTTGTGAATTTCAATTTTACTGCTTGAACACTTACAATAATTATGTTAAAGATCTCTCAATTTGAATTCACGGGATGTGTTAATTTTGGCTTGTATGATTTCTCTCTTAGGGTACAATAGAAACCTCTAAAGCCTCTTGAAAATGGTGCATAATGGTCCCTTTTATACTTGATGTAAGCAGGACAGAAATCTAAGCACATATAACTTTTTAGAATTTAAAATACTCCACAATTTTTGATCAATGAAACCTCGATTGAGTGGTAGTTGATCTTCTATCAATCGTGACTAGATCGAAAGGCAGTTGAGTACAATTAATCTTGCTTTTCTTGAGATGCTTCTTACACAATCTAGCTTGAACTTGATTTGATCTTCATGGACACATTAAAGACACAAATGACATTTCATATTGTGATGAAACTTGCCATCAATAAACCTAACACCATCTAATGACTAATTATGATTAATGAACCTTTGTTTTGGATACAAACCAAGATAAAATATTGGATTTATATTACCCTTGAGTGTTCCATATGCTTAATTAGGGTCGATTTTGAGTATGTATAAAAAGTAACTAATAATTTTCTTAAATGTAGGTTAATATTTTGTAGGTACGTGCTTCAATAAAGTAATAATTATTTTATTCATATGATATATAAGAGACCATATTAATTTATTCACTCGACACAAAAGCCATTGAATAGGTTCATCTAAATAAATGGCACACATGGGAACCTTGATATTTGATTGATGTCAATTTGGGGGTTAAAAGTGAGGTGGGTCAACTTATTTTATTTATTTATTTGCATTTTTGTCCTATCAACTTCAGGCCAAAATGGGCATTTGTTCCTTTCGCCCAAAACAAGTAACAAAATGCCCCTATTCTGAAACTATTTAGCCATATGTCCTTATTTTAAATTCAATTTTCTAAAAATCGAGTTTCAATGAAAAACTCGATTTTTAAAAAATTGAGTTATAGGCAAAAAACTTTAAAAAAAAAATTACATGGAACTCGAGTTCCATGTAACATTTTGCAAGTAACTTGATTTTCATTAAATCGAGTTGCTCATTGAAACTAGATTTTTTAGAAATCAAGTTTCAAAACAGAAGCATTTTGCTAGATAGTTTCAAAACATGAACATTTTGCTACTTGTTTTGAGCGAAAGGGGCAAATGCTCAAATTGGCCATCAACTTTACGTAATGAGCTTTCCAAACTAATTTTCTACAAGAATAAGTACAATCATTGAAGTTTTTATATTGTAATATGTTGTAGTAGCAACTAGAGAGTGACTTGCATGCCTCTTGAAATAGTGTATTATAGTCCCTTTTATACTTGATGTAAGCAGGGTACAAAAATCTTAGCACATATAACTTTTTAGAATTTAAAAGACTTCAGCCAAGATTTTCAATCAATCAAGCCTTGATTGAGTGGTAGTCGATCTTTGATCAATCAAGACTCGATCACAAGTCAGTTGAGTACTGTTAGTCTTTCTTTTCTTAAGTTGTTTTTTAGGCCGGCTGGCTTGAACTTGATTTGATCTTCATAGACACATTAAAGACACAAATGATATTTTATATTGTCATGAAATTTACCAACATTGAACCTGACACCGTCTAATGGCGAATGATGATTGATGAACCTTTGTTTTAGATACAAACCAGGATAAATATTGGAACTATATTACCCTTGATTGATCCATATGCTTAATTGTGGTCAATTTTGAGTATGTAGAAAAAGTAACTAACAATTATTTTGAATGTAAGCTAATATTTTGTAGTTACGTGCTCTGATAAAGTAATAAGTCTTTTATGCATTCGATATATGAGAGGCTAGATTAATTTATTCAATTGACACAAAAGCTATGGAATAGGTTCATCAAAATGGAGAACACACTTGTGAACATTGATATTTGATTGCTGTTGTTTTGGGGTGAAAAGTGAAGAGGCCAGAGGCTCCGTTTGTTTCGATGTAAAATATTTGCAAAGATAAAATATTTTACATGTAAAATATTTTCATTTTACAGTGTTTGGTAGTGTATATGAAAATGTTGTGTAAAATATTTTCCAATGTTTGGCACAATGTAAAAAAAAATAATAATAAATAATAATAATAAAAAAAGGGTAAAAATTTAAAATTGTACTGAGACATCACCAATGGCTAAAGTCCAGAGTTTAATTACTATGGAAAATGGCATCCGTTGAATTTCAAGTGTTTAGTAATGAAAAAAAAAAAAAAAAATTAATAGTCCAATTTCTGTCCATAAACAATGACATTGGGGTCATTCTATGAATGTTTCACATACTTGGTACAAGTTAGACACTGTAAACATAATATATGCACGGGTAACTGGTCTCAGTTCTATTTATACACCCAGATAAAACCAAATTCTTGATGCAGAACTAATACGAATATTCAATTCCATAAGATTCCTCACAATCTAATACAAGTACAATATCTAAATGATTTTTCCAAAAATTATGAATTTTAAAAAACGCAGGTGTCTACAATAAAAGAAAGAGCAAGACATAAGTGATCAAAGGCACTTATCTAGTATTATCTTCATACACACATCATCTACTCAATTACATATCCAGGTATTGAACATGGGTCAAAGAATGTACTAGATGACTGTACTAGATGAATCATTGATAACAACAAAGATTCAATATATCAAAATATCAATATATGAACGTGTCAAAGAATGTGCTAGATGAATCAATATATAATAACAAAGATTGAAGACCACAGCTGGCACCCAACGTTTCTGGCCCCATGCAGATATCTAGTGAGTTCACTTCTTGTAATAATCATGACTAATGCAGCTACACAGGGAGTTCAGCAGAGCAAAATATCATTTTGCCTTCTTCTAGTAGCAAAATGTCCATTTGGGTCATGGAACATGTCCACAGTACTGAATTGAAGCCAAAAATTCTATAAAGCATTTGAGACATCACCGACATGCTTTCTCTTTTTCTGGCCCTTGCCAACGGAGACCGTGAATTAACAAAATGAAAGAACCTGCAGAATAGTTTAGAAACCAATACAGCAGAACCTGCAAAAATATATCTGGACAAAATATAACATTATCATAATCATAATGAATCCAAAATATAACATTATTCCATAATAACTCTAAAACATGTCAATCAGTGTTGCATAACCATCCATAAGCACACTTACAATAACAAAACCCAAAGACATTGACAATATAGCTAACATTAACACATAATCTTCCAAAATATGAAATTGTTCCATAATTATTAATAACCTAAAGAATACCATGGTACCACTAACATGTTTCACACAATGTATCCAGCAACTTCAAGTTAGAAGGTTTTGTTGAAAAATTTCTCCAACCAAAGCTTTCTCATCCTATCATTTTTAGCCATAAAGGCCCTTCCTGCATTTTCATCATTAACCAAATGATCAAAAGCTTCATCAAGCATGTCTTCTTCAAAGCCTTCAACATTCATCACTATTTTATGAAGCTCATTTGTATTAACTGCGCCATGACTTAGAGCCTTCAACACACATATCCTAATGAAGGCAGCAACCAAGACACAAAGTTAGGAAGATTAGTGTGGATAATTCTGAACAGAGTGTGAAGTGTGGCAGACATTCCCATTAAATTTAATTATTATCATTCTTGTCTGATAATACATTGTCTTGGTTGTTGATAGCAAGCAAGTGAAAAAACTTTAAAAAAAAAAAATTACATGGAACTCGAGTTCCATGTAACATTTTGCAAGTAAATCGATTTTCATTAAATCGAGTTTTTTTATTGAAACTTGATTTTTTAAAAATCGAGTTTTAAAACAGGGGTATTTTGTTAGATAATTTCAAAACAAGGGCATTTTGCTGCTTGTTTTGGGCGAAAGGGGAAAATGCCCATTTTGGCCATCAACTTCACTTAATGAGCTTTCCAAACTAATTTTCTACATGAATAAGTACAATCATTGAAGTTTTTATATTGTAATATGTTGTAGTAGCAACTAGAAAGTGACTTGCATGCCTCTAGAAATAGTGTATAATAGTCCCTTTTATACTTGATGTAAGCAGGGTACAAAAATCTTAGCACATATACCTTTCTAGAATTTAAAAGACTTCAGCCACGATTTTCAATCAATCAAGCCTTGATTGAGTGGTAGTCGATCTTTGATAAATCAAGACTCGATCAAGAGTCAGTTGAGTACTGTTAGTCTTTCTTTTCTTAAGTTGTTTTTTAGGCAAACTGGCTTGAACTTGGTTTGATGTTCATAGACACATTAAAGACACAAATGACATTTTATATTGTCATGAAATTTACCAACATCGAACCTCACACTATCTAATGGCGAACGATGATTGATGAACCTTTGTTTTAGATACAAACCAGGATAAATATTGGATCTATATATATTACCCTTGATTGATCCATATGCTTTTGTAGTTACGTGTGAGAGGCCAGATTAATTTATTCACTTGACACAAAAGCTATTGAATAGGTTCATCAAAATGGAGTACACACTTGTGATCATTGATATTTGATTGTTGTTGTTTTGGGTTGAAAAGTGAAGAGGCCAGATGGTCAACTTAATTATTATTATTTTGTTAATACATTTTTTGTTCTATCAACATCCACGAATGAGCTTTCCAATGTAATTTTCTACAAGAATAAGTACAATCATTGAAGTTTTTATATTGTAATATGTTCTAGTTGTAGTTGTAGCAAGTAGAAAGTGACTTGCATGCAGCATGTGCATCAAAGTTTGCTTAGCTTCAAACAATTAATAATAAAGAAAATATTTCTCCAGCATTATTGTTAACAAAACAACAAAATGTCCGGCAGCATTGAATATTAGGAAAACAAAGAATAAGAGAAGGAATACATCATACATAAAGATAAAAATCTGCATAAGTTACCAATTCTTGTTCATCTATTTAAACACAAGACCTGGGCCTCATGTCTACTCACTCTTAATTTTCAACAAGAAATTTCTTGCATGCTTAGCTAGTCATGGCAATTAAGGTTCATGGGGCTCTATTTTCCACGTGCACCGCACGAGTTTTGATTTGCCTCTGCGAGAAAGGCCTTGATTATGAGCTCCTGCCAATTGACATGGTTGCTGGTGCCCACAAACAACAGCCATTTCGTTCACTAAATGTGAGAGCTCCATTAAAATCTTTTCCTGTTTTTTGGTTGCTGAATCTTATTTTCTCTCTTGGGTTACTTATTATATCAGTTGCTATTGCTATGTTTTCAGAAAGTACTTTCAGAAAGATAATAAAATAGAATTTTTTACCCTTTTACTTCAATTTCACTTTCAGCCATTTGGCGAAATACCTGCTTTCGAAGATGGTGAAGTTAGTCTTTTTGGTAAGTTTTTTGAACCAAAGACTCTTCCATGACAGATATTCAACTTCTTCAGAATTGATGGCTGAAAAGGCAATTATGCAGTTATGCTCACATTTGGTTTAATTAGAACTCTTAGAAATTCCTTGGAATATGAGATCCTAATATTTGGTTTATTTTTAGAAATTCTAATGAATTATGTAGTCTTTCTAAAATATTTTTAGGTTCATAAACTAAATGTCAAGGATATTATCCATTATTTTTATGTGGTTTCTTACAAATAAAACATGTTGGATTAAATCAAACCTAGGTTCAATGAAAGAATTTTTATTTTGTGTAACAGGAGAGCAGTCTCCTTGTAATGTGAATGCATTTCAATGGTGTTCTAAAATCTTAAGTGTAAAAAAAAAAAAAAAGATATTACATTATATTAGAGAATAGATATATTTTTCTTAGACACAGGGTATTAAACTAAGAGTATTGTCTTCACATTAAAAATAATAATTTCCCAAATCAGAGGAATATGGATTACCCACATTTTAAAAAAGTAATCCAAATTCACACCAAAACAAAAATGTGAGTTTCTGTAGGCATCCAAATGCTCATAATCCATAGCATTTGGATTCTCTTAAGGATTCCTAATGCCTTTTGCAACCAAACATGAAAATGTTCCGAAGAAATTCCTGCAATTTTTCAAGAATTCTAAAAGATTACCTCGAATCAAACATTTCAGGTTATGGTTCTATAAGCCAATATTAAATCATGCATAATTTGGTCTTACTAATTGTGTGATACATACTGTTCTGACTAGAATCAAGGGCAATTAACCGGTACTTAGCACGCAAGCACAAGGACATTGGGACTGATCTCCTCCTATCCAATAGCTTTACACAGTCTGCCCTTGTGGAGACATGGATGGAAGTGGAGGCACATAAATTTGACAGTCCAAGTTCAGTAATTCTTCGACAAATAATTGTCATTCCAAAGTATGGGAAAGCTCCTGATCAGCAAGTTATTGAAACTGAAATGGAAAAGCTAGGAAAAGTCCTGGACGTGTATGAGGAGAGGTTGTCTAAATCTAAGTACCTTGCTGGAGAAAATTATAGCTTGGCTGATCTGCACCACATTCCTCCCCTTGTTTACTTCATGAAAACTAGCAAGGCCAATGCCATCACTTCTCGTCCCCATGTTAGTGCTTGGTGGAATGACATTTCCTTGAGGCCTGCCACTGTTAAAATTTCAGCAACCATGTCCCTTTTGTGAGGATGAATTGAAGGGTGTCAAACTCATACTATCAATATGTAATAACTCAGTAACTACCTTCCTTTTGTTGCTAAGCAATAATAAGCATGTGCCACGATTTGAGAAAGAGCTAGTCACATCTATATTTATCATTTATGTATTTCTAATCAAGTTAGTATAATCCAGCAAAATATCATATTTTCTAAATCTGCAAAATCTAAGGTATTGCAATTTTCTTCACATAAATCCCTAATGTGCTCATTACGTTGACGTGCCTATGATCAACACGATCTTATTAGATTGGTTTTGATAACGTTTTATCACAACCTAAAAAAGTACTCAAATCACATATACACAAATATTATGCTCCCTTCCCTTGGGTTGTGAATGGTATTATGGTCAATTTGGTAAGGCCATGTGACTCGAGAATACTATAGCGTAACATGGACATGTCAAGGACATTAGAGATTTAAGTAAGGAGATTATTATATCCCATATTATATGCATTTGATTGTCATTGAATAGTAAATGCATTATATGGGCATGTGTTGAATCCCATTTACATCGAGTATATACTAAGTTGGCATAACTGTATAAGTGGATAAAAAATAAAAAAATAAATACAAATAACCTTCTAATTTACTAGCCATCTTGAAGTATAGCACTGATACGAACCTTCCCCAAAGTGTAACAACATATTTGAGTAACATATATGCATCTGACTTGCATTTATGTATGATGTTATCCTTTTCTTGTAATTAATAAATTGCAATGCTATCTTTCTTTTTTTAATTATTTGTACTAATAATTTTTTTATAGTTTAATAGTTACAAACAGTGAGAAACAGGAGATTTGAATTTTGATTCTTCTTATAAATTAAAAGTGACAATACTATTTAGACGACAATATTTGTAACTTTAAGTGATAATGATTAGAACAGTAGAACTTATAAATGAATACGTATCAGAATTGAATATAGTAGGGCTTTCTTCTTCTTCTTTCTTTTTTTCCTATTCCTTTCAAACCTCTCAAAGTTTCAGGCCCTATTTTGCAACAACGATTGCTAGTTTTCTTTGGGGCGGCCCATCCAGAGAGATAGTGCGGTCTTTAGTATTGAGTGGGCTTATGCATTGCTAAAAGGAAAAATCTATTGGCCCCGGTAAAACCCTAGAAGGAGCAGAACAGAACAAAACCCCAAACCAACGTATCTTTCTTTCTCATCTCATCTCATAGCCCCCAACTCTTTCCATATTTTTCCAAAGATGAGACCTTTGGACGAGGACGAGACCAAAGCAGTGTTCGAAAAGCTCTTCAAGTTCACAGGCAACAACCTCAAAAACATCGTTGAAAACCCTTCCTACGAAGGCCCTGGCTCCAACCCAAGCCGCTACTGTTTCCGCATCAACAAGAACAAGGTCTACTACGTGAGCGAGTCCTTGGTCAAGCGCGCCACCAACGTAGCTCGAAACAACCTCGTCTCTCTCGGCACGTGTATCGGCAAGTACACCCATGGCGGCAGCTTCCACCTCACGGTCCAGTCGCTGAGTTTGCTGGCTGCCAATGCGAAACACAAGGTTTGGCTCAAACCCACCTCGGAGATGGCGTTTTTGTATGGGAACCATGTTTTGAAAGGTGGGTTGGGGAGGATTACTGAGAATATTGCTCCCGGTGATGGGGTTGTGGTGTTTTCAATGTCGGATGTGCCTCTTGGCTTTGGTATTTCGGCTAAGAGTACTCAGGATTGTAGGAAGTTGGATCCCAATGGGATTGTGGTGCTTCACCAGGCTGATATTGGGGAGTATTTGAGGATGGAGGATGAGCTTTGAGTTGTTTAGGAGGTTTTAGCAAATGGGTATGTGTTTTTTTTTGGGTAATATTTGGTTGTGTTTTATGTGGGATTTTGATTATTTTGTTGAAACTTAAAAGTAGTAAATTTGCTAATCAAGATGAGAATTTTGTTGTCTGTTATATGCTGTGACCTAAAGTATTTCTTGCTATATGGTTATGTTTGTGTTATTTTCTCATTAATGAGTTTAAATGTGCTTGTGATATTGTTGGAATTGGGGTTTTGATGGGGGGTTTTGGCAAATCGATTGGTGTTGTTGTGGTGATATATCTGGGTTTGTGTAAAATATGTCTTATCTGATTTTGGTTAATATGGGGCTGTGTTTTGTGTGAGATTTTGATGATTTTGTTGAAATTTTAGTTAAAATTAGTAAATTTACTAATCAAGAAGACATTTTGTTGGGTTCTGTGGACATTGTGTTTTGGAGCCCGTTTGGATGGGCTGTTTACAAATCCTTAATGCTCGTTTTAGACAAAACGTGATTTGCCAAATCGTTTGGCTCCACAAATCAGCATGTTTTTGTTTTTAAAATCCAGAATTTTCACGTTTGCAAAACACTGCGAAGCTTTGCCTTTTCAGAAATGTAGATGGGCTAACCGCTATTTTTTTTCTTCAGAAAATCAAAATAGCACCAATATGATAAGAAATAGCGCCAATACGATAGGAAATACCAGCTTTATCCCTTCCCCCATGTATATCTCCTCCTTTATTTTCTTAGTTAGTCTATACTCCTCCATGTATATCTGCTACTCTGTTCTTTCAGTCTCCACGGGCTCTTAATTCTCTGTTCCTACTTCTGCTTTGTTCTTCATCTTGCTTGCCAGGTAACAATTCTCTGATCCTCTTCTGCTGAATTTATGTTATAGATTTGGGCTTTTTACTGGTGGGTTACATGATTGCTTGAATTGGAATCAAAATTTTAGAACTTATTTTGGCTGAGAGATTTGTTGCTGCTGCTGTTTTTGTTTCTTCATGGGTTGTGGATTTATTTGGGTTTTTGGCTGCTTTTGAGACCTGCCCATTTTGGGTTTTGATTATAATTATTGCTTTATATTTGTAGACACATAGATATCATTGGAATCAGACCCCTGTGTTTTGTTTTTGGTGGGTTGGGAATAAATGGATGAAGGAGTTTTCTTTATTATGTTTCTCATTCAAGAATCATGATTGTGTTTATGGGCTTTTGATAAAAATTCAATTTTTAACATTCTTTAGCGATAAAAAGCTTAATGGGTATTGTAAATGCACCTCCAGTATAGTGTTTGTGTATCCTCTCTATGCGAGGTGGTCCTCTGAGTTTGACAGATTTTGGAATCTATTTATGTGTGCTGCTGGGGAGTTGAGGGTTAGAACGTCTATCTCTATGTGCTTGTAGTGGGCATAGTTCTGATAACAAAGGGTAAAAGAGCAAAAATACTATTTATTGAAACTAACAATTTGCTGTTATGGAGAAAATTTGGAATGATAAAGAATTTTACTTGTGGTCTTTACCAAGAAGTCTGCTATCATGTTTGTCAGCTTTTATATGACCAGATATTGGATACATCTTTTACATGAACCATATATTTCAATACACGTATATGAACCATATATTTTAGCTGAGTTTGTAGAGTTGCACTTGCCCTTGTGTCTTATAGGAAGTTTAGCTTTTATTTGAGAGGTTAGACTAATTTAAGCCTTAATTTGATTCTCTCTTTTTTACATTATTTTGTCCATAATGTTTTGTGCATTAATCTCAAGCTTAAGATCTGGTTTTATGTACCAGACTTAATGTCAAGTATCTTGGGGGCAGTGGCTGTATGTGGTATAATCTTTGTGTGAGTGAATATGCAGGTACTTCAGAGACTATTAGGATGTGTATATCAGTTAATCAAGTTGTTGTTGTAGTAAATTCTTCTTGAAGTGAACTTGCCATTTTTTTTTAATGATGTGTTTTTCCTAATCCCTCATAATAGCTTGGAAAAGTAAGCTCCCTTCAGCTTGGTTGGGCTCATAATGGCTCCCTGATTGGGTTGGCCTGGGCCCAATATCTAGCACAATTTATAACACTTGATATTGTGCTGGGAACTAATGAAAGAGAGTATCCCATTATTGTGGGGTTTTCACTTTTTTTGGGGTTCAATTTCTTTCTAAGTATGTTACAACCCAATAAGTTTGATGGTGTTTGTGATGCACTATCCTACGCTTGAAAATGTGCATCATAATTGTTTGTTTACGAGACATCTTACTATTAATGAAATGAGTCATAATTTTCATAGTCTTCAATTCACAAAGAGCTTTCCAAACTTTAGAATTAATTGCAGATTGGATTAGCAATGTTTTGAAATTCTATCAATACGTCCTGTTGCTCATAAGGTAAGCTAAGTTTTTGCTCATACTATTTTGGATTCCAGTTTTTGCTCATACTGTTTTGGATTCCAAGAGTCCTGTTGCCTCCCCTTGTTATTTTCACCATATTGGATTGTGTACAAGTATTAGAGGGAGAAAGAGAGAGAGGAAACATACCAATAATCAGTACTGTCCAAATTTTTAATAGTTTGGTTACTAGGTTCTAGGAACCCGAGTGGAAATCAGACCCCCAGGGTACCAACAAACAAGGCATCTTTCCATTTCTTTGTGCCATATGAGTATCATTTGAGCTGGTTAGTGGAAGGTTGTATAGAGGGAAATTTTATTGTGGATTGGTAAATTACACATGCATCCAATAGCCTTGAACCTATGATCTCACTCTCTATCCCCTTTTTTATTGGAGGAGGGAGTGCATTTGAGTTAGAGCTTTTTGCTAATACAACTAACTGGAATTAAAAATTACTAAAAATTTCTAGATGTGGCCTTTAAGCTTTCCATCATAATTGATGCAATTCATTGCATTTTGCATAATAGTTGAACTCCATTAGTTTTGTTTTCAGCATTTTGTGAGCCTTCTCTGTTTTGTTTTTAGCATTTCGTGAGCCTGATCCGTTTTGTTTTACTTACCTGCACATTATCTTACTAAGATCTAGATAATATATGACTAGGTGCTCTACTGATGTAGCTTTGTGCAGCCTTCCTAAGCTTTATATTCATTGGCAATAGCTTTGTAGCCAAACAAGTCAATAAGCTTTGGATCCATATGTCATAATTTAACTTTGATGATAATTAGCTCTGCTTATTTTTTTTAGTAATTATTTTCCTAATCATTTTAATATCTTCCTCTTGAAGTTTTTTCTTTTTTTCTTTTTTTTTTCTTTTTCAATTTTAAATTATATAAATTTCTCTTCATGAATTCCAACAACGGCAACATTATTATTGTTATTAAATTATTTTCAATAATAATTTTTTAAAAAAAAACACTGATTAAAGGAAAAATGACAAAATAACCTTAACAAAATAGTTAAGTCCTTTTTTGGAATTTACACTTAAAACAGCCATTTTTAAAATAGCTTATCCAAACGCTTAATGTAACTTTAAAAATAAAAAACGCATATTTTTACATTTTATCCAAACGCTTATCTGTGGTTTTTAAAATGATGTTTTCAAAACGCACATTTTAAAACGCATCTTTGTGAACAGCCTATCCAAACGAGCCCTTGGTCATTTTTATAAGGTGTGTTTTTGTTAGAATTATATGGTTGAGACATATCTTTAATTTCAAATATGCTTAGAATGGTATTTGCATTTTCCTTTGCATATACTTGCAATGTTAAACTGCTACCATAAAGGCAGTGTCCTTGAGCCTTAGGTAAGTGAGTAATACTTTCCAATCGTGGAATCGAAACTGCTTATTATTGACCATCTCCTTAAGAGTATTTGTTTCTTTTTCTCCTTTGTGTGCACTATCTATATTGATTCTTACTGCATAATTAGTCATCCAGACATTGTCAAGTCTCTATCACAGCCATTATGATAGGGACTGTTACATGTCTGGGAAAGAAAGATGGAGAGAAAAGATCTGATGGTTGGGTTTCCCATTTATCTGATTAATATCTTTGGAAGGAGTCCATCGTTGCACGATTTTATGCTGTAGTTATTATTCGAGCTACATCTGGACTCCACATCCCAACTAATGTTACCTAAAGACTGAGACAATTTCCATACTCATTAAAGGCAGTGTCTTTGAGCCTTAGGTAAGTGAGAAATGCATGAAGGGCTTTCCAATGCAGGAATTGAAACTGCTTATTAATGGCCATCTCCCTAAGAATATTTGTTTCTTTTTCTCCTTTGTGCACTTTATATTATTGGTTCTTACTGCATAATTAGTCATCCAGACATAGTCAAGTCTCTATCACAGTCATCATGATAGGGACTGTTACATGTCTGGGAAAGAAAGACGGAGAGAAAAGATCTGATGGATGGGTTTCCCATTTATCTGATTAATATCTTTGGAAGGAGTCCATCGTTGCCCGATTTTATGCTCTAGTTATTATTCGAGCTACATCTGGACTCCACATCCCAATTAATTTTACCTAGAGACTGAGACAATTTCCATGCTCATTAAAGGCTGTGTCTTTGAGCCTTAGGTAATTGTGTAATATACGAAGGGCTATCCAATACAGGAGTTGAAACTGCATATTAAAGGCCATCTCCCTAGGAATATTTGTTTCTTTTTCTCCTTTGTGCACTATCTATTATTGGTTCTTACTGCATAATTAGTCATCCAGACATAGTCAAGTCGCTATCACAGCCATTATGATAGGGACTGTTACATGTCTGGGAAAGAAAGATGGAGAGAAAATATTTGACGGATGGGTTTCCCATTTATCTTATTAATATCTCTGGAAGGTGTCCATCGTTGCCCGATTCTATGCTCTAGTTATTATTCGAGCTACATCTGGACTCCACATCCCAACTAATGTTACCTAAAGATCGAGAAAATTTCCATACTCGTTAAAGGCAGTGTCTTTGAGCCTTAGGTAAGTGAGACATACATAAAGGGCTTTCCAATGCAGGAATTGAAACTGCTTATTAATGGCCATTTCCCTAAGAATATTTGTTTCTTTTTCTCCTTTGTGCACTATCTATTATTGGTTCTACTGCATAATTAGTCATCCAGACATAGTCAAGTCTCTATCACAGCCATTATGATAGGGACTGTTACATGTCTGGGAAAGAAAGATGGAGAGAAAATATTTGACGGATGGGTTTCCCATTTATCTGATCAATATCTCTGGAAGGTGTCCATCGTTGCCCGATTCTATGATCTAGTTATTATTCGAGCTACATCTGGACTCCACATCCCAACTAATGTTGCCTAAAGACTGAGACAATTTCCATACCCATTAAAGGCTGTGTCTTTGAGCCTTAGGTAAGTGAGAAATGCATGAAGGGCTTTCCAATCCAGGAATTGAAAATGCTTATTAATGGCCATCTCCCTAAGAATATTTGTTTCTTTTTCTCCTTTGTGCACTTTATGTTATTGGTTCTTACTGCATAATTAGTCATCCAGACATAGTCAAGTCTCTATCACAGTCATCATGATAGGGACTGTTACATGTCTGGGAAAGAAAGATGGAGAGAAAAGATCTGATGGATGGGTTTCCCATTTATCTGATTAATATCTTTGGAAGGAGTCCATCGTTGCCCGATTTTATGCTCTAGTTATTATTCGAGCTACATCTGGACTCCACATCCCAATTAATTTTACCTAGAGACTCAGACAATTTCCATGCTCATTAAAGGCTGTCTTTGAGCCTTAGGTAATTGCGTAATATACGAAGGGCTATCCAATACAGGAGTTGAAACTGCATATTAAAGGCCATCTCCCTAGGAATATTTGTTTCTTTTTCTCCTTTGTGCACTATCTATTATTGGTTCTTACTGCATAATTAGTCATCCAGACATAGTCAAGTCGCTATCACAGCCATTATGATAGGGACTGTTACATGTCTGGGAAAGAAAGATGGAGAGAAAATATTTGACGGATGGGTTTCCCATTTATCTTATTAATATCTTTGGAAGGTGTCCATCGTTGCCCGATTCTATGCTCTAGTTATTATTCGAGCTACATCTGGACTCCACATTCTATATTTATTTTCAACAACTAGATTAATACAAGTTTAAAATACCATGTCATAAATGGCCTGCCACAATCTAGATTACTAGGTATTCAGGGTCCAAGGTCCCTTAGGACCCAGCTTATTCTTCAAATTGACTTAATGACACTTAATTGCATGTATATGAGGTCATGTAGGACAAAGTTTTCATCTTTGTCAAATCTGGTGTCATGTGATCTCCAGTTCAATACTTATATTGATCAGCATAATATAGTTATTTGGAGGTTTGTGCCGCACTGCTTGATGTGGTGTATCTGGCGGGAGTGGAATTCTAGAAGCTTTGAGGGTCGTGAACAGTCCATTTTTAAGCTTAAGTCTTTCTTCTTTTTTTCTCTTCTTGAATGGTGTCTTGTTTTTCCCTTCCTGTGTTGCTAGATCATTGTAATCTGGTTTCTTGATGTTTTTGCCTTTTTGTACATTTCCTATGTACTGGGCTATGTGTTTTTAATAAAATTTTTATGTTACTTATAAAAAAAAAATATACTTATATTGATCAGATATGATTTATGATTTCTCCTCTTTATATCACTTGTTGGTTCAGTGACTGCTGGTGTTTAGTTCGATCTCATCATTTCTGACTTGTATACAAGTATAATTAGTCTATACTCATTAGTTTGATTTGCCTTTTATACATTGGAATTGTTGATTCCTACTTTCAAAAGCTTTCTCCAGATTTTCTTCTGATTAGTTCAGTCTCTGTATATGCATTTCAAGTTCATTTGGCATAAAGGCTTTCCACTTTTTGTTATTGTAGCCACAATCATGACACAAATGAAGTTTTTTATGACTGCTGATATTTGGCACATCCCATTTGGATATTGATTTTCACCACTGAATGATAACAATTGGAGTGATTGTGCTTTAGAAGATAACAGAAATTGAGGATAATATACCACAGACTGCACCATTGGCTCTATCTGATCATATAATGTATAAACTGTCACAAACCATATGTTGAAGGATGCAGTAGTTTAAACTTGAGATTGAACTTCAATATTGGGCTTCCATAGCTTTAGTGTTCATTCTGGTAAGTTTTAGAGTACTACATTAAAGATATATGTTTTTCCTAGATCAAGGTTGTCTTTGAGCCCCAAAAATAGAGTAGGACACGAAGGACTTTAATGCAGGTAGTGCAACTAATTATAGTTGGCTGTGTCCATAAGGGCAATATTCATATTGGAGCTTGTAGTTTGATTAGTTATCCAGACATAGACAAGTGTCTATCTTGGCCATTATGGTACACAGGTTGTGTGCTTCAATTGGCCCATCACAAGCTAGAAAACTGTGTACCCTGGGTCCACAACCCAGTAGGACCATAGCTTATTCTTCAGCTTGACTAAATCTTTTTCTAAATAATGTGTTCTGGCACACCTTAGCAACATGCTTTGCATGTATATTAGGGTCTTATAGGATAGCTTTTCGTCCTCGTCAAACTCGGTCTCATGTGATCTCCACTACAACAGTTTTTCTGCCCATACATGATTTATGATATATCCTGTTTCAGTCACTCTAATCAAACTTGGTCTCATTTGATTCAATCTCATTAGTTCTGATTTGTGTACAAGTATAATTAGGCTATACTCACTTGTTTGATTTTCCTTTTCATTATTTTTTTCACGTTTTGAATTGTGATATATGGTGTTCTGTGGAATTGATTGTTATCCAGATTTTTGAATCATGAAAATGATTTTATGAATACATTGGTATTCAGACCATATTGTCTTTTAAGTGCAGCAGAGTGTTAAGGTTTCTCTTAATATAGGACGGAGATTTTGTTCTCATTTTTTAGTTGGCTTAGGGGATGGAAAATCATTTGTTTAAACCTGAAATGAAGAATTAGAATTTTGCGCATTCTGAGTAGATTATAGCTAAATTTCTTCCTAGTAAGTCATTTGTCTATTTTGTTTGTGTGAATGTTTATTTTGCTTTACATGTTTGTGTCAATCTTTGATAATGCTATTTGGGAATCCATGCCAAATTGTAATTTTCTCACTAGATGAATTACTTACAACCATGTATTGCAAGTTTGCAACAGCAAGGATGCAAGTTGAGCTGTTGATTGTCACATGCATGTGGCATTGACATTCAGAAAAGAGAGTCACATTCAGTGTTGTACAGAAATTTGTATCAAGTGCATTATCCGTGTCCAGTAATCAACACAATTGATGCCGAGGATCTTATTAGTATTGTTTTATATTATTGGCTCCAATCTCATGGTAACACGTCTAATGATGTTTCACTCAGATGAATTGTTGATATGGATATACCCCTTGTTATGTGATGCAATAGGAAATCTACAAAATTTAATGTTTGATCACTGCTGCACTAGATTTTCAAACCTATATAATAGTGTTTGTAAATGTTCTCTTTCTTTTCGGATAAGTTAGATTTTTGCTTTTTCAAAGACATCAAACGATGCACAAAATCAAGTAAAAATGCAATCCTTGTGACTTGCACTCGCTATATGCAAATGGAAAATGCTTCAGTTCTATAGAATTTGCCCACCATCTTGATATTAAGTAATGACTCCTTTTTTGGTTGAAATAAAAAGAAATGAAATGGAATTTTGACATATTAATTTGTAGCATTATTGCTAATCCACGCAATGCAAGGTCAAATTGCTTGCCAATTAGCATATAAAATCACTGTACAGACAGTAACTGAAACACCCTCCTCCATCCTCTTCAAGAAAAAGGAAAATTAAGGGCATCTTTGGACCCTGTTTTCTATTTTGTGTTTCCAAAACTTTTTTTTTTAGTGTATTGAGAAATTGTTTTCAAAAAATAGTTTTTAAAAAGAGAATAATTGAATAAAAAAGACCACGTTAATTTATTGCAAAAATGCCACTAAAAACTGGAAAACTGTAAAATGCAAACAGCTCAAGATTGTTTTCACAAAACTATGTACGGTGAAAGATGTGAGAGTTTTCGAAAAACAGTTTTTAGAGAAACATGGGTTTGGTGGGTCTCACAGTCTTCTATTATTAAAGCCAGAAAGTTTACCAAAAGTGGCTCTAAAGTTTTGTAAATTAGAATTTGCATGGGTAAAATGGAAAATTACACCGATCTTCTTAAGAGATTTTACGAAATGATACTCTCCTAATATTTTTAAGAAATGACACTTCACTTCTTAAGGTTTGTCTAAATGTAATAATTAACTCAATTTTTAGTTAAACTGTCATTTTTCAAATACTTATTTCAATCTTAATAAAGATTCTTGTCCAAGTTATAGAGACATGATACTCCCCCTTAAGGTTTGTGGATGAATGACACTTTTCTCACAAGATTTGTATAAATGTGTAGGAAAAATTCTTTTAAAAAAAACATATTCCATTAAGGAAGTAACAATGTTAGAAAGTATGAATTTATCTGTTGCATTTATAAAAACTCAAAAGAAGTGTCATTTCTTGAAACGTTTGGAGGATTGTCATTTCTTGAAATTTTAAAAGATAGCGTGAACTTATCCATTTCCCTTATAAAACCCTTAAGAGACTCTGTAATTTAACTTACTTCTTTTTAAGTTCCAATAGGTTCACAAGTTCTTTTCCGATGGGATCAATTGATGGTTAAGACTGATTTTTACAAAATCAATTAAGCAACATAAAATGGGGACAGTTTTGGATCGATTTTCCACCTATATAAAAACCAACATATATCTTTATAACTAGCCTGCAACATGTGATATGAGCATGAGACAGAAAAATGGTGTTTCAAAAAAAAATATATATATATATTGGTGCTTCGACAATGGACAAGCAGAGTTCCAAAAACTTGAGAGGAGAAAACTTTTCAAAATGCGCATCCAGGGAATCGAACCCTGGTCAGTACCGTGGGAGGGTACTATGATACCACTACACCAGATGCGCTTTACATTTCTTGGTTCTCACAATAATCTTAAAGAATATAATAAGTTATGAAAAGTGGGTCCTTAATTTACAATTTTCATGTTTAGTATCAAAGAAACCCAATTCAATGGCGGGCAATGGTCCATTAGGGCCTGGATTCAAGCGACATATGTAATGAAACTCAACCTATCATCAGCTAGTATACAGACTTGGGCCCAAATGGACGATCCAAGAGAGTAAAGGGAGTGTTACATTTGCTAGATGAAGCACAATCTTAGGTTGGTAATTGATTAATTGCCCATTGTACCACACAAACTAAAGAAGTTAAGTTAAGAAATTGTGAATTGAATTAACTATCCAGTATGGTGAGACAGGAGATTATGTATATTCAAGAGAATAATCAAGTATTCAAAGAGTTCTTGACACTTTAATTCATATCCGAAAGAATAGTCAAGTGTTCGAAGAGTTCTGGACACCCTCGTTAGCAGAAAGGGAAAAAAGATGTCACCTATTTTTTTTTGTATCACTTTATTTATTTTTAATGTATTATGGCATGAGATTACCTACAAGTACAACTGAGTAAAAGTACAAAGGTAGGGGAAAATGTAAAGCACAAGAAAATGGGTTTGGAACACCAGAAATAGAACACACCTACCTCCTGTAGTTAACTTAAAGGCTTATATTTTTTATGCAATGAGCAGAATATTTCCCATAATCTCTACTACCATAAAGAGAGTAGCTAGGTTTGATCTTGTCTTCTGATTTTTCAGACATATCCGTACTTAAATGCTCTTGCAATATCAAAAGAAAATTAAACAATTATGTTGAAAAGTAAAATAACAAAAATATAAAATATAAAGAATCAAGAATTTTTTTTATTAGATACAATAAAATTCAAGAACAGAAAATCAACTACAGTTTTGCACAATTTTTTATTAATTAACTTTCATCCATCTTCCCCACAAATAACTCCATTTTTTTTTTATCAACTTCACACTAAATCAAATAACTGCTTGTGTGTTTTTCCCCTATGAAGAAGCTAGCAGTAATAACTATTATTAGTCAAGAATATAGATAGACTTCCACACAATTTGGATTCTTTGCATAAAAACTTTGAGCGTGGGAAGCACATAGACATACTTATTTGGTGCTTTGAATAAGTAACAAAGAAATTATCCTTCAAGACAAAAACGTCACACTCCATCTCCATGCAAACGAAAAATGGAAGAGTGTCCACAAATTCTTAACTTCTGGTTTTAACTAGAAGACAATGATCATGTCCTTTTCAAGAAATGATGGAATACGATGATAAAATTCCCCCCTTTGATTTATTTTTCTTGAGGGAATTGATCCTACATTCCAAATGTTTAGTGCTTTATTCTTATAATCAAAGTAAATGGCCTCATTCCATCCATTTTTTAATCAAAGTTAGGCATAAACCTAACAATAGATAAGCAAATGGTTCTGTATTCCCTTTAATAGCAAAGTTAACTAGCTCTCTAGAAGAAAAAGTCCCATCGATATATTCACAATCGCCATTAAGAATTACTCAACTTTAATAAAACCCAATGATTGTTTTTGTATTACTATAGTACTCTAATGGAGAATAAATTCATATAAACACCAGGGGCCATCAAAAATTTAAATAACAGATACTAAAATCTAAATTACAATAGATGATCATTTGGAAAACTCACCACTTTATGGGGGAAAAAAGAAAATTCCATTTTAATTGTAAACAATGTTGATTGCATATTCCATTGAGCTTTTGGCCTTGTGATATATAGTTGCCTCTCCTTTAGAAGAGATCAAGGCATCACGTCCTCAAGTCCCACCTAGCAGTTTTGAAATGAATGGTTAATACTCAAGTCATTACCATTGGGCCAGTATTAGTAGGAAACAGATTAGAAACCATTGGTTTTATATTGTCTGAGTTCAGAAGAAATGCTCGATGATGTATTAATCCTATATTATAGGCTACATTCCTGGCACATTAAACACTTTATATGTAGTCCTGTTACAACCCTTGTTATGGTTGGAAATAAGAGAAATCTAAAACAGCGGAAGAAATTAACATACCTTATACCATTGTTTTTTAAGTAATCTATAGAGAAAAACTTACTACAAAATGAAAAATTATGAAGGAATAATTCTCCTAGTTTAACCTTGTAAAAAAGACTGTGTTCTCCACCAAAGAGTTTATAAGGAGAAGGCCATAAACTAGAAACAGCGGAAGAAATTAACATACCTTAAACCATTGTTTTTTAAGTAATCTATAGAGAAAAACTTACTGCAAAATGAAAAATTATGAAGGAATTCTCATAGTTTAACCTTGTAAAAAAGATCATGTTCTCCACCAAAGAGTTTATAAGGGGAAGGCCATATATAAACTAGATTAGGGACCCCCTCAATTTTAATGTTGGTTTTCTATTGATACTCATTTCAGTCAAGGAATATTATTGACCTTTAATTGTCAAATAAGTGTTCACCAATAGTACTGGCTATTTACCAAATGACATTTTAAGTGACTGTTAACAAATAGAGTCCTAATAAGGATGAGTTTTTATGAATCACTTTTCTTATCATTAAATAAAGAGAGATACTACGTCTACAACATTTTTACAACAAATTACAGGTGGTTAGTTGTTATTGGTTTAAATTTGAAACTAACACTAAGATTACTTTTTTGCCCTAACAATAACAACCAGTAACAACTTGTCACTTAGAATTTATTGTAAAAATATTGTAGACATATCATTTCTCTTAAATAAATATAAATATATGATAATTAAGTAATTAAGATAAACTCTAATTGGGTTATGTTATGTCTCCTACTGGATAATTTTAGAGGAAAATTATCATCTCCTTTTTAAAAGGATCCATTTCATGATTTGTGAAATTTTGGTCCAGTTCTTCAGTGCACCGGATGTAAGCCAAAGAAACTTTCATGGTTTAAATTAAGTATTACAAATTTAAGATGCAGCCAAAACAAACCAAAACTATGGACAATAGCTTCATTTACACTAAGAAAAACTATTTATAAATAAAGAAATGTAGTATAGTGATGCTGTATGATCCTTTTTCTAAAAGATTATGCCTTAGTTTTTATACTTACTATATATATACATATACACGTAGGTCATAGTATGCTGTCATACATTCCCAATTTGCATATACAGCAATTAAAAAAAGGTCTTTGTACTTTCTCAAAATCAGTCCTTCTTCACAAATTTGATCCTTAGTGGATTTCTTCTCTGAAATTCACATGAATAACTTGAGCCACATCAAGGTGTAAGTGTAACCCGTAAGATCTTTCAAGAATTTTATTGATTGAGATTGGTCCTTGCCTTTTCTTTTTAAAAAAAGAAGAGGTTACAATGGAAAGGCAAATACATTTAACAAAAGTTTTTTTTTTTTTTTTTTTTTTGATAACAACAGTCCAACATTTAAGAAAAGATGATACAAAGTGTAATGGTTGTTAAAAACAAATATAGTGAGTGTTAGGGCTTTCCATTTGTCATGGAGACAGGTACAAAATGATTCTCACTTTGATAGAGGATTAAAGCAAAGCATGTTAAGAAAGGTGATCGGATTGGGGCTATGGAAATTAAATGTTCCCATGCATGAATAACTTTATATAAAGTCATGAAATATATATATTAGTGCAAAGTTGCTGTGGTTGAGTATCTTAGAACCTCATAGTAGAATTTGGATATTTATTTGAATCATATTGATTTCTGAGGTGGGCATGGCTTATTGGGGTGAAAAAAAATTTGCTGATTAAATAATGCTACCTCATTATCTACAAGGTAATGATCTCATCAAGGAATTTTAAGTATTCTTTCCGTGATTATTTGGTCTTATAATCTTATTGGTGCCTTCAATTTAAGCTTCAAAAAGTAGAATATAATTTGTGAAGTGACTTTTCATCGTTTGAAACAAACAAAAAAAAGAGCAAACAATCAAACAAAAACACAAATAATAAAAAGCAAAAAAACAAAATAAAAAGTAAAAGGAGATAGCTTTGGTGTTGAGACGGATAATGTAAAAAGATATAGTTTTCCTTTCATTCTTGAAAATGACCCTAGCTCATTGAATTCTTTAAAATCTCTCTCTCTAGCTAGCTAGCTGTGGAAGACTAACATAACTTTGGAGGAAATTGAATTCTAAGGTGTGGTCCAATTGAGATTGAGTGGAATTAGCTTAGCTAGAGAAGCTGACAAGTTGGATATTTATGTGGGGAAATCATTGTCATGAGAAGGGAAATGCTGGTTTTTGGTCGGTTTTAGTTTGCGTATGGCCATGTGGCACGAGGAAGAATTAATTTACAAAATCTAGCAAAATTGAGACCATAGTGCTGGGAAAAGCTAGAATGTGCGTGTAAAGGCCTACACACTACATCGATCACCTTTGGTATGGTTGGGTTGGGTGCTAGAAATTAATGTACCACTACTTTTACATTTATGCTTCCAAGTTGTCGCTTGCAAGCTAGTACCTCCATATACATTGCCTATTAGCCATGTGTCTGTAGGCAATATTAGACAAGTGCAAATTATTGGTGCACTAACATATACATATGTTGTGTACTATAATACTAGAGAATGTTCTCACAAGCACATTTTGGGCTTAACATGACCTCATTCCCCGTGCCCTAGCCTTGGAAAACAACATAATTGCACTCAAAAGCTGTGGGGAATTTTTCAGGGATAAAAAGAAGAAGAAATTAAGAGAACAAAATTAGATGGCAAAATTACTTGTGTAGAAAAACATACCATTGGGTGTAAATAACCCATTACAAGATAAAGTTTATAATGCAATTAGATAGCACTTTAGTGCCTATTTGGCATAGCTTATTTGTTAGCCTTTTTAAATAAGGTTGTTTGAAAAGACTATACTTAAAATAAAATAAAATAAATGAAATTTTTTTAAATGCACTTTGAACTCAATTCGATCCTGATGAGTGGCAAAATAGAGGACTTGCTATCGACAGGTAACATTAGCAGGTCAAATCAAGTCGGTTCTTTCACAGATCGAGTCAATTTCTGTCAAAACCAAGAGAGGTAGCGGTGATCAAGATTCCGTCGAAAAACAGCAAAGATCCGGTGAGGTCTTGCTAGATATGGTGGAAATCTTACCAAATCTCTAATGAGATATATCTCAACGGATTGACTGAGATCTAGTCGGATCCAGTGGAAATCTCACAAATCTAGTGAGATCTTGCTAAGATTTTGCCTAATTTGACATATCTCGTCGAAGTTTCCTTGGGTTTTTGGTCAGGTTAGTTTGCTCAGGTTTTAAAAGAAAGAAATTGAGACTTGACCTACCAAAATCGGGTTCTGAAGGCGCCTATCGCCATAGCTGCCTGATCGAATCTGTTTCAGCTTAGGTCCATTGGACACCCGTAATGTTGAGCTCTAATTCAGTACAACTTTTTACAATTGCCACCATACATAAAGAAAATAATAAGATAGTTAATTTAAAACACTTTAAGTAGAAAATTTTGTAATGATGAGTTGAATGCTTTAATTGTTATGGAATACTATCCACTCAAATTTAAGTAGAGAAATTTGTATTCATCCCTAAGCAAATACATTAGAAGGAAATTGTAGGCAAATGAGGCAGATAGTCAAAAATTAGGTAACAGCCCTTTTATCAATGATAAAAAAAATCAAATAAAATAACATAAGAGTTAGGCAAAAACCGGCGCTACGAAGCCCCTAGTTGGTTCATCTCTAACAACTAGAATTGAGAATTATGGTCCCACCCCACCTCCCCAAACTTTTTCATTCTCTTTCCCCACAACCATTCACAAACTTTGGAAAAAAGACGTATATTTTGCAGTTCCATAAGCATCCATACTTTCTACTTAAAGAAATATATTCCATGCAAAACCATTAATCAATTCATTTCTCCACATTTGCATATATATCTCCCTGTCTATATTGCCCTAATCAATTTTTTTATTTATTTTATTATTTCCAATTAAATTTTAAATTAAACCTTCATTCCTATGTTGTAGTGTAAAGCTCAATATCACTATGCATGTTCCACATGCAAAAGATTATAATTTTTAAATCATCTTCGAATAAGTTTAATTTCTTAACTGAAAGTATAAAAGAGAAACTATAATAAAGAGACAATAAAAAAAACAAGTAATTTGTAGTGCGTGACACTATACCATATCATATATATTTCCATGATCAGCATCCAAACTCCTTTTGTCGATTCCCAAATACGAATATCGGATGAAGTGGTAAAAATCAGTAGTTTAAAATTTTTTGACAACTACATCATAAATACACTATACTTAAATGTAGCCTTCTTTTCTAGTAGATAGAATAAGTCTCAATCTTAATGATTTTTTATTCAAACAAGACAAAGATTCCCTTGGTGGGGTTGAAAGACTTGGAAAAAAGAACCATGATTCCCCTCAATCCTTTTATGCCCACATAGATATTAAATTGTGTCCCAAACACCATGACCCCAATGTATACTTAGGGCCCCCCTTATTACCTACACCCACACCCACACCCAAACATTCCCATATAATCAAGGATACAAATTTTTTTCAATCTTTTTAACAAATTATTAAAATAATATATTGTAATTAAAACATCACTTTCATGTTTATTACTGAAACAACTTTATAACGCACCAATCACAGTCTATCAACTCATAAGTATGAAAAGTAAAATTTTTGGTTTCAGCATTCAATTCATGCCATGCTTTCACCTATATATATAGCCTACTCAACCTCCTTGCTGGTCCATCCCCAAACTAAAACAGACAGCTCATACACATATATTCTCACCCATCTTCCCCTCTCTCTTTCTCTAATTAGCTAGCAATTCTCACAAAGTATGTCTGGTGTTTGGGTTTTCAAGAACGGTGTGCTTCGCCTAGTTGAGAACCCAGCTGCTGAATGCTCAAGTTCTCGTCGCAAAGTGCTAGTTCACTCTCCTAGCAAAGAGGTCATTACATCTTATGCTGCTCTTGAGCGCAAGCTCTTGTCACTTGGTTGGGAAAGGTATTACGACGACCCTGACCTCTTACAGTTTCACAAAAGGTCCACTGTCCATCTCATCTCTCTCCCAAAGGATTTCAACAAGTTCAAGTCCATGCACATGTATGATATCGTCGTGAAAAATCGCAACATGTTTGAAGTACAGGACATGCAGTGCTAGTGCTAATGGTGCTGATGGTGCTAGCTCGGTATTCATGGTGTGCTATATATATAGCTCGTGTGTGTGTGTTAATGTAATTTCTTAATTTGGATCACTTGCTTGTTTGTTTGTGTTGCAAACTGTTTTTACTTTGATTTTTGTCAGTCTAATTTAGTTGGTCTATGATTTTACATATATGGGTCCTTTTTCAGCTGATGGAATAGGTCAAGTTTGGTAGGGGAAGCTGATTTAGTATAAGGGTCTGGTTGGTGAGTAATAGATGTGTCATGATTCTGTAAATTCTTAAGTGTCATTTTGCAATAGAATTTTGGTTTTTTCTGTAACTTTTGCTCTACTACTGTAGTCCAAATCCCTTTCTTTTTGGTTTCTTTTCTTTTCTTTTTCTTCTATAAGCCATTTTGGCTGAGATAACATTTCTTTTCCAATGTGCCCTAGGATAGCAATGGGGCAATGACATATCCCAAAAATATCTGTTATATAGTTAATAGTTATTCTACTTAGTGTTGTCATTTTATGTTCCACCAACTATAATACATTATGTGCCTATAAACTTTGGTTATATTATAAAAAGGAAAAAAAGAAGAAGATATGTATTGGTGGAACATAATTAAATAAGAACACTCATAATGAAACAAGCAATTTTTATTCAATAAGAATCTAGTCCAAATATGCCTTGCTAGATTTAACGAGAAAAGAAAAGAAATTTTTGGAACGAGTAAAAGAAATGTGGCTTTAGCATTAGCCATGAAGGTTGGAGAGGTTTCTTTTTTTCTTTTTCTTTTTTTTTTCTTTGCCTCACAGCAATGAAGAGGTTCAAATATTGGTGACATATGTAGGATTGTTGGAGGGTAAGAAGTAAATTCATGTGGAGCCGCCATTTTGCTTTGTTTAAACAAAAAGCTGGTCGAGTCGATTCTTAAACAAAAACTAAAAAAACTAATAACAAAAAGTTGGTACTGTCTTGTGTTTATATCCAAGCGGACAAATCTATCTTATTCGTATGGAAAGGGAGTTTTGATCGTATAAAATCATTCAAAATACCAAAAAGCCTGCATTATATGAAATAAGTGAAGGCAATCTCTAAATTCTCCGTAATATTTTCCTGGGTCAAAACTGGAATGGAATGTGAACAAGAATTAGACAAGAATAGTTTTGTTTTTTACCTGTGATATTTGGAGCAGCAAGATCTTTAATTCTAGATAACCCAAAATAGAAATTCCTTTCAAAATTAGAAAGGGACAATTCATCTAAAATAAAAGAACTCTAGGTCATATTGACACTGTGCTAGCCCATGCTCAGGAAAACAGTATAGACAATAGCCTTATGGCATTGCCAGCTGGAGCAGAACTCCAAAAAAATTTAATCCGCTGAGCTGACAATTAAATTTCTGTCATTAATTTTGTCGAAGACTTATAATACTTGGCAGTTGGCAGTGGCACTTAAATTTTTTTTTTTCTTTTTTTTTTTTGAGGGTTCTTAAAATTTCTTTTGAATAACACCACATCTGCATGTATATATAAATAATTAAAAAACTATGTTTAAGTGTGAGTTTGGATACGGGTAGAGTTTGAGTTTTGTGCGTCTGCATTTTTTTGTTGGGTCTCGTGCACTATTCATAGGACTCGCAAGTACAGGAAAACGCAAATCTAGCTTTAAAATTGGGTCTCAAGACACTATTCACACATTTAAAAATTATTTCGCTTTTCAGCAATAAACGGTATCTAAACAGACCTTAAATCTACATAATATAATGCTGAATTTTTTTTTTTTTTTTTTTTTTTTTTGCGCATTACATATACAAGAATAAGGATTGTTTCTTGTAATCACTTAATATAGAAAGTTGTGTAAGACTTATTTTATAGGAAAATAATTTTACATATATATATATATATATATATGTGTGTGTATGTATGTATTGAAGCAAATACAACTTTTGCATTGGATTCTCATTTATGCCTTCATTCCAGTCCTCACAAGTTAAATTCTCTAATTCTATCCTTACAATTTACTGTTAAAAGGGGAAAGAATGGCTGCATATAGATGAAATATTGTAATTTGTTGTAAACCAGGGGATGAGGTCCTTGTATGTATTTTTTTTTTAAAAAAATTCTCCATCTAAGAATAAGTTATATATTAAGATTCAAAATTAAATTAATATATAAAAATCTAAACAAACTTATATTTAGTGTTAACAAATTATGGATAAAATATTTAACGTAAAATGATGCTTTAATAATACATTCAACTTAAATATTTATTAAAATAGAACTTGATGTTATTTTGAATACCAACAATCATTTATGATTGATTATGTATTAAATTTTGTAGAAAATTCCCTCTTCATATACAAAAGTTTCATTAAAAAAATCAATTTTCATTTTATCGAAAGCTTTGTTTGGATAAATTTTATGGTAGAAAAGTAAGATATTTTAATTAGTTTTTCCATCATCTACAAATCAAATGAAAACCATATTTACTATCTCATTATATTTGCAATAATATTTTAATTAAAAAACTAATTAGTGTTGCCTAGTAAACTTTATAAATAAACATAAATAAATAAACACCCAAACACACACACACACACAAGTTCAGAAGCACTCAACCTCAGTTACTCAACATTAATTATGTTCTATAATATGTCTAATATTCTTCTAACATACAACAGTACAAGTAAAAGAGATTAAAAAAGATCCAAATGAATTGTTTAAGTGAAATCAAACAACAACACAATAATGGCTGGATTTCAGTTTTAATTTGATTGTTGATAAAAGATCTAGAATTCAATTTCTGTCTACCCAAAAATCGATTGGTGTTCTAATCTGATGATAAAGAATTATAATAAGGAGCGGATGTCATATATTGAAACTATTTCAATAAAATAATAAAAAATAAACACAATATATAGCATCCAAATCCTAAGACTTCAAACTTTTAATTTTGGGTTTCATATAGCGAAACGACTAAAGTGCAAAACATGGTCAATTAAAAAATATATATTATTATTATTATTAGTATTAAAAAAAACCATGTACGGACTAGATTACCCTTTATTTCTTTTGAATTTTTTGGGCAACAGGCATATTTTGGGGGGAGGGGGGGGTTCTAGTTTTTTTTTTTCCTCAAAATTGAAAATGTTTATATATTTAAATAATTAAATGCACTATTTATAAATTTTAGGGGGTAGTGGGGGCCTTAGTCTATGAGTATATCCATCTCTGTTGTTAACTTCATTTATCTTTTATATATATATATATATATATATGAGACATATGCTACATACTTTTTTTTTTTTTGAGAAATCTATGCTACATACTTACTGGTCTTATAACTTTAGTTTTTTTTTTTTTTTTGATAGGCTTATAATTTTAATTTTATAGTATAATATTATGCTCTATATATATAACAATCTTTTTTTAGAAGAATATATAAAACAATCTAAAATCAAAAGTCGGTCCATGAATTTTAGTCTCATCAAACCACTCTTTTTCTCTCACCCTTCAACTTAATGGCACAAATTACAGTTAAGACAATTTTTTTCTGTATAATATGTTTATATATAATGAATGTGAAAAAATATATTACTAATTTTAATTTTAATTTTAATTGTAAATCAATCTTCCTTTGTGAATGTTAAGGCTATTGAATGGTTCTATTATTAAATTCTTTACCAGCAATGAACAACATATTAAAAAAAATTAAGTGAAAAGCCCATGGGTACATAAATTGCATTTTTTGTCTCTCAAAATTGAGATTTGTTCAATTTTGGTCCCTTGATTTAAAAAAGATCTTAACCCAATCCTTTATACTTTTAAAAGGAACAAATTTTATCTATCACTTTGTCCAATTTTTGTTTAGTTTTTTGGTCCCTTAGATTTAAGGTTGATTCAAATCTTGATCCCTTAAATATAAGAGTGATGCAATTTTGATCTTTTAAATATGAGGTGCTTCAATGTTTGTTAGTAGCGCGCGTAAATAGAAAAGTAGATAAGTGAACTAAATTATTACATTTTAACAATTGAGGGACCAAAACAACATTTTTTTTTCTTTCTAAATTCTAAAATCAAAATCAAACAAATGTCATATTTGAGATATAAAATTTGTTCCTTACCATTGAATAAAAAACTCTAAAATTGTATTAAATCAACTCTCATTAAAAAAAAAAAAAAAAAAAAAAAAAGGATAAGGGTTAGCTCAAGTGCACTGGAGCCAATATAATGCGAACACGTGGCAAAAATTGGACACAAATTTGTATCGTATCAACTCAATTGCACTAGAGCTAACCTGTGTCCCATATAAGACACAAACTTACATTTTTCTTTTGAAAAGAACAATATATCTATTATATCCAATCAAGTTTCGCCAACGAGAAAAAATGGGTCCATCCATATCTTGAATGAGGATAAGCAGCCTTGCCATCACATTTGAAAACTACGGCATCCACTATACATATATGACAGTAACAGCAAAGGAGTTTTGCGTGGAAAACATAAGAGGTTAATCAGAATATATACAGGCCATGAGTAGGACCTCCTCTCTCTCTCTCTCTCTCTCTCTCGAGATACATAAATATATATATATATATATATATATATATATGGACTGTGTTAACGGCACCGTAAGGTGTCCGTTAACAACATCTTTTTGTTCTTTTTTACAGCTTTATGTCATTTTTTGCAGTTTTATAAGTTATGAGGCCAGCTACATGTAAAGAAGAAGAAAAAAAAAAAAAAAAAAAAGTCAGTTTTATTTCTTCTTCTCTTTTTTTTTTTTTCAATCTTTTTATTAAATGAAACCCGCATTAATCCAACCTTAATAAACACAATATGATACTTGTTAAGCATGTCACGTTTCCCTCAAGTAGTAAAAAGGACGCGCTCTTTAGCTGGCAAACAAGCAAAGTCCCATAAGCTAGGACACTAGGACAGTAGTATGCAGTCCCCCACTTCCACTTCATAACGGCTAAAGACTATTATTATCACTTGCTAGCTTGCTCTTTTTTCTGAAGCAAGTTGATGTCGACCCAATTTTTTATAGGAACCAAAATCTCTTAATTCGATGGAGTCCAAAACCTCGAAAGTGAAAACTCAGTCAATAAATATATTTTTAAACATACTTTATTAATGAATATCAAGTCACTTTCAAATTCAAATGAAATCTAATCTAAGATTTATTCAAAGATTAACCAAACAATTTATCCTATCCTTATCTATTATTCAACTCCCAATAGCAAAAATACAATCTTGAAATGATAAATTTAAATAAAATAAAGGTATGTAACACAATTCTGAAAACTTTTTGCTTCTAAAGCAAGAATTTTAAATGTCTCTTTTTATATTTGTGGGGTCCAATAATTTGTGGCCCTGACCCATTTTTACATTAGGGCCCAAGGCCCGAGCCGAGGAAGGGTATAGCCGAGGATAGGTAATAAAAGTCCAAATAGTCTTGAGACATAGCCGAGGACGATTCTGTCCTCAGCATATCCGAGGTCCCCCTGGAAGAAAGGGCAAAAACGGTATAGGAACAGTTTGGGAAAAAATCTAAAATATCTATGTTAATAGAGAAGGAGATGTTGGATAGTATAACGACCAAGGATAAAGGGAAAGCTGTCATTACTGCCATTCAATACTCTGCACCTGACAGAGCCATACTCTTAAACTTTTACAACCACCCCCAACTACTTTGGGCATAGGCTGATGGGACAAGTATCAGTCTTGGAAAAGTCGATCCTACACGTGGATGAAGGATAAGGAATACAGGAAAATATAAAAAGAGGAACAAGTAATCCAAGAAGAGGGGCTGGGAAAAAAGGTAAAAAACCAGAGCCTCCCAGCCCGTCTCCAGGAGAAAGACTCCTAGAGCGAACACGATTTAATTATGTACAAACACCACGAAAAACCACTGTCTAGTGACCAAGGCCTAACCTTTCAAACCAGAGGCGGAGCCAGGGGGGGTCGAGGGGGGGCCACTGCCCCCCCTAGACCACCCAAAAAAAAAATTTTTTTTTTTTTTTTTTTTGATACTATCATTTTTATTTTCAGTTTTGAAGGTGAGAACAGTTGTTGGTTTTTTTTTTTTTTTTTTTTTTTTAATTGACTCGTTTTGGTTGCTGATGAAGTTGTGAAAAATGAAATATATGTATATATATTTTATACTTGTTTTCCTAATCATTAATGGAACAAAATCACCTTAGCTACTTAACATATTTGTTGTTTCTATTTTTTTTCTTTTTAAATACATAAGATATATCTGCATAAAATGCATATATCTTATACAAGTTTTGCCCCCCCTCAACTCAAATTCTAGCTCCGTCACTGTTTCAAACCCATGCTCTATAAATGATATTGTTTGGGCCTTTTTACGTGCGAACCCAACATTATTATGGGTCGTTACAAATTGTGTCCTTACAATATTTAATTAGAAATTTTGATATGGAATTATTAATTAACTGTTTCTAACTTTTTTGCTAAAAAATATCAATATATATTGATAATATGGTTAATTCAATCAATCTAAAGTGTAAAGTAACATTTTTTCAAGTTTAATGAGTTTTACTAATGTATATATTTAGGAAATACATTAGTTAATGACATAAGTTAGTTAACTATTTTAAGAAACTTTATATGGAAACATGAAAAAGTTATTAACTCTTTTCTTTTTTTTTGGTTTTTAAAATTTTTAATAAAACATTTTTTTTTTAAATTGATGATTAATGTATATCTCTAAAAGCATACATTAACTGAATCTTTTCTTTAAATATATATTTCTGTCAAAACAATTTTTGGGTTGTCATGCATAAAGATTTGATATATATATATATATATACAGACACCACACGCAAAAGATTTTGATTCTTTTTCCCTCCTAGTTCCGTTTTGGCGTCTTCTATGTGCTATTGATTGATTTACTTCTGAATTCTTAGGTTGGCAAAAATTTTTTTGAGGATATTGAACCAGCAAAATGCATGAACCTAAGAGCATCTCCAGCAGATTAGGCAAATTTTTGTACTGTTTGGAGAATGAACAGTGACTTTTACTTTTTAACTACCCATTTTTTCAAATACACTTTCCAACAGATTCTCTATCTCATTTAAATATTATTTCTTCATTCATCATTTATTCTTTTTTTAACAACTATACATCTTCCAACATTTTTTTATTCAATACCTGATTATTATAATAGGAAAAAAAAAAAAAAAAAAAACATTTGAAGAATGAACAGTAGCCCATCAGACTTGATGAGCTACTATTCATGAGCCAAAAAAAATTTCGAGCATAGAGAGTCCATTGGAGACTATTTTCATGGTGTTATTCTCTATTATAGAGATTTTTATGCATTTAGCTACACCATTGGAGATGCTCTAATCATTTTGACCATTCCATAAATGATGAATGTTACCGAAAAAAATGTGTTTCAAAGTTTTGGAGGAAAGATGGCAGAGCATATTTTACCGGAACCTCAGTACATTTTTTTTTTTTTTTTTTTGTTGGGGGTGGGGGGGAAGTAGACCGTTTATACTTAACACAAAGATCACATGCATTACAAACACGAGGATAAGTCTTATCAACACCTAAGTTTCCAACTGGAGAAAAACAATTCCATTAAGATGATCACCAAAAGAGTTGAGCTGCCCTTTCTCATTCTCATTCATGCATGCCAATACTAACCCATTCCTTCTTTGAATGGGCTATAATGCACTTTTCATTGAGTGGTCAGTATTCTTTCAAAAAAATGCAAAGTGAATTTAGACTCACAAAAAGCTCAAGGAGAGAAGGGTATATCCACAAAAGATGGGGCAAGAGAAATCTTTCTTTGTCTTCTCATAAGTTTGATTTTAATCACCAAGGACCTTTTGTCTTATCAAGCATATGCATTGAGGTTTTTTCATTGCTCATCTTTATCCTTTATTTCTTTTTTATATAAAAAATTAGAGACTCATGATACATTTCACTTCCCATTACATTGAGATAGTCAAGACAGCAAAGGACTTGGGTAATTTGAAAAGAGTGATCTATACAAGTTTTATTACACAAACTTTATAAGTTGAAGTGTCTGAATTTTTAAAGATAAAATTTAAAAAAAAATGCTGAAATTTATTTATTATCATCATTATATATAAATATATATACATATATATATATATATATGTGTGTATGCATATAAAAGCAGAAACCTCATGTGGGAGAACATGAAATCCTGTAAAGTGACATATTCCTTGAGACTCTCTCATTTAATCTTCCACATCATCAAAGTTTGCGTTTATGTCAAATTTTTAGTTAATTGAATGTGTTAATCAAGTAAATACAAATATTAATTATCTGTAGATGTGTGCACTAATTTTATATACACACACATATAAAATGTGTGTGTGTGTGTGTGCACGCACACATTTTAAATATATATATTTTTAAATATTTTATATAAAAAAGCAAAAAACTCATGTGAGAGATTATGCAATTCTGCCATGTGGTACTTTGTTAAAGTAATTTTTCATTTAACTTTCCACCTCACCTTCTTTACATATTTTGGATTATAATAAAATTCAATTAGTTGGATATTAATATTTCTACTAAGTGTTTAACCTACCACTATCATACTTCAATAAGATAAACGTAACATCATAAATTTTCTATGATATTTCCATAAGCCAAATAAAAATTAACATGATATTACAAAAAATTTATACTAACTCCAATGCATTGATGAAAAAAAAACTATGAATAAACAAACAATCAACTTATTAGTTACACCATGTAATAACTAATTTCTAATTTATATGACATTTACTCTATAGTCTAAATTCTCCATCCCTTTAATTTTGTATTACATTATTAATTAAACAACAGCCTCTTTTTCATATTATCGATTTATAGCAATACTACTTCATGATATTACTTTAAAATATTTTGAATATACTATATATATAATCTTCTCACATAACAGTTTATAGCATTATCTCTGCGCATTGCACGAGCCCATTGCTAGTTGTTATTAATGTAGTGGCACAAATCATATTCATTACTACATCAAATTATAGGTGTTTATATAGAAAT
Organism: Quercus robur; assembly: GCF_932294415.1. Classification (NCBI taxonomy): domain Eukaryota; kingdom Viridiplantae; phylum Streptophyta; class Magnoliopsida; order Fagales; family Fagaceae; genus Quercus; species Quercus robur. Next base: position 46,603,273 of record NC_065539.1, on the reverse strand, counting down.
TGGTAATAGATTTTGAATTTTCCATTTGCAAACCTGCTCCAGATAGTTTTTCAATCTTTAAGAATATAAAAGTTGAGTATGGGTTAAAGTTTCACCACAATAATGTTCGTTTTCGTGTACCATGAATCCATGACACATCACTTCATCATTGTCTTTTGACTGATCAAGTTCCCATGCAAGCTCTATCTTGGACTATAGTCACAATAATGGTTATTTTCAAACTAATCCAAAGACAATGCTTCTTCGGTTTTGGAGTGAAAGAAACATCAAGCCGCATCAGTTCGGCTCATAAGTCAAGCCAGATTAGTTGGGTGACATTGCTCTTTCTGTACTTTCGGTAATTAACAATTGGTTCAGAATTTCTTTGCCATATCGATACGTATATACCCCAATAGGTTAATCCCTCTAAATTTTCTTCCATGGCCAGATGACTTGGAGGTTATCATTTTTCCTCCAAAAACAACCGAAAGAGTTGTACCACTTTTCTAGAGCCAATCATGACAACAATTAAGAATTTATAAAGATGGTTCATAGAAACTAGCACTGCTTATAGTCTATTCCAAGCACTCTACCATACATATTATATTACGTTATTGAATCATATGCCTCAAAGAGTTGACATTTCAACTGCCTATTGTGTTGTGTTTTACGGACCATGCATGTGGAATTAGGCTATCCTTGTAAGAAAGCTTTTCCAGCGCCTACCTTAATTTCATGGGACTCAATATATTTAGGATTGAGATCAGGTGCAATACCTAGGGTATTGCACCTGATGCAATTGGCATAGATGGTTGAGATTTAAAATTGTAAAAAGCAACTTTAAATCTCAACCGTTAAGTATAAAAAATGAAGAAAAGTAATAAAAAAAATTGTGAAGGACTTGGGTGAATTGCTCGGTGCAATTGCACTGGATCCCAATCCATATATTTAAGACTCTTTGAAAGTATAGTGTGGTAGGCAAGCGATGACTTGTGATGCTTCTCAGTTATAAACTAATTAATAATAGGAGCACGTGTACATTTGCATTCAAATCGTTGTGAACACTTTGAGACTATATGGAAAATGACTGCCTGAATATAATATACTTGGATGGAGATGGTAAGGAACTTTAAATGGAGAAAGAGTTCATGAACATAAGAAAGAATCTCTATAGTCTTGAAATTTTTCTATGTACTATACCTTTTATTTAAGGGAAAAGAGTAAAGAAGTTCCTCGTGGCCTATACATAATTATAGTAGCCCCTTAGTCGGTTACTCCTACTAACTTTAAGGTATTATCAAATTAGAGCAGTAAACAAATTGAGCCGAGCCGAGTATTAAAAGTTCAAATTTGTTCCTTTAAATTTATTTAGGCAGGAGTCTAACTCAAGTTCATTGTCAAGCTAGATTACATATTCAATTCATTTTTTTGTCAAACAAGCTCAATTACGTGTTCACTAGTTGCTTGATTAACTTATTATTTTCCTATATATTAGTAAACATTGCGACTAAAAAATTTATACCTCACAAATGTATGTTAATAATTAATAACTAAAACTTAATTGAAATAATATTATTTGAGCTGATTAGATAGAATGATCATTATTTATAACTTACAAAAATTATATTCATACAAAATTGTTTATATTTTACTGCAAAATTGATTGTTTATACTATCAATAAACTGTAAATAATAGTTTAATAACTTATGAAATTATTTATAAATTTACATAATTCAACCTCAACTTTATATGAGTGTATTTTAAACACATAATGTTATATAGTACTTTAATCAAGTCACATACTAATGAACTAATTCAAGCACACATTATTATGTTTAAACTTGGTTTGTTTAAGCCAGGTTCATTTATTAAATAAACAAACATTAAAAAATAATAATAATAATAATAACATTTTTTTTGTCATGAGCTCTTCATATATAATTTGGTTTTTTTACAACCATACATGGCTACATCAAACAATAACGACAATAATCATTAATGTCAAACCAAACTTGCCGCCACCATCAGGGTTTGAGCCTGTAGTTACCAAATTTATCTACCCCTCACCAAACTCTATATAGAAGAACTTTTTATATATGTTGTACTTCTGTTGTGGAAAGTCATTGCATGTACAATTCCATGTATTTTATAAAAAATTTTCAAGAAGCGCATGCTTCACGCCTTCACTATCCATTTGGGTTAGTTTCATTTTCATAGTTTGGTAAGGAACTTTAAATGGAGAAAGAGGTCAAGTACATAAGAATTTCTATAGTCTTGAAATTTTTTTATCTACTATACCTTTTATTTAAGGGAAAAGAGTAAAGAAGTTCCTCATGGCCTGTACATTTACAAAATTATAGTAGCTCCTTAGTACCTACTAACTTTCAGGTATTATTAAGTTAAAGCTGTAAACAAATTGAGCCAAGCCGAGTATTGAAAGTTTAAATTTGTTCCTTTAAAATTATTCAAATAAGAGTTGAACTCAAGTTCATTGCTAAACTAAATTACATATTCAATTCTTTTTTTTCTTTTCTTTTTTTTGTCAAACAAGCTCAATCACATGTTCACTAATTGCTTGATTTACCTATTCTTTTCCCATAAGTTAGTAAACATTACGACTGAAAAAATTAGCCCTTCACAAATGTATGTTAATAATTACTAACTAAAACTTAATTGAAATGATATTATTTGAGTTAATTAAATAGAATGATCATTATTTATGAACTAAAAAAAAATTATATTCATCGATTTTGTATGGTCAAAAATTGTTTATATATATTTTATTTTAAAATGAATTATTCATATTGTAAGTAATAATTTGATAACTTATGAAATTATTTATAAATTTATATAATTCAATCTCAATTCTATATGAGTATATTTTAAACATGTAATTTTATATATAGTACTTTAATCAAATCACGTACTCACGAACTAATTCACGAGCACATTATTATATTTAAACTCGATTTGTTCAAGCTTGACTTATTTATTAAATAAACAAACATAAACAAACTTTTTTATCATGTGCTATTCATATATAATTTGGTTTATTTACAAACCATAATCATGGATAAAGCAAACTTGCCACCGTCAGGGTTCAAGCCGGTACTTACCAAGTTACCCCTCACCAAATTCTATTTAGAAGAACTTTTTATATATGTTGTACTTCTGTTGTGGAAAAGTCATTGCATGTACAATCCCATGTATTTTAGAAATTTTTTCAAGAAGAGCATGCTTCACTAAAGGTCCTTTTGGGATAGTTTCATTTTCATAGTTTGTCAGTTTCATTTAACTTATTTTACTTAAAGTAAATAAATTGGATAAAAGTATATATCTAGAAATATAAAGGTTTAAAATGCTGGATATAATAACTGAATTTTTTGCTCATCCCAACCTGGGTTAAAAAAAGTACTGGATAATGCTACTATTTGAACCCTTGGACCAGAAATCACAGAAAAGGGAGAGTTGGAACTTGGAATGTCAAAGTAACATGTGCTTTGACACTTTGACATAAAGGATATAGGGTCGGTCCACTTGTAAAGAATTCATAGGCTTACACTTGGGCTCAAATTTGGTCCAACATAAAAATCATGTGGGGCACAAAGTACTGTAGGGGTATGAGTTGTTTTGGACACTAAAAAAAATATTTGTGAAAGCAACTTTTAGAGCATTGGGTCTTTGTTTATTATCATTAGCAATGGAACAATTATTGTCATTCCTCTTGACATTCTTCTAGGATTTAATCATTTGGGCAAGCACTATAAGGCCTCAGACAGAAAGAGCAAGCCCCATAGCCATTAAGCTCTTGTGTAAAAACTGTTCGCTTGACCTATATTTAAAAATAACTTATTTAATTTTTTGCTAAAAATATGCTAAAGTACATTTGTACTTAAAAAAAATTTGAAAAAGTAAAAAAAGCAAGAAAATGTAAGTTTTTAAAAAATTGTACATAAAAACTAGAAGTTAAAAATTGAACTTATAAGTTGACCATACGAGCATCTTTTTCTAAAATCAGTCCGGCCATTTTTTTTTTTTTTGAAAGCTAAAATTACTATCAACTTTTCTGCAACATATTTACTAACCTTTTTTTTTCTAAAATCAGTACGGCCATTTTTTTTTTAAAGCTAAAATTACTATCAACTTTATTGCAACATGTTTACTAATTGAACTGAAATGTAATTATTTGACCACTACATCAACAATATAATAAATAAAAATTTAATTCTTTTTCTTTTGTATTTTAAAGCTGACACAAGATTTATATAACAAAATTAGTAATATTATTTTTGCAATTGAATAGCTTATTTCCTTGCACAAAGTTACCCGAATATTGAAAATAGACATGCCCAGTCAGATGGATTTCACAAACACTTTCCACCATATTTAGGCACAAGCATTCATTTTTGGTCAAAACAATACTTGCCTACAGTTCCACATGTTCTCCATGAGAGAAAATTCACAGATGGTTTGATAAGTTATATGGAAGATTGAACGTCAATCTAATGAAAAAAAATCACTAAAATTGTCCAGAATAATAAACAACATATCACAAATACTTGCTATATTAGAATAATAAACAACATATCACCGTATATTTGACAAGACCAACATGACGTAGCTCTCACTCTCTCTCGCTCTCTCTAAAAAAATAATAAAAATAAATAAAAATAAAAATAAAAGTAGAAGAAGACCTGCACCAACTTGCAAATTTCTGGACCATCCTTCTAAGCATAATTTTACTCGTGATTTTGCTGATGTATCCAAGTTACAGAAGATGGTTTCATTCGCACAAATTGTTAGATCGATGTCTGTAATTTTTTTTTGCATTTCTGTATACTGAGGAAAAGTTCTACTAGTTGGTGCAATCAAACCCATGGCAAATAGAAAGCCAGATTATCAGAACCAGAATTAATAAGATTCCAAGAACAACCAACTTGATTTTCATGTTTTGATACCACAGCTTCCGTTTGATTTGTGTTGAATGTTTTTTGTATCCTTCGGCCTGAAAATTGCAACAAAGAAAGTTGTTCAGTACTCAGCATAGGGATAAAGCCACAAGTAAGTCCTGCTCAAATCCATTACCTCGCTACGTAGGTGTTCGGCCTTTTGAGAAATGTTAGTTAGGCGATCCCCTCTACCAATAGCCTGAAAAGCACATATAAAGTCAAATAACATAAAACGCAACTTCCCTTGCTCGGTTCCCTTGTAATTTAAGTGACCTTCACATCATGCAATTTAAGCAAGCTAGGTTAACACATGCGAGAGGATAGAGCATAGAAAGAAAATACAATAACAGGAATCAAGCCTTTTGCGATAACATTTGAGTCATCGAATTTGAAAGTTTCACTAAGCAAAAATTTCGTAGTATCAAAGGCAGTCATTTAATCAAGACCATGACATGACACGTTTAATTTGGTAGAAACTTTAAATGAATTAAAAAATAATCTCCTAACTTTCTTTATTTAACTTGCTGTGCGATAGAATTGTTTTTCAAAAAAATTTAGTGGAAAACAATCTCTAAAAATAAGTCATACTTTTTCTATTAACTAAATATAGTTTTTCTTTGACTTATTTTTTCTGATGCTATCAAACACTGAAAAATATGGAAAACTATCTTTACACAAGGTTTTCAACTGAAACAAACAGAGAATTTGAAGAGAAGTCTAAGATGGTTCAATTACTCCACAAAACATCCACTCGACTTTAGACAACACAGTATGCCATCAGAACTGGGTTTTTTACTATTATTTTATTTTATAGTCCAATTGTTACTATAAATGAGGGTGGAGGGATTTGATACTTGGTTCTCCTCACAAAGGAGACCAAGCAATGCCACTAAATTACAAGTCTCTCATCACTATCAGAACAGTCATTTTAACTATAACAAAAAGATCACACCCCAATTCAGGTACAATTTTTTCCCAGAAATTGTCCTTTTTTTACTAACAAAAGAATTTTACTGTCTTTATTAACACCTAAAACCAGGAAAATAAAGATACTCGATTCTAAAATTGCATTCAATCTGTAAAGTTTCCTCCTGAGTACAATGAAGAGATAACCCATAGGGACATCTAATCCTCCTAGTCCTTTGGATTACATGGAAAGGGCAACATATTTCATTCTGAATCTAAACAGTTCCAGAACCCAACCACCCACCCCCTCTCCCCTTTTTTTCTCTATTCAAAAGAAAAAGAAAAAAAAATAATAGTACTGACATCACTCATTACTCATTACAGCAATGCATATAAATAGAATCATGGATGCATATTGTCAAAACAGAATACATATAACCCTGAAAACAGATTTGAGCACATGCACAGTATTGGGTAAAAGCATCCATATTTTACTCAACATCAATGGTTTACCTCGTCAATATTACCCATCATAATATTTTTAACTTCTACAACTTGAGCCTGCACTTTCAACAACTTCTCAGCATCGTCAGCAATATACTTCATGTGCTCTTTCATTATTGGTCTGAAAATTTAAACTCATGTTACTTTTACCTCTTAATGTGATTTTTCTAGTCAAATCCATAGACAACAACAAATCATATTTAGGAGTCAGATTTTCATGAATGAACATACCCAAACTCCTTGTTAAGGCTTTTGGCCATAGCTGTATCTGCTTTACCACCCCCATATCTTTTCTTAAAGTCTGCCTTCACCCGTTCCAAGAATGCAACAGGTATCTGCTTGCCAACAGATTCTTTGGCAACAACACAGTAAGCTGCAAATTCACACAGTAAGCCACAAATTTAATAATTTGAATTATAAAATTTAGAATCTGGGGAGGGGGGTGGTAAAAAATTATAGAAGATAAGAGTATAGCTAGTTTGCATTTGCACCTATTAAGAACTGGAAATGATGGTTACATTGTCAACTATTATAACTTAGTAAACAACTCTGCTTAACTTCAATACACTTTGTGCATTAATGTGCTCATAGACAAGATACATTAATAATCATATCTCTTTCTGGCTTCTATCATATAAGAACTGCTTTAAGAATTAAACAAAACATCTGAAATACTGCCACAACTCCTTTGGCTACTTCACAGACATTCAAAAACCTTGAGGACGAAAGAATATTAGCAGTAAATCATAAAGCACAACACAGAATAGGCATATAGATCTGGTAATGGCCCATCCAGCACTGGATACAAACGAGGGCTATATAGTATAATATGTATCTGTGTCCAAAACAGAAACTGCTCTGAGGTAGAATTATCTGCGACACATGGCCAAGAATATATACCATGAAAAAAGGGTTAACAATCTGAGTGACATCCAAAACTAAGGGGGCGTTTTGCCGTGATGCGCCCATTATGTGCCCGATGCACATTATCTTAACGTCACATTAAGGTGTTTGGTTCATTTAATTTTTTCTCACATTACCATAATATAAGATTACAAAATATATCACATCACCTTCTTAAATGGAGGTGATCTTACATTACTTATGGTAAACACCTTAATGTGACAACATGGTAATGTGTATCACATCAATGGCACATCATGGGCACATCACGGCGAACCAAACGCCCCCTAAGGGAAAAACAAGAAGTTTTTGTTTGGGGGCCAAATTATGATATTGATAGTTTGATGCACTAGTCAAAACAGACTTTTTTTTTATAGTTAGGGAAAAAAAAATACTTAAAGCACATACATACATACATACATACAGTGGTCCATTGAAGAAAAAAGGAAACAAAGATCATTGTATCTCTCTTTCTCTAAGGCCATTAGTGTCATTTCAACTTTGAAACAATTACGAGAAGCCTCAATTATGACTAGTATCTGGTCTGACTAGGTCAATGTAGGCTATATAAACAATTATAAGAAGCCCTAGTTATAACTAGTGAAAGGATCCATTCACAAGTGCCAAAGGAACTGAATGCCCTCATGCCACAGGCGTTCCCATGGTATATCTCCTCTAAACATAAATATTAAAAACCCATTGTACAAGGAATTTCCCACCAGCCAAGCAAAGCTTAAGCTGTAATTTTTTGGTCAAGAAGTCAAAAATTAGAAGCTCAACTAAGGTCTAAAAGTAAAGGTAGAATTATTTGTTATGTCATATGTCTGGATTTACCCCCACATCATGATTATTCTCCTGCAAACTTTAACTATTTTCTTTTGATTGCTTTCATCATATAGACACCTCCATGCCCAGCAGCAAGCATCCATCAATTAACCATACAAACCAAGGTCATACCTAGAGATCAACCCCATTAAACCTCAAAACCTTCTAAAAATGTTCATTGGCAGTTTTAAGTAGCACAATTCTCATGGAAATTTTGAATTCATGTTCATGACCACATGCACCTGAAAGCTAAATTTCCATAAAGCATGTACTAAATTACAAGTCTATAACTCTAAAAATAGCATTTTTAAACTCAGGTACAAAAAAACAATTACTTGAACCCCCTCAATTCTACAGAACACAACAAATTAGCTTGCTTTTAGCTGTTGCACACAGAATATCATATGCAAAAAAATAAATTCAAAGAAATCAAGAAAATAACCAAAACCCAGAAAACAAAACTCCATGTGTGATATGCAAAAAATTAAACTTTAACAAAAAGAACTCAAAGAAAACAAGAAAATAAACAAAACCCAGAAAGCAAAACTCCATGTGTGAGCGTTTTAGCTTCAAAGTAAAGTAAAACCCCACACCAAATCAGCCATTTCAGACCAGATCCAACCCCTTTCTCTCATAATTCAACTTCCAGCTCAAACAAAAACCAGTACAAAACAGAGAAAAATACTGGGAAAATGGAAGATTGATTAATTTACCATAGCCATCCTCGACGAGAAAGTTAAAAGTGTGGCCGTCACAGTTATAGATGAACTTGCTGTTTGAGGCAAGGACTTTTTGAAGGCACTGAGCTGCAATGGCTGGGAAGTTACCAGTGAACTCGGTGTACTCCGCAAGGATCACAGTGCCTCGGGAAACGAAACTGTATATGAACGATTCCTGACTCATTGCGTGTGTCTGGCACTGAGTCAGCTCAGGACAAGGGCGATTGAGGTACAGAGACGGTTGGTAGAGAGAACTAAACTTGTTCTGGTTTGTACGTTAGGAGCAATAGGAATTTGTAGTTGTAGGGTGATAATTATTGGTCTGTTTCTTTGTTGCGAAGGAATATAATTGTCCTAGACTTGGAATTTATAATAAATTAATAATTATTACTATAGGATTAGCCGATTTAGGACCTTTTCTTTACAGGGTAAAGATTATTCAACGGGATTGTCCATTTGTGACCATGTCTTAAAAAATACTATTTATGAAAACAAAAAAAATACTAATCCTATGTTCTAGAAATCAATTAGGGAATCATTCATATAAAAAAAAAATTTAACAAAATATTTTTTATAGAAACCAGCCAACTAGGGAATCATAGTTTTTTTTTTTTTTTCCCTCCCTTTTAAGGAAAGGGTTTAAACAGGTTTTGAGGAATTTTCTGTAACTTATTATTTAAGTCATTCAAGTTTATTAAATTAGATCTTCCGACTTATTAAATTATTGAAATAAGTCACATGACTCATTAAATAGGTTAGTTATGTAACTAAATTCTAAAAATACATGCGAATAATTTAATGAATTGGCACATAATAAATTGAAGGAATTTTCCCCAAGCTAATTTGGAGGTAAAAGTCAATCATCTTTTAATGATTGTTTTAAACTAAAATGTATAATTCAAAAGTTTTAAATTAAACCTTTAAATTTAGGACTACTATTACAAATAAAATCCTATAATTACATTTGTAAGGACTCAATTTGTAACGATCTCAAACTGGTATTGGGTTCGAATGTTAAAGGCCCAAATAATAAAATTTGTAGAGCGTGGGTGTCCAAGAACTAGGTTAACTCTAAAAGAAAAACGATTAAACCTCACGTTTATAGATAAATTAACACTGATATAACAATCAATTTTTCTTTGAAACAAGTTCAATTCTTTGGTTCATAAGGTTTTCTTCTGAGTACTCTTTGTTTTTTTTATGTTCCGATCCTCCTCCCTCAATGCTTTCTTTCATGTTATATACTGCCCTCTTGATATCATCTTCACTACACACGTGTAAGTTGGGTTCGGGGGATCTCTTTCTGTCTCATCTAACACCTTCTGAAACCTCCAACTAGCAGCTGTAAGGCTACTTCATCACTGTTCAGACATCACCTCCACATTAATGCGGCCATAGAGTTGATTGAGAGGCAATTAATGCGGAGGCAGCTGTTGTTATAGATATTTGTTTGTCTTTTCTTTCTTACCCTTGGTCTCATATCCCACTTTTAGTCATAACGTAGCTCCGAAGTACGTTTGTAACAAGGTGGCGTTCTAGTCGTCCTCGGACTCATATTGCCGAGAAGGATTTTGTCCTCGAACGAATACTGAACTCACCTTACGTGATATCTACTCTTCCTTTCGTTTGGTTACCCTTACAACCTGATATGGGCCTCCTTGGACAGTTTTACGTCCTCGGATAGGCCACAGGCCCAATTAACTCGACTTTAATAATTTATTGATTAACCGGCCCCCACAACATTAGTTTCAAATCATATCAATTTAAACCTCAATCAAATTTGAAAAATCAAGCCTTAAATACTCATATTGTATATTAATACAATGTTAAAAGTTTGGAGTTTGATTAACACTGAAAAAACTATAAGGTTTGTTTGTAATAAGGTTAAATTTGAAACTTTTGATATTGGATTTTATCTTTAGATTTTGCTAATGGATGCCCTAAGGGCATTCATTTAGAAAATACTTTTTGGAATTTTTTATGGAGAAAGAAAAAAGTAATTGATTTTTTGAATATTTTTTATATTTCTCATAAAAGTGATATCAAAACTTTCTTAAAATGATTAATTAACAAATGCCCTAAGGGCACCCATTAATCAAACTCTTAATTTTAAACTATTCAGTAAATGGAAAATTTTTGCTCCAAACATCAAGTGCATTGCACATGACAATGATATATGACATTTTCTTATTAGGGGTTGAAGTCTAAAGCTCTTAACATGTTTGGAGCCAAATTTTGTCCTTCATAAATTATAGAGTTTAAACATAATTATTATTCTTTTTTAACTTCACAAAGACACAAATTTCATATTTTTTTGTCTAAAACCTTGTAAGTCAATGTTGTTTTCCAATCTTTCTCATAAGGAGAATTTAAATTTGAATCATTCCATTGCTACTTGTATCATGTATTATAATAAAAATAATAATAATAATCATCAAATAACAATTCCTATGGCACTTAGGTTTTATATATATATATATATATATATATGTATATATATATTATTTTTAAACAATTTTTTTGGGATACAACTAAACTTTTGCATAACTGATTTTTTAAATAAAATAAAATACTAAAAATAAATTAATCTAAATACATTCTTAATTATAAGAACAACTTTCAATACAATTATTTTAATTATAAACCTAACAAATCCGAAAAACAACTTTCAATACAATTATTTTCATGTATCCTTTGAGCTCCACAAGCAGGGAAATTGGGGAAAAAATATATGCATATGTGAACAATTAAATTTTAAAAATGGTGTGAAATGCCAGGTATATTAAATATTATACAATTATGTCTTTGTGCTTAGTTGTTTGTTTGACACAACATTTGTTAAAAAAAAAAGAAAAAAAAAATTCACATAGCTTTTCAGAATTGTTATTGTGGGGCCAGAGATCTTGTGACCCCAGCCCACTTTGCTTTAGGGCCCAAGGCCCGAGCCGAGGAGGGATATTGCCAAGGACATACAGTGAAAGTCCAAATGGCCTAGAGATATAGCCAAGGATGATTCCGTCCTCGGCATCCCAACGCGCTCCTGAAAGAAAGGGCAAGTACAGTATAGGGACAGTTTAAGGAAAAGCTGAACACCTCCACATTGATAGAGAAAGGACCCCTGGACAATATGGCGACAAAGGACAAAGGAAAGGCTGCCATTACTGCAATTAAATACTCTGCGCCAAACAGAGTAATGCTTTTTAGCTTTTACAACCACCCCCAACCACTTTGGGTATGGGCTGATAGGACAAGTATCAGCCCTGGAAAGTTGAACCTACACGTGGACGTTGGAGGAATGGTAAAGGCTAATATAAAAAGAGAAGTAAGCAATCCAGAGAGGTGGCTGGGAAAAAAGGCCAAGAACCAGAGCCTTCCAGGCCATGCCGAGAAGAAAGACTTCTTGAGCAAACATGGTTCACCTCTATATGAGTACCATGACCATCCACTATCCGGTGACCAAGGCCTAGCCTTTCAACCCACGCTCTACAAATTATATTGTTTGGGCCCTTAACGTACGAACCCAATACCATTTTGGGGTAGTTACAAATTGAGTCCTTACAGTTATATTTTCCAAAAACAAATGATTGATTGTAATATATTTTGAAGACTTCCAACATTACCAAAAAAAAGGAAATTATAACTGATAGAAATGAAAATTATATGAAGTTGAGTGAAAGTTATATGTATATTGTTCTTTTGTGTTGAGTGTATAGATAAAACAAGATTGAGGTCCTAACAAACTTAGGTGTACTGACGTACGTGTTTCACAAAGTATATACATCTATAAGTAGGAGTAGACAACCTACCCAATACATATTGGTTAATCAATAAAACTTAATTATAATTTATAACTCTTGTTGAGAACTTTTATTTTTTTAATCTATGAGGAAAAAAAATTCCAAAAATCAATTGAATCCAAATGGATATGCACATTTTATTGGGAAAGATAGGAAATTGTGGTTTGGAGTACTTAAAAAGGGCATTTCGGCAAAAGATTATTGGGGTTCCATGAGTAGCCCTATAAATATGTTTGAAATGCTTGCAAGTCCATAAGAGTACATGTAATGCACGAAAAAAAATAAAAATAAAACACAATATTTATCAAGTGACTGGCCTTTAATTTTTTTTTTTTTTTTTTTTTAAGGAAAAACAAGTGAAAATCTAAATGATAAAATTTTCAAAACTAAATGGTCATGCAACATTCTCGCCGTGATTAAGGACAAATAAGAAAGGAAATTAAGTAATTAGGGTGGAGGGACCGGACTGATATAGTTTGCGGTGCTCTAGAGAAAGAGGAGGAAGTATAAGAGAGCAACGGGAAAGTATAAATAAATAAATTAGGGTTTGAGGGTTGTGGGGTGTGTGCTTAATACTACTTGCTAAGCTCTATATCGAGCATATACTAGATATATCTGGACTTTATAAACAACTGCAAATAGCCTCATTTGTGACTAGATCTATTATTTTGGGGTATAAAATAATGTACATATAATTGGACATAAAATGGGAATGCAAAGCTTGGCCAGGGAGAAAAAAACTCTATAATACCACATAGCAAAACTTCAGTGTTCAAATTTCAAAAAATTTCAATGTTCATCAACAAAAAAGAGGCCAATGCACTTTCTCCCTAATTTAGCAAGCCCCAAAGTGATTTTTATTCACTTTGCAATACTCTCCAAGTGCCAATTTTCTCTCTCTTATCAATCTCTTCACATCTTCCATCTTCCTCATTTCTCTTATAGTTTTTCACTACAAGTAATTTGGTATATATTATGTTTCCTGTATTTTCTTTCTATTGTACATCACCATTATGATTGATGACAAAGGCCTGCATGTAGTTGTTGCTAATAAGCACTGTGCATTTATTTCAACAAAGAGGGACTAATGGATTGTTCCTTTTTTCATCAATGCATGCAACTATGATGAGTTTCTCTCCCTTTCTATTTTACTCTCCTCTTTGTTGTTAAATTAATATCTTTAAATGATAATGCTAAATACATTTATTGGCTTGGATTTTTGTTGCTGAATATAAAGAATAGAAGTTAATTGTTAATGCTAAATAAAGAATGTGTTTTTTCGTAATTGTAAAGAGTTTGTAAAATAAAGAATAGAAGTTAAATAATTATATAATTTAGTATTATATTATTCATCTTTTATTTGTATTTTTCTTGTAATATAATATAAAATAAAATTATATTTTACCTTTATTTAGTATTCTTCTTATTTTTGGGAGAAATGCTCAGAAAGAAATAAAGGAAACATTCTCTCCCAGCCAATGCCATAGTGCCATTCCATTTTTTTTTTTTTTTTTTCTTACTAAGTTTCAAAATAACAAAAATCTCTTTTAAGTTCCAAGCAAACTCTAAAAATCCTCCTCAAGCCCACAACACAAGTCCGTAGATAATTCTGTTTGATGAAACTTCCAAAGTCCACACGCATAGATTGCGACTTCAAAAAATTTGTACAAAGAAAACATCAACCTTGTTAATTGGTGTATTTTTTTTAAGTTAAAATAAATAAATAAAGTAATTTACACTAACCTTCTTCCTTGAAATTTCACAAAATAACACTTTCCCTAAACAATTCAAAATGGCACTCCCACCTTGGAGGTTTATATATTAGTTGTTGTTGGATGAGGTTTTATAAATGTACTAAATAAGTCTGATGATTTTTCTCTTGCATCATTACTCTCCTAATAGAACATTAATTTCATTAAATGGGAGCGCTTGTTGTGAGAGAAGCTGAACTTATCTGTTGTATTTCTAAAATTTCAAGGTGAAACGTTTAGATGAGCCATATTTATGAAACTTCAAGGTGTAAACAAAAAAAAAGCAGATTGCAATTTGCAAGTTCCAAGTCCGTAAATCAATCTCTACACGGTACCACCCTTTTTAGAGAAATTCGAAGCTTCTTTGTAAGGAAATACAAAGAAGATGGGCATGCGTGTCCAAATTGCATACTTCCACATATTGGGATTCTACTCGGGGTTTAATTAATCAACTTTATATTATATAAAGATATAGTAGAGAAAAATGATAGTAAATGAATCCAAGTGGGATTATTATACTGTATTAATTAAACGAGTAATTATTTTGAAGAAATTTTTTTAATTCAATCCTTCAAAGGAGCGTCCATTTGCCAACATCAGGTGCTCATTAGATTAAAGTGGAAACATTAAAAGATTATTAATAGACACAATATATTGAATGGGTCAAAAGTAGCCGGGACTGAGGTGTGGTGTCTCCTTCATGCCAATTAAAAACAAAACAAAAGTTTCCTTTATGCCTTTTACTTTCCAATTTTCTTTTTTTCTTTTTCTTTTTCCTTTTTTTGGAGCAAAATTTTCTATTCTGTTTAGTAATATTAAAGGATTTTTCTTTTTATTTTTATTTTTATTTTTATTTAGTTTGGTGACTAACGAAGAAAACAACACGTATTTGAATTTTTTAGAGTTTTAAGGACAACTCAATACATTTCAAAATGTATAGATGAGATTTTGTCTTAACGTCATCATTTAACCAAATATTGACTAACATAATTTTATTTTATTTAAATTATTAATTACATGAAAAAATTTAACTTACTTATTTCAAACATAATTTTAAAAAGTAAAAAAATAAAAAATAAATAAAAATGGGAACTTGCCTAAAAAATTTAAAGAAACATACCAATTTTGTATTTCTTTTTCTTTTTAGAAAACACACTTCTAAGGAGCCAAAAGCCTTATAACTGAATTGACACATCTTCATACACAAAATACTTGGGGATTTAAAGGAAAAAGAGTTTGACTTGCGAAATTAGCAGCATAACAATGGTACATAGGTATATATGTGGCAATAATTTATCCATCTAACACACAAAAAAAAAAAAAAACCATAATTCATGTGGTTGTTGTGATCAAATTTTGATTATAGTAGTAGTAGGTTAATGGACATAATAGTAACCCGTTCTTTAAAGTCCTGAACTAAAGCTCAAGAGATGAAACAATAAACTAATTAGATGGTCGATTTTGAGGTTCCCCTCCATTTTTTAAGTAATTAATTTAGAATAGATCTAAAAGTCAACGATGCAGATTAGAGTTAGCACCAAATCAATCCCCAAAATACTGAAAATAGCATTGTCACTATCTAGAACCTGTTAACAACACATTCCACCCCTTTATAGGCGAGCTCTAATTTGAAGTCCACCATAGTCAAAATCCCTTATTTCAAAATGGTAACAAACTTCTAATTTTTGTTGTGTATGAGATGTGTGATTAATAGATAGCCTTAACCACAAAGTGATTGTAATACTCCCTTAAAAGTTAAAACCTTTAAATTATTAAAATAACCCCTACAATATTAGAACTAATTGAAATACTCCTAAATATGCTATAGACCAAATTGCCATTAAATCCTCCAAAATGCCCATTAAAACCTCCGCTATAACTAAAAATCCCTTAAAATCTCTAAAATAATAAAAATAAAAGTTTTTTCTTTTTTTTTTATAAACAATAAAAATAAAAGTTACCCCAAGAAACCTGTAAAAATGCCTAATATAATAATTAGATGTTGAATAAAAAAATGTTAGAAGATGTGTAGTTGTTAAAAAAAGAATAAATAATAAACGAAAAAAAATATTTAAATGAGATAGAAAATGAGATAGAGAATCTGTTGGAAAGTGTATTTAAAAAAATTGATAAATAAAATGTAAAAGTTACTGTTCATTCTCCAAACAATACAAAAATTTGATGAATTTATCAAAAATGCACTTATACCACTTTTCATGTTTACCAACCACACCAACATAATTTTTGCATTTATTGTTGGAAATAACAAAATAGCTAAGAATTTGCCACTTTTAGAATGTCACTCTTTAAAGAAAAAAAGTGTGTTGCGAGGAAGAAAGTCAAGCTGCGTTGGCCTTGATAAGTTGTCAATTCATCAAGACATGCATACAGTTGGTATAAATTCAACACAAAGGTCAAAGGGACAGATTGAAAAGATGGCCAAAAAAAGTACAATCTAACTAGATTAGGTGGTATATGAAAGCTTCAAATCATTATGTACAAACAAGGTTCAGTCTGCCTTCCAGCCATAATGAACAGTTTAAGAAGCACCTAAGGGCAATTACGTCTGCTTGTGCATAAGATTCCGTCTATTTTACACTTAAAATCTATTTTTTCTATTTTATATCATCATTTTTACAAAATACTCACATCAATTTATCTATTTTACAAGATATTTCAATAAAATATTCACTCCTCTCAATTTTTTTATTATTTCCCTCAACTACCATTTTATATACGCGCGCCCTTTCCCTTTCTCTACCCATTTTATGATTTGTTGCTCTCTCTCTCTGTACCCATCTCCATCCATCTCTATACCCGTCAGCTCTCTGTACCCATCAACTCTCCCTCTCGGTCAGATCTCCCTAGCTCCAATCAGGTAAGACCCATCTCGGTCAAGCTCCGTTCAAGCAAAAGACCCACGAGCTCCGATTATTCCACAAGCACCGATCAAGACGAGCTCCAATCAAGCACCAGTCAAGACCCACGAGCTCCGATCAAGCACCAGTCAAGACCCACGAGCTTCGATCAAGCACCAATCAATACCCACGAGCTCCGATCTGTGTCTCTGTTGGTTTGTCCATGTGGGTTTGTTTGTGTGTGAGTGTATTTGTGTATCTCTATGTGGATGTGTTTGTGTGTGGGTGTGGGTGTGTTTGTTTGTGTGCATCTGAGGAAAAAGAAGATGAGGAGAGGAAAACAGAGTTCGTTGGTTGTGCACGGAGAAGAGAGAGAAAAAAAGGTGCGAACGGAAATTAATAAAATAACAAATACACATGGTATAGTAATCGTGCATATGTGCACGGTTACTGTAGCAACTGTGCATAAATGCACAATTATGCACAAGCTGGTGTGGGAGTTTTTTTGCTCAAATTCTGTAAAAGTAGTTAGTTCTTCCATTTTACACAATTATGCCCAAGCTTATGTAAAACGGTTTAAGAACAGTTCAACAAATCTATCAACATATAGGCAAAGTAAATAACAAATACATATAAGAGATGTATAATTTTTGGAATTGAAAATCGCAATCCACATACTTGCTGCTTCTTAAAAAAAAAAAGCACTCCATATCATGATGCCCACTGTTATAAATGACTTTTCATAGTGAAGATACAACAGTGCACTAGAATTAAATGCCATATTGGGCCTTTTGTATGCATATTAGTTATTCATAAACCACATGCTTATGACTCCAAAGCAGGATAAAACAATATTATAGGTTTTACTAAAAGGTGCAAATGATGCAACTGAGTTATTTATTAGAACCAGGCTTTGAATTTTGAAAGCAGTCATTTCTATCCACTAACACTGCCTAGTAATAACAAACACATTAACTCACTAACCTTTAATTCTTCTTAACAGAAAAGAAAGCATACAAATAGAATTATTGTTTCAAGAAGAGCATAAACCCAATGCTACCAATATTTGATCAAACAATATGAGACATTCTTGAGGGATTAATGAAACCAAAACAAATGATACAGCTAAGTATACTTCTAAAGTAAAGCAAACCAATTAACAATCAATTAAGCTATAAAATAGTAATTTGGAAATTTCATTGCAGAAGTGGGGAAATGATATATGAAAAATTAAATCATAGAAAAGAAAATTCTTCAATGAATTGGCACGTAGAAATTTAGCATTGGATTTTTGTTATAATTATTTTGCATTATATAAATAAAAACATGAAAAGTGAACATTTTAATAAATAAAAAAGAAAGAAAAACTAACCGAGTGATGCTGATATAGAGAGCGAATATGGGCAGGAGGCTTTTAGGTTCAAAATTCTGGGCCTAGGTGGGCTCAAAGAGTTTCGTTTTAAAGCCCAATTTCGTTGTCAAAAGACTCAAAACTCAAAAGTCGGTGAAAGCAAAAAGTTCCCTTCTTTTTTCTTTGAACCAAAAACAATAATGCTATAAATTAACACAACATTTTCCTTAACAAATTTCATTGTTGCTGAAGTCTTAATTTAAATGTGAGTGGTGAACCTCACTAGACATAATTGACATTTAAAATTAAGGGCTTACCACCTTTTTTTTTCCACTAATTTTACAATGAACCACTTCAACAAAGGTAAAATTTGTTGTAAAAAAAATTATATATAAACATTACTGAATGAAAAAGGTTGAGGGGTCAGATCATTAGTATCAACCCCAACTAATATGTTAGGAAGGGAGCTACCTCCTACAAATGCTTCCTCAATTGAGTTAAACCATAACCTAATCTTTAATCCTATTCAAAGTGCCAATAGTGCATGTCTTGAGTTCGAACCTTTAGAATCACATTGGTGGTCCCCAAGGTTTGATATCAAGACTTCATACAAGACCTTAAGCACTGGACCATGAATTTGAGCGGTGGAAAAAAAAAAAAAAAAAAAAAAAAATCTCTTTGGAAAGGGATGATTCATAAGCATCCCAAAAATAATAGTTGATGGTTACTCCTAAATGACAACCATATACAATCCGCCTCAAAATGAGCATTTTCAATTTCAATGATCGTAACAAGATAGAAGTGAGTTTCGATTAACTCGGCTATGAAAATTCATGTGATAAAGTTTGTTATCGTGATAAGAAAGATTTAAAATCTATCTACATAAGAGGGGGGGGGGGGGAAATTTAATGGATCTAACTCATTATTTCATGAAATATTAAAAACAACATATTGTCATATGATAAATAATAATATTATTTTGCATTGACAAAGTTGAGTGGTTCTTTTTGAACCCATTTGATTTCAAAATATTGAATAAGTAGACTATAGATTAACTTTTTACATTTTATATAATATGGTCTAATTTACTTATTAATAAAAATCTCACATATTGCATTGGAGTCATGCACATAACATATATGTTAAAAAAAAAAAAAAAAAAAAAAAAAAAAAAAAAAAAAGGAGTAGTATAGGTAAAAAAAAATGCAATAAAATTCAAACCCTTTTATGATACTTTTAATATTTCTTAGGAAATAAATATTAAAAAAAATACTTTAACTGTCTAAAGACTAATATTTATAAATTTAAAAATAAATAAACAAAATTTGTGCTACGCACAAAACAATAACTAGTATGTCTAAAAGTTTAAGTGTATTATTTATTGTTACTAAGTTCTTATTGAGCCACATCAACCTAGCATTTAGGTCTATTTGGTCCACCTCAGTCCATTCAATTCACTTTGGTTCTATTCGGTCCACTTTGATCATATTCGGTCCACTTGGTCCGATTCAGTCCATTCTATCCACTCTAGTCCTATTCAGCCCACTTTAGTCGTATTCAGTCCACATTGGTCTTACTTGGTCCAATTTGGTACTACTCATTCCACTTTGGTCTTATTCGGTCCTATTTGGCGACTTTAGTCTTATTTAGTCCACTTTGATCCTATTTGGTCTGATTTGGTCTTATTCGGTCCTATTCATTCCACTTTGGTCCTATTCTGTCCATTGTGTTTTATTCGGTCCACTTTGGTCGTATTGGGTTCATTCTGTCTAATTTGGTCTTATTCGTCGTATTCAATCCACTTCCATCCAATTCCGTCCAATTTGGTCATTCTCGGTCCTATTTGGTCCATTAGTGTTATTTGGTCCACATCGGTCCTATTTGGTCATCCTATCCTCTTTGGTCTTATTCGGTCATTCGATTCTATTCAGCCCACTTTGAGCTATTTGGTCCACTTCAGTCCATTTTTGTGCACTTACATAATGGGAAATGATATGTCTCAATTGAGAGTGCATATTCTAAATTCAAATTTATTAAAATATATATATAGATCTCAAACTCGTAATATCTAAAATTTTCAGCTTAACATTATTATTGTTTCACTCTTGTTGAGCCATATTAGTGTAGCATTTCGGTTATACTAAATTTAAGTAAAAGTCTTTCTAAATATGAAGACTGGATAAACAAATGTAATCTTTAGAGCAATTACTCATTTGTTTTGACATCATTACTTTAAAATGAATTACATGTGATTAATAATACCTTCAAGCAATATATATATATATATATAATTTTTATTTGACTATCTAGTGCAACTCATAGGACAGTGACTAGTATCTTAGGAAAGCCCATGCCCAAATTTTATGTTTAATACTCGTTTTCTCGAATACCATTTTTCTTTGTATAAAAAACTTTCCCTTTTATAGGGAGGAAAAAACCTTAACTATTACAACTTAAGTTATCATCATACATCTACTACTCACAACTCATCATGTGGACTAATTTTGACACAAATTATGTCGTTTTATGTCGGCTTAGCATTACTCCAAACAATTTGGTATGGGGATAAGTACTATAATTAATGCATAATAATAGTGGAGTAAAAGTAATCTTACTTCAATCCATAAGACATGTCACTATTAATGTGGAAATCCATAAACCAGAGATTTTGTGGAAATCTATCAATAAAATCCCCTATCATCGACCATGCCTAATCACATTTTTCTTGTGTTTCATCACCAAACAACATTTTTGGTACAGGATAAGTTTTGGTACACGATGTTGTTACCAAACCACATTAAACAACATCCTGTACCAAACCACATTACGTAAATTGCATAAGGGAAACTGTCTCCTTTGAAGGCTTTAAACAGTTAAGGGCATGTTTGGTTTCAAAAAGTGGTGTATCACTTTTCATTTCTTTTATTCTATATTCAAATCCTAAACTTAAAAAAAAAAAAATATATATATATATATATATGGTAGTGTTTGATAAGTTGTTTTAAATACATAATTTGAATTTAGAATACATCATACTCAGTCATTTTTTTTTTTTCTAAATAACTTTTCTCACTCACACACATCACATCGCTAAAAAAAAAAAGTAACCTTTTGTTTTCATTGTATTTACGAATATGCCACTATATGCTAGAAAATAAAAACACCAAAAAATTGTATTCATTTACTGTATTCAAATCCACTTTTTTTAAAAAAAAAAAAATCTGAAAAATGAATATTGGTTACAAAAACACAACCAAACTAGTTTTTTGATGGTGAGTCCCACAAAAATCTGAAAATAAATACTGAAAACACCACTTTTTTTTTCTTAACCAAACAGGCCTTTACTGCCTTATTCCCAAACTCTACATCATCATTCCATTTTTATACAGGAAATTTAGTCATTAACTGAAATAATGTAGATAACTTCAAGCAACACTAATTGACGAGTATCTATTAAGTACTCTTCAAATACGGTGATACAATGCTCTCTCTTCTCACATTCATGGTAAATCTCACATCATCATAAATGTGATAGGTTGACGGAATATCATGTCATCACACTTCGCAAGTATCTAATAATTTTCCGATCAAATTACATGTAGCCAGTAACTAGGCCTTGCTGGAAAATGCTGTAACTCCTCCATCAGGCCCATCCCCTCTCTTGCGGTAATCAGCTCCACGTTCATGTTCCTTGTACCTGTTCTTGACAGATTCTTGATTTTTGTCACCCAAAGTAGCCTCTTCCGTACCATCATATACTTTTTCAGCAACTTGACTAGCCACACCTTGCTGGGCCTCCCTCAGCTTCTCCTCTGCTATTTTTTTGAATTCTTCAGCAGTTGAAGGTGCCCTCTCTTTTATAAAATCACGGGGATCGTTGTTCTTGCTTGCTTGGGTATAACACTGAAAAAGCATTAATTAAACCAAAACACAATGAGCCTCCAGGAATGATAACTCAATATTATTAATATAAGAGCAACAACACTTTCTAACACCTTTAAGTTTGATTAATGATTTTCAGAGATCACATTATGAGAGCTTGAAATTTTCACCAACAAAAACTCTCTTTTTATGTTTTGGCATGCCTTTCTTCCTCTGCTTTTACTTTTTAGTGGGGACCTTATTTGACAAATCGCTATCCCACCCAGAATGGATTGAATCATGACACTGGCCTCAATAGATATTAGTGTTATAAATTGGCCAAGCACTTAACAGTTTAAGAACAGTTCAACAAATCTATCAACATACAGGCAAATTAAATAACAAATACATATAAGAGATGTATAATTTTTGGAATTGAAAATCGCAATCCACATACTTGCTGCTTCTTAAAAAAAAAAAAAAAAGCACTCCATATCATGATGCCCATTGTTATAAATGACTTTTCATAGTGAAGATACAACAGTGCACTAGAATTAAATGCCATAGTGGGCCTTTTGTATGCATATTAGTTATTCATAAACCACATGCTTATGAGTCCAAAGTAGGATAAAACAATATTATAGGTTTTACTAAAAGGTTCTGCTCAAAAAAAAAAAAAAAAAAGGTTTCACTAAAAGGTGCAAAGATGCAACTGAGTTATTTATTAGAACCAGGCTTTGAATTTTGAAAGCAGTCATTTCTATCCACTAACACTGCCTAGTAATAACAAACACATTAACTCACTAACCTTTTTTTTTTTTTTTTTGAGAAAGAACTCACTAACCTTTAATTCTTCTTAACAGAAAAGAAAGCATACAAATGGAATTATTGTTTCAAGAAGAGCACAGACCCAGTGCTACCAATATTTGATCAAACAATATGAGACATTCTTGAGGGATTAATGAAACCAAATCAAATGATACAGCTAAGTATACTTCTAAAGTAAAGCAAACCAATTTACAATCAATTAAGCTCTAAACTAGTAATTTGGAAATTTCATTGCAGAAGTGGGGAAATGATATACGAAAAATTAAATCATAGAAAAGAAAATTCTTCAATGAATTGGCACATAGAAATTTAGCATTGGATTTTTGTTATAATTATTTTGCATTATATAAATAAAAACATGAAAAGTGAACATTTTAATAAATAAAAAAGAAAGAAAAACTAACCGAGTGATGCTGATATGGAGAGCGAATATGGGCAGGAGGCTTTTAGGTTCAAAATTCTGGGCCTAGGTGGGCTCAAAGAGTTTCGTTTTAAAGCCCAATTTCGTTGTCAAAACTCAAAAAGTACGTGAAAGCAAAAAGTTCCCTTCTTTTTTCTTTGAACCAAAAACAATAATGCTATAAATTAACACAACATTTTCCTTAACAAATTTCATTGTTGCTGAAGTCTTAACTTAAATGTGAGTGGGGAACCTTGTTGATACCCATTTTCGCAACACATTTTCTACAAGTCCGATCAACCAAGCCCAACTTCCTTGTGGGCTCAATTCATGTATTATATTATATTTTATTATTTTTAGTATGGCCCAAGCCTATGCGACTTATTGGAGGAAATTGAAGAAGTGTGGTTTGGAGGGTATGGTTGGTTCCTTTCGGACCTTTTGCATAAACCCAACACATATGTGATACCAAGTGGGCAAGGGACACTAGTAGCACCTTAGGCTCATAGAGGAGGTCTTATATCCGAAATTTCCACCCCAAAACAATTTTTATGCTCTGGGTGATTGTGGCCCAACTTTTCTGCTATACCATTTTTTGCCTAAAACA
Organism: Quercus robur; assembly: GCF_932294415.1. Classification (NCBI taxonomy): domain Eukaryota; kingdom Viridiplantae; phylum Streptophyta; class Magnoliopsida; order Fagales; family Fagaceae; genus Quercus; species Quercus robur. The sequence continues at coordinate 46,579,034 of NC_065539.1, read as the reverse complement.
CATATTTGACCCTAAATGGCTAGCCTGATCTGCTGCAACAACCAAATGCAATCTCCAAGGACCTGCCATGTCTAGGAAACATCAGCCCATGAATTTAGGCTACTTTATTTCCCAAATCATGCAAAAAGCAAGGCATTCCTCTTACCCAATTAAATCAAATCTAACCACAACTTCTTTGATTCATACCTTAAGGTTCAAACCCTCTTCTATTGATGTGATGCCCTAATTTGATTGATTGTGTGATGTGTATGGGTGTGTGATGAGTCCCACATCGGGTATTTATTGGGTTGAACTGGGCTTTATCAACAACTGCAAGGAGCTTCAATTGTGACTAGTCCTTTTGAGGTACAGCGCAGATGTGGCTAGCGTTTTTCTATGGGTTGTTACATATGGTATCAGAACCGGCCCGGTAATCCCGTGTGGGCTCAAAGACACTACCCCACAAAGTGGACCCTAACGAGGACGTTAGGAATTTAAGTGGGGGAGATTGTGATGCCCCAATTTAATTGATTGTGTGATGTGTGTGGGTGTGTGATGAGTCCCACATGGGTATTTATTGGGTTGAACTGGGCTTTATTAACAACTGCAAGGAGCCTCAATTGTGACTAGTCCTTTTGAGGTATAGCGCAGATGTGGCTAACGCTTTTCCTTGGGTCGTTACAATTGATCAAAAATAGTCACTTAGAGCACCCCAAGTTCAATACAAAAGGCCCCAATTAGATTCAAAATGGACCAACCACATTTTACCCACATACCTGAAACTTCAAAGCAAAAGCCCATTCAGTCAGTCAACATTCTTACGATTCTAAACCTTAAGGATGGAAATATGGGTACAGGGGAACCTTCCATCTCTTCCTCACAACCTCTCTCAATTTGCTCTTCTAGGTGACTGTGGGTCGAAATTTTAGACCTGTTGAACTACATTTTCCCCATAAAGCTGAAACTTGAGAGCCAAAACCCACTGAGCCAGGAAACATTCTCACAATTCTGAACCTTAGGAGTGGAAATATGGGTACAAGGGAACGCTCCTTCTCTTTCTCACAACCTCTCTCAATTTCCTCTTCTCGGTGACTGTGGGTCGAAATTTCAAACCTGTTATGTTTTTATACTTTTTCTGCATTTTTGTTATTAGCATTTTGATTCTTTTTTGTCAAAGCACCATTAGCCTTTGTTTTCTATACATTGTCGATTTTGGACTTGATTCTCCATAAATAAACACTTCTAAAGAACCCAAAGGGAGATTTGGGCCGTTTTCACATTTTCGACCCTTATCGCAAAAACGTCCCCGACAAACCTCACTGGACATAACTGACATTTAAAATTAAGGGCTTATTACCTTTTTTTTCCACTAGTTTTACAATGAACCACTTCAACAATAGTAAAATTTGTTGTAAAAAAAATTATACATAAACATTACTGAATGAAAAAGGTTGAGGGGTCAGATCATTAGTATCAACCCCAACTAATATGTTAGGAAGGGAGCTACCTCCTACAAATGCTTCCTCAAGTGAGTTAAACCATAACCTAATCTTTAATCCTATTCAAAGTGCCAATAGTGCATGTCTTGAGTTAGAACCTTTAGAATCACATTGGTGGTCCCCAAGGTTTGATATCAAGACTTCATACAAGACCTTAAGAACTGGACCATGAATTTGAGTGGTGGAAACCAAAAAAAATCCATAATTGTACACACACACCCACACCAAAAAAAAAAAAAAAAAACTCTTTGGAAAGGGATGATTCATAAGCATCCCAAAAAATAATAGTTGATGGTTACTCCTAAACAACAACCATATACAATCCACCTCAAAATGAGTATTTTCAATTTCAATGATCGTAACAAGATAAAAGAGAGTTTCGACTAACTCGGCTATGAAAATTCATGTGATAAAGTTTGTTGTCGTGATAAGAAAGATTTAAAATCTATCTACATAAGAGGGGGGAAATTTTAATGGATCTAACTCATTATTTCATGAAATATTAAAAAAAAACATATTGTCATATGATAAATAATATTATTATTTTGCATTGACAAAGCTGAGTGGTTCTTTTTCAACCCATTTGGTTTCAAAATATTGAATAACTAGACTATAGATTAACTTTTTACATTTTATAATATGGTCTAATTTACTTATTAATAAAAATCTCACATATTGCATTGGAGTCATGCACATAACATATATGTTTAAAAAAAAGGGAGTAGTATAGGCAAAAACAATGCAATAAAATTCAAACCCTTTTATAATACTTTTAATATTTCTTAGGAAATACATATAAAAAAAAGAAAAATAAAAAAAGATACTTTAGCTGTCTAAAGACTAATATTTATAAATTATTAAAAAAAAAAATGTGTGCTATGCACGGGACAATAACTAGTATATCTAAAAGTTTAAGTGTAGCATTTATTGTTGCTAAGTTCTTATTGAGCCGCATCAACCTAGCATTTAGGTCTATTTGGTCCACATCGGTCCATTCAATTCACTTTGGTTCTATTCGGTCTTATTCGGTCCACATTGGTCTTACTTGGTCCACATTGGTCTGTCTTGGTCCAATTTAGTACTACTCATTCCACTTTGGTCTTATTCGGTCCATTTTATCCACTTTGGTCTTATTCAGTCCTATTTGGTGACTTTGGTCTTATTTTCTCTACTTTGATCCTATTTGGTCTGGTTTGGCCTTATTCGGTCCTACTCATTCCACTTTGGTCCTATTCAGTCCATTATGGTCTATTCGGTCTACTTCAGTCATATTAGGTCCATCATGTCTACTTTGGTCTTATTCGGTCATATTCAATCCACTTCAGTCCTATTTGGTCCATTTAGTGTTATTCGGTCCACATCGGTCCTATTCAGTCATCCTGTCCTCTTTGGTCTTATTCGGTCACTCAATTCTATTCGGCCCACTTTGACCAATTTGGTCAACTTCAGTTCATTTTTGTACACTTACATAATGGGAAATGATATGTCTGGATTGAGAGCATATATTCTAAATCCAAATTTATTAAAAAAAAAAATATATATATATATATATATATATATAACTCGTAATATCTAAAATTTTTAGCATAGCATTATTGTTGTTACACTCTTGTTGAGCCACGTTAGCGTAGCATTTCGGTTATACTAAATTTAAGTAAAAGTCTTTCTAAATATGAAGACTATGGATATACAAATGTAATTTTTAGGGCAATTACTCATTTGTTTTAACATCATTACTTTAAAATGAATTACATGAGATTAATAATACCTTCAAGCAATATAAATATATATATATATATATAATTTTTATTTAACTATCTAGTGCAACGCACTGGACAGTGACTAGTATTCTTAAGAAAGCCCATGCCCAAATTTTATTTTTATTACTATTTTTCTCGGATACAATACTCATAGTAACTCTTCCTAATTAATTTGTTTTTCTTTGTTTAAAAAACTTTCCCTTTTATAGGGAGGAAAAAACCTTAACTATTACAACTTAAGTTATCATCACACATCTACTACTCACAACTCATTATATGGACTAATTTTGACACAAATTATGTCATTTTATGTCGTCCTAGCATTACTCCAAACAATTTGGTATATGGATCAGTACTATAATTAATGCTTAATAATAGTGGAGTAAAAGTAATCTTACTTCAATCCATAAGCCATGTCACTATAATGTGGAAATCTATCACTATTAATGTGGAAATCCATAAGCCAGAGATTTTGTGGAAATCTATCAATAAAACCCCCTTATCATCGACCATGCCTAACCACATTTTTCTTGTGTTTCATCACCAAACAACATTTTTGGTACAGGATTTGTTTGGTACACGATGTTGTTACCAAACCACATTTTGTACCAAACCACATTACCCTTTGGCATAAACAACATCCTGTACCAAACCACATTACGTAAATTGCATAAGTGAAACTGTCTCCTTTGAAGGCTTTATACAGTTAGGGCCTGTTTGGTTTCAAAAAGTGGTGTATCACTTTTCATTTCTTTTATTCTATATTCAAATCCTAAACTTGAAAATAGAAAAAAAAACACTTATTTTCACAATTAGTAGCGTTTGGTAAGTTGTTTTGAATACATAAGTTGAATTTAGAATATATCATACTCAGGTTTGATCATTGTTTTTTTTTTTTTAAATAACTTTTCTCACTCACACGCATCATATCACTCATAAAAAAAGTAACCTGTTGTTTTCATAGTATATACGAATATGCCACTATATGCTAGAAAATAAAAATACTGAAAAATTGTATTCATTTACCGTATTCAAATCCACTTTTTTTGAAATCTAAAAAATGAATATTGATTACAAAAACACAACCAAACTAGTTTTTTGGGCGTGAGTCCCACAAAAAACTAAAAATGAATACTGAAAACACCACTTTTTTTTTTCTTAACCAAACTGGCCTTTACTGCCTTATTCCCAAACTCTACATCATCATTCCATTTTTATACAGGTAATTTAGTCATTAACTAAATAACGTAGATAACTTCAAGCAACACTGATTGACGAGTATCTATTAAGTACTCTTCAAGTACAGTGATGCAATGCTCTCTCTTCTCACATTCACGGTGGATCTCACATCATCATAAATGTGATAGGTTGACAAAATACCACATGACTTTGCAAGCATCTAATAATTTTCTAATCAGATTACATGTAGCCATTAGCTAGGCCTTGCTGGAAAATGCTCTAACTCCTCCATCAGGCCCATCCCCTCTCTTGCGGTAATCAGCTCCACGTTCATGTTCCTTGTACCTGTTCTTGACAGATTCTTGATTTTTGTCACCCAAAGTAGCCTCTTCCGTACCATCATATACTTTTTCAGCAACTTGACTAGCCACACCTTGCTGGGCCTCCCTCAGCTTCTCCTCTGCTATTTTTTTGAATTCTTCAGCAGTTGAAGGTGCCCTCTCTTTTATAAAATCACGGGGATCGTTGTTCTTGCTTGCTTGGGTATAACACTGAAAAAGCATTAATTAGACCAAAACACAATGAGCTTCCAGGAATGATAACTCAATATTATTAATATAAGAGACACAACACTTTCTAACACCTTTAAGTTTGATTAATGATTTTCAGAAATCGGATTATGAGAGCTTGAAATTTTCACCAACAAAAACTCTCTTTTTTGTTTTGGCATGCCTTTCTTCCTCTGCTTTTACTTTTTAGTGGGGACCTTATTTGACAAATCGCTATCCCACCCAGAATGGATTGAATCATGACACTAGCCTCAATAGATATTAGTGTTATAAATTGGCCAATCTCCCATTAGTGAACATGAGTCACATGACCGAGCCAGCCAAGCTGAAGTTCATATAAATGTTACATTGGCTGGTAGGTTTCAAAGGAAGAAGTAGCTAATGCAAGAACTAAAAAACTGTCTCTAAGATGACAAAGTAAAAACAAATCAACAAACACATACAAGGTCTAAGAGGTATTTTAAAATCCACAAAAGTAATCAATATATGATTTAATGTATATCCCAAGCAAGTTATACATACTGGTAATTAGAAGACATTTAACAACCATATAAGCCTTGTTAGTTGTTAACACCATTCAAAGATTGTTTATTGAGATCAACTGAAGTCATCTATCTACTTGATGATGATCTATCAGATTCTGGCAATCTTGACTAATAGACTTGGATGATCAATAATGGCAATTCATGGAAGTAGTGGACACAGATATATAGAACAAACATATAAAAAATACTAGACACTACCTCATCTTGAATTCAAATTCTACCCATCTTGTTTCTTACATTTTGCTCAAGCACAGAAGACATAGAAAATCAATAGCTAGTAAGCGTGAAAAAAAACCTTTCAAAAATTAAAAATTGACCAAAGATCAGCAAGAAGGAAGTGAAAATAGTACTTACCTTGATAGACTGGTAGACACATGCTCTCAAGGGCTTGACCAGGAATGGCCGTAACGAAGTGTTGAGGGGAAAGAGATGGCCACTCATGTTGGATACCAAGCGGTGTAGTACAGACTCAGAGAAAAGCAAAGTTGGTTCTACAATTACATTGATGAAGAGTGATCAAGAAAGTGAATATAATGCAAAGATGATGTAGTACACGTGTTTTCATGAGCTAGGATATGACTAGAAACGTGGTGTGGCGTGGATTTGCCATTTATCTCCTCTTTACCAAAAATAAATAAAATAAAAGAAAATAAAATGTTGCTATAAATATCTTTTTAGAAATGTTAAGTTTATAATATTTTCACAACAAATCATAGATGATAGGTTGTTATTAGCTATTATGAGTAAAAAAAAAGTAATTTAAGTTATAAATTTAAAATTAGAACTAGTAATAACTTACCACTTAGAATTTATTGTAAAAATATTGTGAAAATCCTATGGACATCATTTTTTTGTTCTTTTTCTTTTTTATATGGTTAGAAATGTGAGGATGCTTTTCCATTGGGCCCTCCAATGCTCACTTTTTTTTGGGCCTTTCGGAAACTCTAAGAGCTGCCCACTGCAATAAGCTACCCTAAAAAAGAATTACAGACTAGCTTTGTTGAGTGATGACACATTGGGAAAAACAAATATTGCAAACGCCTGTTTCAAGTATATCCACAAAGTTAAAACATCACCAATGTTGAAAGAGATGGCGTATGAAAATAGGATAAAGATTTTATATGGTTTTTGGTAGCCATATGTGAAAACAGTTTTGGTGATTTAAATAAAGAAATTGGTTTGTTTCGACATTAACCTTTTCTAAGAAAAAATTTCATTTTTCTATATTTATTAATAACCTTAAAATAAGTTAAAAAACTATTTCTTAACTTTCTTTATTTAGCTTAAATGAGATAGAGTTTTGTTTTGACCCATTTTTTAATGAAAAACAAGGGAAAATTATTTCTATTTAAAACAGAATTTAGATGCATGTTTGATTCAATAACTCAGGAAAAAAATAATTAATAGGTTTTTTAAAATATATTTATGTTGACCCTATGACTATAAATAGAATCTACATAAGATTTCAAATCAACTATCATAGTGGAAGTGGAAAACAGAAACCTTGATATCAAAGACAGGTAGCTCATTTTCTTTCAGCAAAGTCAGAATTACTTTAAATATGTGGCATTTTATTATTGGCTGGGACTTAGGTCGTAATAGTTGTCAATATCATATAATACGTTATACATATCATATTGTGTACAAAAAAGTTTCATATTTTAAGTGTTCATGAATTGTACAATATAGTAATATGTATCATATAAATCATAGCGTATTGTCAAATCGTACGATACATAGACACGTGCTTTTAAATGAGTTTTTTTGTTAAAATTTGTGCTTTATTTGAATCCAACAAGTTGTTAGACTTGTTTTCAACACAAAATTATTTGGTTACTTAATTTAACCCAATAAAATAACATATCCATAAGTTTTTCTTTCTTTCTCCTACAAAATTTGGACTACACACTTACACTTCACTTTGGTATTCGCAAATTTCTTTTCTTTACTATCAAAATAAAATGCCAAGAAAAAGAAAAAATAATTCTTTTCAACTGACAATATATATATATATATATATATTTTTTTTTTTTTTTTCATTACTGTTATAAGTCTAGAAGCTAGAATGCCAAGAAAATTTATTTTTAAAAATTTATTAAAACAAAAGAACAATAAGAGAGAGTAAATGTTAATGATGATGGAGAAAATTTCAATGAAGAAACAAATTTGTAAAATGATGACCACGATAATGATATTGACTTAGATAAAGTTGATTAAGCAAGATGATGAATATGATGAAAATAAATTATTATTTTGGGTCATTTGTCATGTATTATCATTTTTGAGTTTAATCAAATTTGAATGTGTATGTTATAAACACATCTTAATTTGATTTATTTAGTTGGCTTGCTAAATAATATTTTACATAAGTGAATATATATAATGAAAAAGAAACATTTTATTGGGGGGCTACGAAACCAACTATTTTCACATCATATTAAAGTAGCAAAGTGTGTTGGGTATAAAATTACTCACATAGAAATTACTATTGACATTACTTTGATTATTACACGAATCATAACAAGTCACATTAATAGTCGTATAAAAATTTGTATTCTAGATTCATCATAAAAGGAAACACCAACTAGAGCCAGCAAGCAGCAACTTACATGATCACGTGCCCAAACTGATGAGTTGAAAAATGCAACAGAGACGTAAAATGGCAGAACATGGATGAATTCAAAACATAACAGCAGGCAATCAATTTAGAGGTCGCAGAGAATAAAAAATGGTTGTGTGCTATGGCTTTCAGATCATATACGATGGAAGTGTTAAAAGGATGCCCATTGAAAAATTTGTCCATATTTAGGACCACCCGATTTTAGTTTCTTTATCATCTATATCTAATATCTTTATCTTTATTATCTATAGAGGCCTAAAAAAGAAATTCAGGGACCATTTTCAAATACTGATTTAAGTATAAAAAAAGTATTAAGTCCACAATATTTTTACAATAAATCCTAAGTAATAAATTATTAATGGGTCTAATTAGAACCCACCACTAAAATTATTCTTTTACCCACCAGTAACAACTTGACACTTAGAATTTGTTATAAAAGTGTTGTAAAAATGTTGTAAATATAACATTTCTCTTAAATATAATCTTATTCATTTAGATCCCCACATATTGTTCAAACTCAAAAAAGAAAAAACTATTCATTCCCGTAGTTTCAGTTATCATAACTCAATCAACATGACTAAACCATGGAAACCAAGTCAAAATTTGAAGACCTTTCCAAAAAAAAAAGTCAAAATTTGAAACTGGCATTTTCACCACCCGACAAGTAAGAGCTTCAAAAGAGCCATCCGTATATAAAGTCCATTCTTTGCTTGTCTAAAATAAGCAGCCCTTGGATCCCTATCAACATCCACAGTAATCTGCAAAAATTCATAAGAACAAACAAATAAACCAGTAAATACATAAGTACTTAAAAATGTTCACGCTCATAAAGAAGAACACACCTACATCGCTTAATCATCACATGGGTACCTCGTCAAGCCTTGGTAGAGGGTGCATGACCACAGCATGCTTCTGCATAACATCCAAGACATTCTGATCTACAATGTACTTGCCTCGAGCTTGTTCATATTGGTCAATTCTCTCTCCAAATCTTTCTTTTTGAATGCGAGTTTGATACACTATATCACACTTAGAAGCCACTTCCATTAAGTCAGCACTTTCTTCCCATTCCACTCCCTTCGATGTCAAATAGTCTTTTATATCATCCTGAAATATGAAAATATAAAATATTGAGACCAAAACCCCAAAATTTCCATAATTTTTCCACTTCTCATTTGCCTAAATCAACAAAACTTGAAACTGTAGTGAGATTTTCTTCACTAATTAATGTTCATTTAAATTCATATCAAGTCAAGGACAATTGGATCAACATTTACCTTCATTTTTACCACATCAGGAGAGACAAAGTAGATCTTTACATCTTGGTACTTGGCAAGCAAGTAAGCAAGTGAGCGGACAGTCCTTCCATTGGCAAGATCACCCACTAGCCCAACCTTGATGCCATCTAGTTTCCCTAACTCTCTTTCAATGGTATATACATCCAAGAGAGCCTGAATTGTACACAAAAGCAAGAATAGATCTTTGAACTAAACTGTGTGAAACTTACTACCAGGAATTAAAATATGACAAAATTATAAATAAAAAAATCATCAAATGAAAATACAGAACATTATTCTCCCCCTCCACTTTAGGAGAGAACAAACAATTAATGTCACACCAAGATGTCTTAAAACATTGTTACTTGTCCATGAAGATATTTGTAGATGAACACCTCACCCCATCTTTTGCAGCAAGCGTTGGATATAAGATGTGATCAAGGTGCCGCTTAACACTCACATTATAAATAAGTGAATAGCTATAAAGAAATAGACTGCTAAGTGTCACAAGATACGTTCTGCTAGAGTTTTTTTTTTTTTTTTTTTTAAATCTCAGACCAAGCTTTTCATCCTACAGCGAAAAATTAGAGTTTTCAACTGTCCATTAGTCCATGTAGTATGAATATTGAACCAGAACAACTGGGTTGAAAGGTCAACCATTTCTGTGTTTCTTTCACGTGTATCTGCCACGGGAATGACTTCTAATATATGACTAATTAATATTGGAAAAAAAAAAAAAAAAAAAAAAAAAACACTTTTTATAATTAATCCCTTTCTAAATTATGATAAAGCTTCATCAGTAATATCCTGTGTTGTATAAATAGTTTCTAGACCAAAACAAATTAAGATTCCTCTCCATTACAGAAGATACTAAGTAGCATACTGGACAATGATCATGGGACACATGGAAACTCTCAGTGAAGGCCACAATTTGCTCCATCCTTCTTGTGCACTTGATTTATCGTTAAATTATTTATTTCTCTTAAAATCACTTCAATGTTTTGTTTATTTTTACACACGCCTTTCTTTTCTCCAAACATGATCACTTACAGGCTGTCAAACAAAAAGCTCAATATTGTAATTAAGAACAGTGTTCTTGCATACCTGTGTAGGATGCTGCCCAGGACCGTCCCCGGCATTAATAATAGGAATGCCAGCTGTAACAGCTGCTCTTTTGGCAGCACCACTTTCAAAGTGCCGCATCACAATTATATCCGAGTAACCCTCAATGGTTCTTATGGTATCTACAAATCAAGCTCCTAAATTAAATTACAACTAAATTTCAGTAATCCACCACTAGGAACCTGGTTAAGCAGATGAGAAAACTTACCTTCAAGTGTTTCTCCTTTAGCTGCTGATGAAAACTCCCGTGCATTTTCTGTTGTCAAAACTTCCCCACCTAACCTTTTCATGGCAGACTCAAAGGAAAGCCTAGTTCTAGTGGAAGGCTCATAAAAGAGAGTAGCCATAAGATAACCCTTAAGAATTTGGCTTCCGGGAGAATTCTTTTCAATCTTCTCCATCTCACTTGCAACTTCAAATATAGCACCAAGAATATCCCTATCAAATTGTAGAGCTTCAATTACATCATCAAGCTGAAACTTCTTCCCTACCGAAAATGAAGGTGCATTTTCAACTTGTACTGCACAGCACTGGATTCTGTCCTTTGAAGAGAATCCGTCAGTTTGTTCCCATTTCGATAATTTCCCGCTGGGTAATAACCTCGAATGTGCTAGGTACATTGACTTAGTGTATCCAGATTGTCTGCAGGAGACATTTGAAGGACTACACATATACTCTCTGTGACATTTTAATGTTTTGGGAGCAACCATGCTCCCCTGCAACGAAGTTGTAAAAAGAGAAGATGAAACAGCCATCGGACTTTGAATTGGATTGATAGTATCAACTTGTGTTTGCCAAACACTTTCAAACCACTGCAAATATAATCAGCAATGCAAATTAGAAAAAAAGGGGAAAAAGAATAAAAGGCATGAGGCAATTACAATCAAATTCAATGAGATAGTAGCAATTACAATACACTGATTAAGTAGGAACTTAATAAGACCCTAACTTTCACACACTATAATATTGATTAAGAAAAAGCACAATCCAACACACACCCAAAAAAAAAAAAAAAGGTTTTTCTCTAATAGATACTTGATTTTACATCAGGAATTTAGTAAGAAACTTTAGGAAAGCAAAGAGACCAAAATTGTGTATCTTAAAATTTTCAATATCAAGGAAATAATAGGGAGAAAAACCACTAAAGAAGCTTTACACCACAAACACATAAGACTTATAACTTCAAGTCAGCATTTTAATTTGGGAAAAAGAACCAAGAACAAAACATTCCAAAAACAGAAGCAGCCATAATGATTGTGAAATCATCTGCAAGAACAAAGCACATAGAGATCATAAAGCATCTCCAGTAAATTCCAAACCTTAGCATCACTTGTCTATGATTAATTTCTTCAGTAAATAAATCCAAAGATGCCAATGTAGACTATTCCCTTGTAAGTTATACACAATCCATTCTGAAAATAAATCAAAAACTCAAAAGAGTCAAAACAACATTGCAACCACTTTCTTTGCAATTGCAAGTATAGGTCTAGCTCATATCAGAACTTTGACAATGGGCTCCAACTCAAGTCAAATGACCGTTCCCCCTCCCACAGGAATGGATGGGGAGTGAGGTCATGAATTCGAAACTCACTATATGCTTGTGTTACTTACCATTCAAAAAATAAAAATAAAAAAGTGTAATCCACACAAATGGACTGTGTCCACACAAAAAAAAGTGTAACTCATTTCAAAACCAATGGACTGTGTCCATTTAGAATCAACATTATAACATTGAAAAAAAAGATGATGTGAAACAATGGAAGAATATATTTGTCCTGAGTAAAGTGTAATCCACACAAAAGTTAAAACTCAGACATCACTTTGCTTTCAAATCAAGGAATCAATTGTAACATGTCGAAAGTGAAGGCATTACCAAAAGGAACAAAAACAAAAACACAAAGCAAACAGAAACACACAAGAAACTTCACCAACTTTCTTTTATTTTTTAAAAAATAAAGTTAAACTAAAACATCACCAAATGTTATAGTATTGCATATCAACAAGACAACTAACCCATTTATCAACAACAAAAACAAAAACAAAAACAGAAACAAAAAAACAAAAAAAGATAACTAATCCTTGAGCATTCAATCAAAAGGAAAATTGGGAAAGAATTACAATACTAAAAAAAAAATCAAATATTTTACTAATACAACAAATTCCGTTTAAAAATGGGTCTTTTTATCACTCTCCAAACCCATCCAATAAATCCACAACAAATTCAACAGGCAACAACAAACCCACAAAATATTTTGATTCAAGGACACAATAGGGGAAAAAAATTGAAGAATGATAGAGAGAGAGAGAGAGAGAGAGAGAGAGAGAGAGGGAGAAATGGACACAAACCGAGAGAGAGATTTTCTGATGTGCCCAAATGGTCTTTGGGACTGAGAATCAGTGAATGAATGATAGCAGGCTCTTTTAGGGGCGGGGGCTCAAAATACGAAAACTTTTGGCGCAAAAGAAAGTAAACCCAAATTATTCGAGTTTGTGTATGGTGTGTACATTTATAGCCTGCCGTACGCACTATGCAGCTACACAGCATCATAAAATAGGAAAAATGACAAATTTACCGAGGTACGTTTGGTGATTGGCACTATATGCTCCGTTCCATTATGAAAGAAGTAAAGTAGAATAAAGTAGGATTGACCTAAAATTAATTTATTTTTAATTAATTAATTTACTTATTTAGTGGTTTTTGCCCTATTATTTATTGGGTTTTGGAATTGGAAACATGTGTTTTGGGCAGTGTTGTTGATACCGTACCGTACCGGTCGGTACGGCCGGAATATACCGTACCGGCCGGTGATCCGGTACGGTTGGATGTTTCGTACCGGTAAAAATACCGGTCGTACCGGCTAATACCGGGCAATACCGGCCGGTACAGAAAAAAAAATTTTTTTTTTTTTTTAAGTTTTGTAATTTTTGAATTTTTGTTAGGAAAGAATGGTAACTTATTTGCATTAACTTATTAGTATTATTTGTATTTTTAGTATGTAATGGTAACTTTTAAGCTTTCTATTTTATTTTTTTTCCGTATTTAATTGATACTAAAGTTTAAAACCATGAATAATTAGTTTTGAATTGAGGAAATGTTTTATGGTAAACTTTTATATTTATTATAATATATATATATATTTATAAATATAAAAAATAGCGGTAAACCCGAAACGGTACATCGATATTGACCGGTATCCGAAATATATCGTACCGGTAGCCAAACTGGTACGGCCTCCGGTACGGTATTGACATCCTTGATTTTGGGCTCTCAAAGTCGAACCAAATGCACACTTAATTTTTGTCTATATTCAGATTCTTAAATAAATATAGAAAATGAAAAAGTAAATACTCACTCAATTTACATGCCACATTGTAAGGTTGAATTTTATCAACCATCTTGTTGGTTTTATTCCATACCAAATTTACTTGTATTTTAGCAATTAGTAACCGTGTATTTAGGTGAGAATCATGTAAGGATAGTATGAGAGAGAGTGTGAAGAAATGCTCAAGATTGTGCAAAGAAGCAAAGACTCGCGACTGGATCTCACGGGTAGCTCACGACTTGCAAACTGCCAGAAGTTGCACACGTGCCAAGCATACAGAGAAGCTGAACCGTCATGCCAGATGTGGCACTACAGGACAAAAATTCCAGTCTGGCCATTCAGTTACCTCACGACAGGAACTCGTGGCTCAGTCAAGTCACGAGGTCAAGTCGCCAGCCAGCTCTGTTTTGAAAAAATTGACTTTTCGCATTCCACTCTCACCCTAGTATATATACCCTTTATACCCACGAAATGAAGAGAACTTCCAAAGAGAATTTTGAGAGAGAAACCCTAGAAAAAAACAAGATTGACTCATCCCCAATCTTCACATAGTGACTCTTCAAATTCCTCTACTCTCACCCTCTCCATTGTTACATCCTTAAGAGGTACATTACCAAAACCTTTTCTCACCATACCCACATCTATGAGAAGGTTATTTGGTGTTTGGGAAGTAGTTAGGAATAGACCAATTTCATATTGGTCGATGCTATGGTCAGTAGCGGAATCTGGTAATCTAAAGAAGAAATAGGTTCGGCGTAACATCATTGGAGTAGGAGCTTGAAGGGTTTACATACACTGGGTAGATTAGGCTTGGAGGGTCTTCTGCTGTTCATATATCCCAACTACATTCTTTAGTGGATTATTTACTGCTTGGAGGGTGGCAGAGAGCTTTTACGCCGAGGGCTTCGGCTTCCTTTTCAATAACACATTGTTATGTTGTCCTTGTGTTTGCATCTCTCTTCCCCTAATTTTTGCCATTTAATTTCTGCTGTGGATGTGATTTTATTTAGTCTAGATTGTTTATCAATTCTGTTATATGCTTATGTTCATAATCTGCACATCAATTATTTGATAATAAGCTTGAATTGGTAATTTGTTAATTAGGGGTCTAAACGTTCATAGTATTTTATACGCTATTTGAACATTCAATTAGCCTACATTACTTAGATATGGGAAATATTCTTTTTCTCATTTTTTTTTTCTACTTCTCTTGGTCAGTACACAATTTATTGTCTAAAAAAAAAACAACAGTAAATTAAGGACCGAACTTGGCTACCCCACAAAGAATTGGGGTATAGTTGCCAACTTACCAAATAGCAACTAAATTTCATGGTTTGACCGGAAGTTTATTAAAAAAAATTAATGAAATGGAATGAAATAAATATATTATAAAAAAAAATGAAATATATAGTATTACTATATATAATTTTTTTAATTTGTTAATTGTTAAAGAGTTTGTAAAATAAAGAATAGAATTCAAAGAATTATATAATTTTAGTATTATATTATTCATCTTTTATTTGTCTTGCAATAAAGATAAAATTGTATTTTACCTTTATTTAGTATCCTTCTTAATTTTTTTTGGGAGAAATGAGAAAGAAATGGAGGGAACATTCTCTCCCATCCATTCCATTTTTTTCTTTCTTAATGACAAACAAACTCTTTTAAGTTTGAAGTTTTAACCCAATCCATTTCTTTCTCCACTCCCAAACAAACTCTAATAAATCCTCCACAAACCCTCAACACAGGCATGAGTGGTAGTGATAATAACGTGTGCATTTGAAAGGCATCGATAGATAATTAGCTGTTTGATGAAACTTCCACAATCCACATCACACGCATAGAGGAATGACTTCGAAAATTTTGTACAAAGAATCAAACTTGTTAATTGGTGTATTTTTATAGATTTTTTAAAGAGCAAATTACACCAATTTTTCTTGAGATTTCACAAAATACTAACACTTATATATAAATATATATAGAGGGTTCCAATTAGCTCAACTAGTAAAGTCTTTGCTAGTTGAATAAGAGATATAGAGTTCAGTCCTCGCCTATACTAAAAACTGATTTGTATCTTAGTTTGATGATAAAGAACTATCACTAGGAGTGGATGTCATAGGTTGAAATTCTTATATATATATATATATATATATTGTTTGTTGTTGGATGAGATTTTATAAATGTATCAAATAAGTCCATCCCCTCTCACAAGTCACGTAATTACTCTCGTAACAAAAATATTTCATTAAATGGGAGTGTTGATATGAGAGGAAATTAACTTATTCGATATATTTATAAAACATTAAAGGTGATATTATTAGGAGCAGATGTCATAGGTTGAAACTCTATAAAAAAAAAAATATATATATATATATATATATTGTTTGTTGTTGGATAAGATTTTATAAATGTATCAAATAAGTCCATCCCCTCTCACAAGTCACATAATTACTCTCCTAACAAAAATATTTCATTAAATGGGAGTGTTGATAGGAGAGGAAATTAAGTTATCTGTTGTATTTATAAAACGTTAAAGGTGAGGAGTGTCATTTGAAACATTTGAATGATTGTCAATATGAGAGAAAATAAACTTATCTATCATATTTATAAATCATTAAAGGTGAGATTGTCATTTAAAAATTTTGAATGAGTGTTGTAAGGACCGGATTTGAGTCCTAAGCCCAAAAGTTAAAAGGATTTAGGCCCAAAAAACCCAATACAATGAATTTGTAGAGAATGGGTTGGAAAACTAGACTCTAATGAGTTGAATAGCAATCCTCGTGGATCCAAGTGACAATAAACTAAATATAAACTGGTTGTATCTCATGAAAATCGTCCTCGACACAGTCCAAGGAGCTCAGCTCCTGTATATAATTCTTGAAGTTGGTTACAAGTACAATTCTTATTGTTGCAGTAACTCTTTCTTAATTCTCTAATCCCCTCCCCTCAGGGTCTTCTTTCTATTTTGTACTATCCTCCTCCTTCATCTCTTCCCTCCACGTGTAGATTAAATTGCTGGTGTTGATTCTTGTCCAATCAGCACTTTCTTAAAGTATTTGGGGAGTAGTTGTAAGGCTAAAAGCTACTGTTTAGGTATCACTTCCTCATTAATGAAGTCAGAAAGTTAGCTGCAAAACATTTAACGTGATGGTAGCAACTTTTCCTTTAGATATTTCATAGCCTTCCCCTATCCTATTCCTTCTTAATACTTATCCTCATCAGTGGAATTGTTCGAAACGTTGCTCTTGATGTCAAACCGCACCTTCTGACCTTGGCTTTGCTTAGCTGAGGAAGCATTCCTCCTTGGATCACCTCCCTAGAACATCACGCCTAGATCCCTTCCTTTAATTATTAGTGCTGACCTTTATAACATGTTTATCCATCCTCAGACTATGAGGTGTCCTCAGACTGGGCCCTCAACCCAATATATCTTTCTTCATTCTCCGATCCCCTCCCCTTAGGGTCTTCTTTCTATTTTGTACTATCCTTCTCCTTTATCTCTTCCCTTTACGTGTAGATAAAAATTGCTGGTGTTGATTCTTGTCCCATCAGCACCTTCTTGAAGTATTTGGGGAGTAAATGTAAGGCTGAAAGTTACTATTCAGGTATCACTTCCTCATTAATGCGGCCAGAGAATTAGCTGCAGAGCATTTAATGCGGTGGTAGCAGCTTTTCCTTTAGATATTTCATAGCCTCCCCTTGTCCTGTTCCTTCTTAATACTTATCATCATAAGTGAAATTATTCGGAACGTTGCTCTTGATGTCAGACTGCACTTTCTGACCTTGGCTTTGCTCAGTCAAGGAAGCATTCCTCCTCAGATCACCTCCTTGGAACATCACGCCTAGATCCCTTCCTTTATTTATTAGTGCTGACCTTTATAACATGTTTATCCATCTTCGGACTATAAGGTGTCCTCAGACTGGGCCCTCGGTCCAATATATTCTACTGGGCCTAACATCCCTACAATAGCCCCTTGAAATTCCCTTTTTTTGCTCTTCGGGCAAAAAGGAGGATTTCGATATCACCACAACCACTCTGCCCTTATCATACATCACCTCTATCTATGCAGGTGACTTTTTAGCTGCCTAACGCACGCTCTTGACGCTTCGGCATCTAAGACACACCTTCATTAAATTTTTGCGACTCCATGTTCCCCACGTTCTACGGTGAGAGTGGGTCCAACGGCTGGAGATTTTATTAGAACTCAGGTCGGAATTTTCCCACTCGTCACTCCCTTTCTAATCTAAATATTGCCCAAACACCTCATTTACCTCACTTTAGCATTCATACACTGAACCTTTGCACTCATAAACTGAACATTTGCACTCATAAATACCAAGAGCTAGTTCGAGGAGAGTTTCCTGTTTCACGTAAGTCATTTCAACCCTTTCTGTTTACTTTTCCTTCTATTTTTCTTTTCACGCAGTTCTTTCCTCCTCGGCCCTCTTAATTTCCCTTTCTCTCCTTCTCACTTTTACCTATCTCCAACTAAATGGGTAGGTTCGCTTACTTGGTAGACTCCGCGAAAAGTATTGAGAACTTTAAAGCTCAATACAAAATCCCGCTGGGAGTCTCCATTAGGTATTGTAAGGAAGGAGAATGGCACGAGAAAAGGTAAGAAGGAGAAGTGATCATCCTAATGATTGCCTTTATAGAGGGTGGGATGAGAATTCCCATGGGAACCGTTACTAAGGACTACCTTAGAGCTCATAGATTAGCTCCCACCCAATGTGCCCCAAACATGTTTAGGATTTTAGGGAGTGTAGACACCCTTAATAAGAAACTGAGCTTAGGGCTTACCCACCATGATGTCAACTGGGTCTACAACCTTCACCACCTAAAGAGGCAGGGATATTACTTAAAAACTAGGCACCTCGAGGTCAAACTTATCTCAT
Organism: Quercus robur; assembly: GCF_932294415.1. Taxonomy (NCBI): domain Eukaryota; kingdom Viridiplantae; phylum Streptophyta; class Magnoliopsida; order Fagales; family Fagaceae; genus Quercus; species Quercus robur. The sequence continues at coordinate 46,560,265 of NC_065539.1, read as the reverse complement.
GCCTTTCTGATTCCAACAAAGGCATAAACAAGGATTTCCTAATCATATCAGGGGAGTGGCACGATGGTCTCCCTTGCCCGACGAGGGAGGGGGAACTAAGTGGGGTTTTAGGTCTAGATTTATTTCTTTTAAGTTACCTTTTCTTCACTTTGACACATTCTGGTCATATTTTCTTTCTTTTGTGTTGGTATTTGAAATTTCCTTTGATTTGCACTGTTCCCTTCTCTGATTGTTTCTCATAATGGTTTTGTAGATCATCACGCCGCCATCCCGAACTTCAACCTTATCAACCAGCCAACCTAGACAAGATTCTCTAGGCTGAGGTGTTTGTTCACAAAGACGATCAACTGAGAACGGCCCATCTAATCCTCGGCTACAAGGCTTTGTCATCCAGCTTCCAAGTGTCGAAATGTCAGATAAAGGCAAGGGATCTGCGCCTGCACCAGATAAGCATTGCAGCTCCCAGTTTCCTTACCACCAGCCTTATCCCAAAAGGCGTACCTCTAGCAACTCTACCACTTCAGTATACAAGTGGAAAGGCCACTCCCTCCCATCTTATCATCAAAGAAGAGGAAGAAGAAAAAGAAGAAGAGATAGTAGACGTCACGGACTCAAAAGATGTCTACGAGATTTTTAACTAGCCTTTGTCCCCAGAGATCCTAACTAGTGACCTCGGCCAGCCTTTCCCAGCCTAAGCCAGTCACCACCAAGAAGTTACTAACATACCAGACGCTATGGGGATACAACGCAAGCCGAGGTCGACCTTCCAAGAGCTACTAGAGTCCCAACCAGGGGGAAACGCACCTAGGAAGGCAGCCTAGACTAGGCTTCCTACCCCTTCACCCACCCAACCCCTTCGATCTGATCTTGTCGACCACAAGAATAAGAGGGAGCAGAAGGGTAAGGAGGTGGTGGACGGAGGAAAAACTCACCCCTCCCAAGAGGCTAAGCCCTAAAGAGGGGCCAAACAAGTCAGGGTGGGGCAGACGGCGGCTGACAAGAAACATAAGTCTCAAGTTGGACCTCCAATCTGGAACCCTGCCCTCATGCTGGACGGAACCCCCTACCCGTTGATGCGTCCATCAGGGAGTTCCAATAGAGGCGCACTGGCTATGTTCCCGGTACAGTGGAATAGGTGCTGCTGCTCCCCGGCGACATGATCGACCTTAGATCAATGAGGAAACATGAGGTGTTCCTCAACCTAAAAAGAGATCTTGCAATGGTAAGTCTTTCAATCAACTCCCTTTTTTTTTATCACTCTCTTTTCTTTTCCTTTCTTTCCTTTTGACTCTGTCCCTTCTCTCCGCAGGCTATTCAAGCCACATTTAGAGTCGAGGAGATGATAAACTACTCCCACCGGCAGATGAAAGAAGAAGAAGGGAGGCGCATTGCAGCCGTGGAGGCCTTCCATGTGGCTGAGAAGAGTGTGTAGGAGCTGAAGATCAAATTGACTAAGACGAAGTGGGATAAAAAGAGTGTTGACGCTGCCTTGCAAAGGGTTGAGCGGCAAGTTGAAAGTCAACGGAAGCAACTTCGCCAAACTAAGGATCAGCTGTCTACCTCCAAGGAGCAGATTACAGTCCTAAAGAAAAAATTGGAGGAGCCTGAAAAGGCTCGAGATCAGGCAGAGAAAGCCAGGAATCAGGCCAAGTAGGATGAGTATGATGTAGGAGTGGCGAAGACCGAGGAAGCCCCCAGGGTTGAGGTCTCGAGGGTATGTAGGAACTACTGCCTCTAAGTATGGAATGAGGCTCTCAACCAAGCTGGGGTTGAGGCTTCTTTTGTACTTAGGAGGGCTATTCTACCCTTTTGTCATCCGAGCATCTCGCATGGCCAGCTCTAAGACTAATACCACCTTCGAGGTAGCAGAAGTGGGCAAGGCCAGTCCAGCCAAGGCCCTATCCTCTTCTGACAACCCTTCCGAGGTGGCCGAGCAGTCTGGGGTTATTGAAAAAGAAGTGAACACAACCAAGGGAGTGGCCCCTAGTGCCACGAAGCCCCCAACTGCCTCCCAGGACCTCCTTGCAGAGAAAGATGTTCCTACCAGGATAGAGATAGTCCTGGCCACTCTTCCCGTGCCTGCCAAAGGTGATCTTACAAGCAAGGGCCCTGAGGCCTCAGTAGCAACATCCACTCAGCCCATCAAGGCCCTATCCAAAAAAAAAAAAAAAAAATGTAATAAAAAAGAAATAGTTTTTAGTGTAGTTTTTTTTTTTTTTTTTTTTTAAACTATTGTCTTTATTTTTAAAGTTTGTAAAGAAGCTACCCTTTTGTAACTAATCTGCCTTTTTCTAAGGCTTAACTTAATGAAAATTATGAACATTTCCTTTATTCTTGTGATATTCATATAAGTCTTGATATGATTCTTATCTTATTGAGCACTTTAGCCAATTTGAAAATGAGACACAATTCACTTAGTTATTTGTGTAAATGATGATGTGTTTGAAATCCAAACAAAGCATATCCTTTACTCTAAAAACATACACAAATGCTAAAGAACTAGAGGCATGACCAATTCTTAAACAAGTAATAGATATAGTTGATATACTTACAAATGCTTTAAGTGATGCACATGAATATCCCTTTACTTAAGTTACTACCTTGAAGATCTCTGCCATTATGCATGGCTAGTCCCATTTGACAATTTAAACGAACAATAGAATGTATTAATTTACCTAGAGCATATGGTCTAAGGAGCCATACATGACTAAAGTTTTGTTTAACACTTAGAGAAATAACTGAAAATATCAATTTATCCAAGGTATGTGGTCCGAGAAACCAGGCATGACCAAGGTTCTATTTGATACTTAGTAGAATGATATAAGACATTAATTTACCCAAAGTATGTGGTTCGAGGAACCAGACATAACTAAAATTCCGTTTAACACTTAGGAAATAACTGAAAATATCAATTTACCCAAGGTATGTGGTCAGAGGAACCAGGCATGACCAAAGTTCTGTTTGATACTTAGTAAAATGATATAAGATATTAATTTACCCAAAGTATGTGGTCTGAGGAACCAGACATAACTAAAGTTTTGTTTAACAATTAGGAAATAACTGAAAATATCAATTTACCCAAGGTATATGATCCGAGGAATCAGGCATGACTAATGTTCTGTTTGATACTTAGTATAATGATATAAGACATTAATTTACCCAAAGTATGTGGTCCGAGGAATCAGGCATAACTGAAGTTCTGTTTAACACTTAGGAAAATGTCATGAAGTATTAATTTATTCAAAGTATGTGGTCCGAGAAATCAGACATAACTAAGATTCTATTTAACACTTAGGAAATAATTGAAAATATCAATTTACCTAAGGTATATGGTCTGAGGAACCAGGCATAACCAAGGTTTTGTTTGATACTTAGCAAAATGATACGAAATATTAATTTACCCAAAATATGTGGTCTGAGGAACCAGACATAACAAAGGTTCTGTTTAACACTTAGGAAAATGATTGGAAAATATCAATTTACCCAGGTATATGGTCTGAGGAGCCAGATATGACAAATGTTCTATTTGATATTCATGTAAATAATAGGACACATAACACATAATGTAATAAACCAAAATATGGTAAAGAAAATTTTCATTAATAATAATACTTTCTTAGGTTGTTTACATTTCAAGGGCGTGGTACAACATTTTCATCTAGATCTTCAAAATAATATGCACCTATCTCGGCCACTGATGTGATGCGATATGGTCATTCCCAATTGGGTCTTAACTTTCCCCATGCTGGGTTCTTTGTAGTACCCAAAACATTTCTTAGTACCAGGTCTCCATGTGCTAATGGCCTTAGCTTTACGTTGGCATCATATCCTTACTTGAGTCTATGTTGATAATACGCTAGTTAGACCATAGCACTTTCTCTTTGCTCTTCAATTAAGTCTAAGCTCTTCCCTAACAGCGCATCATTATTACTCGGAGTGAAAGAACTTGTTCTTAGTGTTGGGAATCCAGTCTCCAAATGAATAACAGCATCGGCTCCATAAGTCATTAAAAATGGTGTTTTCCCTGTTAATCTACGAGGTGTGGTCTGATATGTCCAAAGGATGTGTAACAGCTTTTCCACCCATTTTCCCTTCACATCATCCAACCTCTTCTTAAGTCCATTCACTATGACCTTATTGACAACCTCGGCCTATCCATTCCCCTGTAGATAAGCTGGGGTGGAATACCTATTCGTAATTTCCAAGTCACAAAAGTACCTCTTGAAAGCTTTGCTATCAAACTGAAGACCATTATCAGAGATGAGGGTATGAGCGATCCCAAACAGAGTGACAATATTCTTCTAAACAAATCTCTTGGCATCCACGTCCCTGATATTTACCAATGGTTTGACTTCGACCCATTTGGTGAAGTAATCTGTGTCGACTAGCAACCATCTCTTATTCCCTGCTGCCTTAGGGAAAGGTTCTACAATATCTAAGCCCCACTAAGCAAATGGCCAAAGGTTGGATAGAGGATTAAGGACCCCCCTGGTTGGTGAATGTTTGGTGCAAATTTTTGGCATAGGTCGCACTTCTTCACATACTCTTGCACTTCCTTTTGCATGCTTAGCCACCAGTATCCCTGAGTGAGAGCTCTGTGAGACAAAGATTTGCCTCCTATGTGGCTTTCTCAAATCCCTTCATGTAACTCCTCCAAGAGTAGCTCTAACGCCTCAGGGTGTATGCATAGCAAATATGGCCCAGAGAAAAAGCGCTTATACAGCTTTTGGTCCTCTGACAGCCAAAATCAAGTAGGCTTTCTTCGCACTTTGTCACCCTCTGACTTCTCCTCAAGCAAGATATCCTCCTTAAGGAATAGTACTATGAAGTCCATCCAGCTAGGTCCCACCCTAATTTGATGGATATGGACCACCTCACTCTTCATCTTAGTAGGCTTACACAAATCTTCAACAAGGATAACCCGAGGCAAGCTCTGCACCAAGGAGGTTGCAAGAGTGGCCAGAAAATCAACATGGGTGTTTCCACTTCTAGGGATGTGCTATAAGTTGAAAGACTCAAATCCTGACTGTAAATGCTTAACCTGACTTAAATATTCTTACATTCTCACATCCTTGGCCTCTAACTCTCCTTTTACTTGGCCCACTATTAACTTTGAATCCAAGAAGACCTCCACTGCTTTTCCTCCCATTTTCTGAACCATGTCATCCCTATTAACAGAGCTTCATATTCAGCCTCATTGTTTGTGGTCGAGAAGCCCAATCTCAAGGATTTCTCAATAGTGATCTTCTCAGGAGATATCAAAACTAGCCCCATTTTCAGATCCTCTTTGATTTGCCACACGATCAACGTATACCCTCTAGGATGAAGGTTCTTACAAGGAGACCACACCAACCGATTTTCCATCCTTGTTCTACTTTTCAACTTTTTCTTCCAATGGAGATTCATCGAACTCGGCCACCAAATCTGCGAGAACTTGACCCTCGACAGAGATGCGAAACATGTACTTGATATCAAAATCCCCTAAGATTGTACCCCACTTGGCAATTCTTCCAGTGTAATCAGTACTCTGAATAAGTGATTTAATCGGAAGTTGAGTTATGTCAACAATTGTATGGGATTGGAAATAGTGGGGGAGCTTACGTGTAGCATGCATTACTACCAAAATGGCCTTTTCTAGCGGCAGGTAACGCACCTCGGCCTTATGCAGTGATTTGCTCACATAATAAACTGGCCTTTACACATCACCATCAATTTGCACTAGCACTAAGCTCACCGCATGGGAAGCCACCGCGATGTAGGCAAACAAAACATCATCCACCTCAGGCCTAGACATAATGGGTGGCCGAGATAGGTATTCCTTCAACTGCTAGAAAGCCAGGACACACTCCTCGGTCCATTCAAATCCCTTCCACTTGTTCAACAACTGGAAGAAATGCTTACACCTGTCTACTGACTGAGAAATGAATCAGTTTAGAGCAACAGTCATCCCTGTCAACTTCTGGACCTCTTTGGGATTCCGAGGTGGCTGTAAACTGTTAATTGCTTTAATCTGTTCGGGGTTAACTTCAATTCCACGGTAAGTAACCATGTACCCTAAGAACTTTCCTGAATTAACACCAAAAGAACACTTAGAAGTATTAAGGCACAACTTATGTTTCCTTAATATCCCAAAGATATTCCCGAGGTCATTAACATGCTCAGATTCTACCTTACTCTTTACCACCATATCATCTATGTAAAACTTAATGTTTTTTCCTAATTGTGGCTCAAACATCCTGGTCATCACCCCCTGATAGGTAGACCCTACATTCTTTAAACCAAATGGCATCACTTTGTAGTGGTAATTTCCAGTGGGAGTGACAAAAACTGTTTTTTCCAATCAAAGCTAGTGATATTTGGTGGTATCCCTGGAAGGCATCCAAAAAGCTTATTAGAGGATGGCCTACAGTTGCGTCCACTGGCTAGTCAATCTGAGGCATGGGGAAAGGGTCCTTTAGATAGGCCTTATTCAAATCTATGACGTCCACACATACCCACCACTTTCCAGTCTTCTTCTTCACCACTACATTATTGGCTAGCCACTTGGAGTAAAAAATCTCTTTAATAGCTCCGGCTTGCTTAAGTTTGATCACCTCGTCCTTGACGACATCAGAATACTCTTTAGATGAATGACGAGGTGGTTGTTTTTTGGGAATGATGGATGAATTAACATTTAGATGATGGAAAATGAAGTTTGGATCCACCCTAGGAGCTTCGTAGGCATTCCACTTGAACACGTCAATGTTCCTCCTGAGAAACTCTATTAGCTCTTTCTTCTCCTAAGGAGGCAGCTGAGCCCTGACCTGAAAAAACCTTTCCGAATCATTATCTATCACAATCTTCTCTAAATTCTCACACTCTACCCCCTCGGATATCTCCTGCACGGGTAACCTTGGAGTCCTTGATTGCTATAAGCTTTCCTCAGTAGAGGCCGAGGACTCCACTCCTATCTGATGCATTATTACAGCGACCAAGCACTGCCTTGCCACGAATTGGCTCCCAACTAGCTCTTCAATCCAGTCCTCAGACGGATATTTCACCTTCAAATGCAGAGTGGAGGAAACGGCTCCCAAAGCATAAAGCCAGGGTCTTGCAACAATAGTCGTGTAGGGAGAATAAGTATCCACTACAATGAAATTCACCTCCACCACCTCTGACCCTACTTGTACGGGAAGTTGAATCTGGCCCCTCGGAATAACAACCTTTCCATTGAAGCTTACCAGAGGCGAATCATAAGCTGTCAAGTTCTCAGGTTTCAAGCCCAGTCCGTTGTATAAATCAGGGTACATAATCTTTGCCCACTGCCTTGATCCACCATCACCCTTCTAACATCATATCCCCCTACCCTAAGGTGACCACCAAGGCATCATCATGTGGCTGTACGGTTCCCGCCTTGTCCTCCTCAGAGAAACTCATTGATGGCCGGTCCTCCATTCTAGCCTTCTTCGGCTTAAGTCTAGAGTTCTCAGTTGGTGGCTGGGCTACAGACATCACCCTGAAAGGGTGAGAACCAATTCTTCCTAAGGCCGCGAAGATGACATCGATGGTGCCCAAAAAGGCTTTGGAAAAAGCACTCCTCTGAAATCTTGATCCTGTCAAACCCCCTGGTCCATTAGGCTGATGTAGAAATTGTTTTAGCCTCCCTTCCCTGACCAGTTGCTCTAGATGACTCTTCAAATTTCTATAGTCTTTTGTGGTGTGCCCTCGGTCCTAGTGGTATTGGCAATGGAAACTTTGATTGCGCTTCATGGGGTCACCTCCCATCTTATTTGGCCACTTAAAGAATGACTCGTCTTAATTTTCTTCAAGACTTGGTGTATTGGTTCTGGGAACACCGTATTAACCATTTGAATAGTGGTAGAACCCAATTGTCTAGCAAAGTCTCTTCGGGACCCGTTATTGTTGTAGTGATCCGACTTGAAATCCCTCATCTCCTAAGGGATAACCTTAACCTTCCCCTTGCCTTGTTGTTGGTCTTTCTCGATCTGCTTATACTTATCAATTCAGTCTATGAGTTGACGTACACTGCTAGCAGGTTTCCCAGTCAAAAACTTCCCCAAACCATGCTTGGCAGGTAGACCGACCTTGAAAGTTCTTATGGCTACATCATCAAAATCACCATCTATCTCATTGAACATCTCCTAGTATTTGTCCGAGAATGTTTTCAAGGTTTCCCCTTCTCTCATGGACATAGACAACAAGGAATCTAAGGGCTGAGGAACCTTACTGTACGTAATAAAACAAGATCTAAACGCCTGAGTGAGTTCCTTAAATGAATCAATGGAACTTGCTCCTAAGCCATCAAACCATCTCATGGCCACGGGTCTTAAACTGAAGGGGAACACCTTGCACATCAAGGCTTTATTCTTGGAGTGCATAGCCATTCTTTGGTTGAAATAGCTTACGTGTTCCACAGGGTCTATTCGACCATTGTACATGGTGAACGTGGGCTAAGTGAACCGCCGAGGAAGTCTCTCTCCCTCAATTCTGCGCGTGAAAGGTGATCTGAAAATTTGGTTGAGTGCTCTACTCATCACATCATTTCCCAAGCCTTTGGAAGATCAGCTCCTATTTTTGCGCTCATAGTGGTAGTCCTCATCATACAAGAAAGACTCATTAGGAGGAGTCCTTAACCTGGGTTTATAACTACCATCCTTCTCATCATCAGAAGAGAAGTCAGAATTTGAGGGTGTTCGCCTTCGCTGTTTGTGGCACGACTTCCTCTTCAAATGATCAATCTCTAGTTGCATGGCTCTGGTATCCTCCTCATAAGAAAGGTGGCTCCCGCTTCGAGACTAGCTCCTGCTAGTATGAGTGGTATGCATACTAACCTCCCAGTCCCTTCTTCTCTCAAGATTAACAAAATGATATTGACGTTGGGACCCCATAGATTCCTCCAAATTCAAACCTAAACCTACCATAGTTGGACGTTAAACTCACTAAAACACCAGAGTTTCCCACAGATGGCGCCAATTGTAAGGACTAGATTTGAGTCCTAAGCCCAAAAGTTAAAAGGATCTAGGTTTAAAGAGCACAATACAATGAATTTGTGGAGAGTGGGTTGGAAAACCAAACTCTAATGAGTTGGGTAGTAATCCTCGTGGATCCAAGTGACAATAAAGTAAATATAGACTGGTTGTATCTAATGAAAATCGTCATCGACATAGTCCAAGGAGCTCAGCTCCTGTATATAATTCTTGAAGTTAATTACAAGTACAATTCTTATTACTACAGTAATTCTCTCTTAATTCTCCGATCCCCTCCCCTTAGGGTCTTCTTTCTATTTTATATTATTCCCCTCCTTCATCTCTACCCTCCACGTGTAGATTAGATTCCTGGTATTGATCCTTGTCTCATCAGCACCTTCTTGAAGCCTTTGGGGAGTAGCTGTAAAGCTGAAAGTTATTTTTCAGGTATTACTTCCTCATTAATGCAACTAGAGAGTTAACTGCAGAGCATTTAATGCAGTGGTAGTAGCTTTCCCTTTAGATATTTCATAGCCTCCCTCTATCCTGTTCCTTCTTAACACTTATCCTCATCAGTGGAATTGTCCAAAACGTTACTCTTGATGTCAAATTGCATCTTCTGACCTAGGCTTTGCTTAACCGAGGAAGCATTCCTCCTCAGATAACCTCCCTAGAACATTATGCCTAGATCCCTTCCTTTATTTATTAGTACTAACTTCTATAACATGTTTATCCATCCTCGGACTATGAGGTGTCCTTGAACTGGGCCAAGCCCTTGGCCCAATATATTCTACTGGGCCTAACATCCCTACAAGTGTTATTTTGTAAAACTTCAATGTGTAAACTAAAAATAAGAGGTTACAAGTTTGAGTCCAAAATTAGCCTTGGCAGAGTACCACAATTTTTTTTTTTTTTTGGCTTGTTAGTTGTAAGGAAATATAAGAAGATGAGTGTGTCCAAATTGCATTCTTCAACAACATTCTACACGGGATTTACTTAGAGTGTGTTTAGATACTGCTTTTTTTGCTAAAACTAAAAAATTATTACTAAAAGTACTATAGATAAAGGTAAAAGTTACAGTGGGGCCCATGAATAGTGCCAAAAAATACAGTAAGCCCCATAAATAATAGCAAAAAAAAGCTGAATAGTGAAATAATTTTTATTTTTAATCTGCATCTAAACGCACACTTAATCAACTTTATAGTTTATAATATAAAGATAAAGTACAGAAAATAATAGTAAATAAATTCAAGTAGATTTATTATTAATTAAAGGAGTAATTATTTTAAAGAAATATATATATATATATATATATATTTCTTTTAGATGAACGATAGAAAAGAAATTTGGTATTTCAATCCTTCAAAGGAGTGTCCATTTGCCAACATCAGGTGCTCATTACAACGGTGAAACTAGGATTTTTTGTTTAGGGGGGTCAAATTTTGGTATTAATATATTAATTTCAAGTCAAGATAAATTATCGTACACATGTGTAAACGTACATACACAAATATAAATATTAATATTTTGATATTAGAGTAGGTCATAATTTAGAAATATATTGTATATAAAATTAACAACTTTCAAATATATATATTCGCAAGATAATTTTTTAGGGGAACTTATCATCTTTTAAATTCTAATGAGTATACAAAAGCTGTTTAGTTTGATATTAAACATGTACAAAAAACGAATTAGAGAAAAAAAAAACTACTTTGTCTTTATAACTACTAGACCAATTGACAAATTTTATTGGTTTTTAAGAGTATTATTGGATTAACTCAAACATTTGGAGAGAACTTCTATTTTTGTAACTAAATATTTAAAGTTTTAATACTTATACATAATATAAAATAATTTTTTAATTTGGGGGATATAGCCCCGCCCCTGGCTACATTAAAATATAATTAGTGGAAGTATTAAATATTATTAATGGAAACAATAAATTAAACAACATATTGAATGGGTCAAAAGTAGCTGGGACTGCAGTGAGGTATCTCCCTCATGCCAATTAAAAACAAAACAAAAGCCTCTTTCATGCCTTTTGCTTTCCAATTTTCTATATTGTTTAGGTAACATTAAAGAATTTTTATTAATATTTTTTAAAAGTTGGTGGCTAAGAACACGTATTTATTATTATTATTATTTTTGAGTTTTTAGGGTAGCTCAATACATTTCAAAATGTATGGATGAGATTTTGTCTCTCATCACCATTTAACCAAACATTGACTAAGACAATTTTAATATTTATTTAAATTATTAATAACATGACAAAATTAGTTTACTTATTTTTCAAAATTAAGAAAAGAAAAAAAAAAATTGGGAACTTACCTAAAAACTCTAAAGAACCGTTTTGTATTTCTTTTTCTTTTCAGCAAGTACGCTTCTAATGATTGAATGTATGCAGCACAATTTTTCTCTTTATGTATTATTTGCTGGTTTCACATAATTTTTTGTCTTAACTTTATTTCAAATAATATAATTTTTTAATTTTTTTTAAATAAGCTAACGTTTAACTTTTTGTTTCACATAATTTTTTGTCTTAACTTTATTTCAAAAAATATAATTTTTTAATTTTTTTTTAAATAAGCTAATTTTTAACTTTTTGTCTCACATTATGCAAATAAACTATAAAAAAATAATTAATTTTTTTCAAACAAACACTAATACACTTTCATTCATCATTTTCTTAAATGAGTGCCATAAAAAATATTTCATGGACAAGGGGAGGGTTTGATAGGAAAACAATGGTAAACATTAAACAAACTAGAATGTAATTCGTGCTTACATATGAGAAATATGAATTGTAGTGGTGCTATTGATGTTAGTTTGGTTTATAAAACATATAGGATATTAGTTCAATTAGGACATTTTGAATTACTAAAATATTTTTTTCTTGTAATTTTAGTGATATTGGTTAGGCCAAGTTTCTCATTGCATTGCTATTATGTATATAATTTTGAAAATCACTGTTAGATACTACATATACAATATTAATTCATAATCACTGTCTGTGAAATTCTACTATATACAACACAAAATAAAATAATAAACTAGTCCAATAATATCTCCTAAATTGAATGGGGATAGGTGCATAAGATCGTTCAGATTAATTACAATTTGTTATGTTCAAGATCTTGGCATACAAAATATTTGAATATAAATAGTATAAAAAAAATATGCTCATTAGTTCAAAGAAAAAATAAGAGCAAAAATCTAAAAAATTTAATTTGCATGAAGAGCTAACAAAAGCAAAATTCAATTTTGTATCTAATTAGATTTCCTCTAAGCATTAGTTATATATATATATATGATTAGGTTTTGATGGTTTATTTATATTCAACTTCTTGTTTTCTATATTGAATTAACTCATTTGCTACAAAAATTTAAAAACTTACATTAAATGAGAGGCATGAGACACGTAGCGCAAAATTAAACTCTAATTGAATTCCAATTTTTATACTGAATTAATTAACTTGGCACAAAATTTAAAAACTTAGATTAGATAGGACACGTGGCGTAAAATTATACTCTAATTGAATTCCAATTTGAAATATCTATATATATATATATATATGGCTATAATTAATACATCTAACATAAACAAATACATAATTCATGTGGTGGTCATGATTAAATTGTGATCGTAGTAGTATTAGGTTAAATGGCCATAATATTACCCCGTTCTGTAAAGTCCTGAACTAGAGCTCAAGCGATGAAGCAATAAACTAATTGTGGGTTCTTATTTTGGAAAATACCCAGGCCCAAGGTGGGAACAAGGATCCTGGACCCCCAAAGAGTTTTATACTTATTGTTAGGTGGACTGGGCTTGGTTCACCGCAGCTATATTGGGCTGATTATGAACCAAGTTGTACACAAAACATGGGCCCTACAACATATACAAATTTATACCAAGGATGACGATTTCGTACCGTACCGGCCGGTACCGCCAAAATATTCCGTTCCGGCACCTGGTACAGAAACAAGGCTGATTCGTACTGCCCAAAATACCGGGGTGTACCGGCTTGTTTCGGCTATTCTGGCGAATTTCAGAGTTTTTTGGGCGGTATTTTCATTTCGGACCGGTACAAATATAACTGGGTTTTTTTGAAAAAACTTGATACTTACAACAACTAGTGACCATCATTGAAGCATCAACTTGCTAGATCATCAACAACATCATCTTCTTCTTTGTTTTAGCCACTTAGATCTTCTTTTTAACCATTGTAATCACTCCCTTCTTCATCTGCTCTCCCCCTGCTTCGTTTGCTTAGCTTGTTGAAATTCTTTCTCTACTTTTTTGAGAAGCTTTCTCTGCTTGGGGGAGAGCAGATGTAAAATCTAAAAGCAAATAAAATAAGAGGTTGCTGTACCTATTTCGCTTGGTTTCTCCGCCAAAAGCATAAAAGCCTCTTATTTTATTTGCTTTTCCCAAAGCCACATGACTCTCCATGGTTCTTATCTCTGGCTTATTTTGCTCTTTCAAATTTCAATTACTTTTTATTTTTTATTTAGTCAATTGCTTAGATGGGCAAGTGTCAACTTCTAGACTTCTAGTGGCATGGAGTTTAGTTTAACTGATTACATGCGTCATAAATAAAAATTTAATTATTCTTTAAATGTATTAACAAATTCTTTTAAGTCCTAAAGAACATAGAAGGGATAAGTTCTAAGAGAATTATTATTATTATTATTATATAAAATAACGGTAAATCCGAAACGGTACACCGGTAATGATCGGTATCCGAAATATATCGTACCGATGGTCAAACCGGTACAGCCTCCAGTACGGTATTAACTTCCTTGATTTATACATGCAAATATATACATATTGTAAAATAAATGGCCGAGGAAAAAAAAAAAAAATAACAAGTAAGGACATCATGGATCCTTTGAAAATAAAGTGATATGTTACTATTTTAAGTTCTTAGTACATTGGACCCTATTTCCACTGGGATATGCCATGAGATTCAAAGAAGTTCAAAAGTCACAAACTTGGATAGGTCTTTGCAAGCTTCCAAGACTTGTGAGGTTTGAATCTCCTTGAATCCAAGTGTATCATCTAGTACTTATCTCGGGATCCCTCACAGTGTTTCTCTTTTTTCTCTATTTTTCTGAGGTTTAATCACTCTTTCTAATGCTTCTTTTGCTCTGACTCAACATTGGTAGCTGATAATTTCCTCATTTTCTCACTACATCCTTCTTTTGAGGTTTCCCTCCAAAAAGTCCCCAGCTGACCTTCCTCTTTTGGAGGGTCCTGAAGGCTGAATTTTAATCCCCTTTCCCAAGGCTTCTAGAGAGACCTTTTCAAAACTTTCTTTTGGCTGCTTCACCCTTTGTCCTTTTCTCTAAATAGAGAGATTTCCCCTGTCAAGCTGAAAGATCCTCAGCCACCTTCTTTCATGATTTACCTTCCTCCTTTTCCCGAGGTACTAGGCTTCTTTTTACCAAGTGTTGATTCCTAAGTCACCAGCTTTTTTCTGAGTCATAGGCGGCCTAGGGGACATATCTATCTTTGTTCCTTATGTTCATGAGTATGCTTCCTTGAACTATCAAAATCCCAGCTGGTTATTTCTTGCATTTCTTGAGGATCCCCCCTGGTTCTGGCAGCTCCAAGGCATCCTGGTCCAATCTCTTTCTAGGCTCCTTGGGAGCTCTTCTCACAGAGGCTAGGCCAAGCTTCCTCAACCTTTTTTTTTTTTAAGGCCTGGGGCTTGCCCATTCATGAACTTGGGCTTCCTTTTACCCATTTTAGATGGGCTTTGGTTCATGGGTTGGGCCCTCCTTATCTTTGAAGGCCCATAAATTTTAGGTTTCAATACCCGTAATATTTTAGACCTCAACACTAATTAAATGGTCAATTTTGAGGTTCCCTCCATTTGTTTAATTAATTAATTAGAATATTGAGAAGTCAATGATGCAAATTAGAGTTAGCACCAAATCAATCCCCAAAATAGCATTGTTGTTATCGAGAGCCTCTTAGGCTGAGCTTAACAGCACTTTCAACCCCTTCTAAGGTGAGCTCTAATTTGAAGTCTACAATAGTCAAAAACCCTTATTTCACTTGGGGAAAAAATGGTTACAAAATTCTAATTTTCGTTTGTGTTTGAGATGGGTGATTAATATATCGTCTTAACTCTTTTTTTTTTTTTTTTGGGGGGGGGGGGGGGGGGGGGGGTGGTGGGGGGTTGTAAAGAGGTTGAATTTTGGAATGTTAAAGTCGAACTCACAACAAATTGGTTTTGGGTGGAAAACATGCCATAGCATTTTTAAAATATTATATTGTGTTGTATTTATTAATAAAAAAATGGAATCATAATAATATGAAAACACAATTAATGAGTAAAAAGTTTGCTAAAAATTGTTTGGATTTTTCATTTTTGCTTTGTCACAAGATCGATATGTGTCTTAACTACTGTTTGTTTAGTAGGTAAATGTTATTATGATCAAATTTAAGTTATTGTACAGACTGGTCGCCCTTCTCAAAATGACAACGTGCGAAGAAACTCAATTTGAAGAAAGGGGCATAAAAAAACAATGAGCTCCTAACCTAATATCGCTATTTTGATAAACTTATTACTGTTATTAAAATTTGAAATTAGGACTTTTATCTCAAATATTAGCATTTTGGATCACAGACTCGCACAACTAAAGATGTAATGAAATAGCATTTATGATGCCTTTTCTACTTCCCCCAAAAAAATATTTTAAGGTCCTGTTAGTTTCAATGTAAAATATATTTTTAGGAAATGTATTTCTTATTTTTGACATTTGGGGTAAGGGCAAAAAAGCTTGTACAACCCAAAATTATTTTTAATAGACCAGGAAAAATATTATCATGGTTGAAAATGTTTTACCCCTTCGACATTTTTATCTTCATCCCCCCCCCCCCCTCTTAAAAAAAAACCTGGCTAAAATATATCGAATAAGCAAAGTATCTTCACTATCCAAATGACTGTAATACGAATACCTCCTTATAACTTGTAAAATTATTGAAATACCCCCTACAATATCATAACTAATAGAAATACTCCTAAATATACAATATACCAAATTACCATCAAATCCTCCAAAATGCCCATTAAAACATCATAAATAACCAAAATTCCCTTGAAATCTCTAAAATGATAAAAATAAAAAATACCCCCAAGAAACTTAGGGTATGTTTGGTAACTGTTTTTTTCTCTTATTTTCTATTTTCTAAAGCAATTTTCTATTTTTGAGACTAAAAAACTTGTTTAGTAACTCGAAATGGACAGAAAAGAAAAACTGTTCTCTAAACTCAATTTGTGAAGGAAACTGAAAACATGCAAAATGCTGTTTTCAGTTTCTAATTTCAAAAGTCAATGAAAATATGTATTTAATTTAATAAATTTGTCTCATTTAATGAGTTAGCAATAGAATTCAAATCCTAGTAACAACATATTTTAGTATTTTCTATTTTTTTCTTCAAAAAACTATTTTTTTAATTTCAACTAACAAACGTGTTTTTTATTTCAAAAATATGAGAAATTTTTTTTCTTCTTTATATTCTCCGAGAACAAGTTTTTGAAAATAGAAAACAAAAACTGTTACCAAACATAACCTTATATAAATGCCTAAAATACCATAGAACCCATTTACATGAGAAAAATACTCCTAAAAATCTTCAAAATGTTCAAAATACCTATAAACCTATATAATAACTAAACTACCTTAAACCTAATGTAACATTGAAACCTAAAAACGATCAAAATATCTTGAAAACATCCAATATGACAATTATGCCCCTAAAACAATTAAAATACACAAATATCCTCAAACCATTAAAATGTTAAAGATGCCAAAAAAATGACTTTCAAGTGTCATTTTGGTGGTTTAGATTTCTTAGAGCACTAGCATTGGGGGGTGTAAATACCCCCTAGTTGTTATTTTACAACCTAAGCCATCCAAAACCCATTCCATCCGGGTTTGTAAACTTAAAAAAAATTGCAATTTATGTAACGTTGCATATATGCAACCTTACTATTCATAAGTTGAAAAAAAAAATTTTAATGTATGGTTGTGTGTGAAGAGAAAAAGTGAGTAGGGAAAAAGAGAGAGAATAATATTTTTTATTATTTTATTAGGTAGTTTATATTATTTTATTAAATTGTATGTAAAAATAAAAACTGGGATGTAGGGTGAGTTGTAAAATGGGTTAATAAAATAAATAAAGTAGTGTTTAAGAATGTAAAATATGTTTTTTTTTTGCATCTCCAGATGCTAATGCTCTAAGATTGCATTATAAAAAAACTACTTTTTTAATCTCTCACAGAGTCACACACTCTTTCTTCCTCTCACTCTCTCTTCTTACTTTTTATTTTTTTATTAGGTTATATATAAAAATAAAAACTGGGATGTTGGGTGTATTGTTGGATGTGTTGGTAAAATAGATAAAGTAGTGTTTGAAGATATAAAATATTTGTTTTTTTACATTCCCATTGCTAGTGCTCTTAGGTGTGGTAATGGGTATTATTGTTTGGTTGATAGTTTTTTTTTGGGGTTTTTTTATTTTTATTTTTTGTTGTTGTTGTTGCACTCATATTTTGATCATGCTTATACGGGCAATTTTAATTATTTTATTTTAATTGTGCTTGTTTTTAAGCTAATTTTAGTTATTCTACGTTAATATTTTCAAAGTAGTGAATTAAAGTTGTTATTTAATATCTATATAAGAGTATAGGAAAGTTTGTGATTTTCTAGGAGCAAAGCTTTGGAAAATGGTTTCCATAGTATATTTATTTGAAGAAAAAAGAAGAAGAAGAAATCAACAAAATATTATATATAAATAATTTATTGTGAAAATATTTTAAACGAAAAATATTTTTTGAAAGAAAATATTTTACATCGAAACAAATTGAGTATATATTGTTTTAAACTTTGTTTACCATTAAAAAGTCCTGTAACTCAAAGATATTGCACAGCATGCTATCAATTTCAATTGTTAGAAGAACCAAACCATATTCAAATATCTCAGTCTCTAATCTCTATTATTGTAATTGAATTATGAAAAAAACAAAAAACAAAAAACAAAAAACTCAAAAGCCAAATAATTAAATTAGTACCAAATGGACGGCAATAGACAGAAGTATAGGTTGTCCTGAAAAGGTGCAAGCAACTACACTGAAAGAGACCCCCTTGAGTTTCAGTACAATAATTCTTCATGTTCCCCATGTGACTATGCGTTAGTGATTGATCTACGTTAAAAACTTTCAAAACACAATTGAGTTTGAGCTTGACAAACTGGCCTTTCATTTTCCTCAAGTAGCTACAACTACTACTACAACTAGTGCTTTTAATTTTGACATAGCCCGCCCAAACACGTCCCTAAACTCAAATTTCAAATTCTCATTCCTGTTTGCCTCTTTTCCTAATCTCTCTCTCTTTCTCTGCCACTTTGTCTTTCACTGTCCACTACTTCTTATAATCTTATCTCTCTCTCTCTCTCTCTCTCTCTGGCAAAACATCAAACACTTCACATTCAATTCACAAGTACTTCGTTAAAGCTTAGAACCTCATTCAAATCAAACCCAGAAAAAAAAAAAAAAAAAAAAAAAAAAACCCCAAACAAGCCCTAGAAATCTCATCGGAGTTATCGATCCAATGGCTGATTCTGACTCCTCTCCTCCTCTCCCAAAAGCCGCTCCTCTCTCACTCGTAAAATCTCTATCTCTCTCTTTCTCTGTGATTTTTTTTTTTTTTTTTTAATGTGTTGAAATTTGATGATCTGTGATTTTTGTTGGCAGCAAAAGAAGGAGAACATTCCTCCGATCGGCACAAAGATCGCGGTATTTTTTTTTTTTTTTTAATTTTTAAATACCACCATTGATTGCTTTTATTTTCTTTAGTGTTCTGTTTGGTAGCTTAGAAAAAAAAAATGCAGGTTCAGAATTTTAGGTTTTAGATTAGCTGGGAAAGAAAAACCCAGAAATGAATTCGTTTAGCTTGATTGAGGCTTAGTTTTTTTTTTTTTTTTTCAAAGAGTAAGAACAGCTATTTTCTATTATCTGCCCCCATATTTTCTCAGCAGCCAAACAAGAATTTCAAGTTGTAATGTTCTCATTTACGTTATTTTTGCTCTCAGGAACTAAATGAATCAAGGACTGAGCTGCTTAATAGAATTCAAGGACTAAAACAGGTCACATTTAGCTTAGTGGTGGTGTTCTTTTTTATTATTTATTCATTTTACTTTATTAATTTTCAATTCTCAATATCCTTGTTTTTGGATACTTAGGATTTGCAAAGCTGGAGATCAAAATTGGACACTCAAGTTAAGACCTATCGCGATGTAAGTGTAGGATAATTATTCACAAATTGTCATTGTATATACAGTATTATATGCTACATGGGTTTATCTGGATTTTGATCACTTGGATTTTTTTGAGTTGTGGTAAGTTTTGGGCGAACATGATTTCTTGCTTGTGTGTGCGATTCAGTGGTAAGTAATTTAATAATATAAGATGTGGGTGTGTGTTTTTGGTACTTACTGTGGCACTATATTCCTTTTGTATGGTATTTAGATCCTATATATGGTTTGATTTGTCTCATGTTAAGAGTAGCTTTCTTGCTTTGAATTTATTTTAAACAAATGTTGGAATTTGTAAGTCAGGTCTGCACTACTTTTTGCAAACTGAAGCTCTGTCTGTGTGGTTGGGTTGCAATTTTTATATGCTAGACTTAGATTTAGTCTATAGGGGTGTTTGAATGGTTGGCTAATATTATAGTCTTAAGTGCCCGATGTTAGACTCTTCAAATTTAAGGTTGGATATATTCATTATCACTCTGTGATTATTATTTAATGTGGAAAATCTCTTTAGATTTTATAGTCATTTTAGTGACATTGATGTTCTTTAGTTCTAAAGTTGCACGAAGAGTTAACTTTTCTGGTGCCTCTTAATTGATATGGGTTGAATTTTGATGCATGTTGTGTGTGTATTTCCATTCATCATAATCCTGATTAGCAACAGTGATTGTGTGTTGATCTTATGGTAGTCAAAGGCGAACTGTGCCTTAAACCATGTAAAAGGTGCTAAGGCAAGAGCCTAAGTTGTTGTTGGGGTTTTTTTTTTTTTTGGTGTGTGTTTGTTTGTTTGTTTGTTTTTTTTTTTTTTTTGTCCTTCCTATATATATAATGATATAGAAGCTTGTTATAAATTCTTTAAATTATTAACTTACAAAAGCTTATTGTAAAATTATTGTGAGATTAATTAATTTATAAAATCTTGTTGTAAGACCTATTGTTAGAATAATTAATTGAGTGTAAATTGTGGTAAGCTTTTTTTGTAATCAATTAATAGACCTAATTTTTTCAAGTAAAACATGTCCAAAACACTTGATTATAATATTTTAATATATTAGATACATATGATTTACGTTCTATATTTGTAATTACTATATTTAGAATTTGGTGCCTTTTTGTTGCCTCATTCCTCAGGTGATACAAGGCCTTGGCACCTTAAGGTTGCCTTTTGCCTTGACTGCCTTGGTTGATCTTTTCATCTCTTCTCACTTTCTGTTAGATTCTTCATCTTGGTCACAGCAAAAGTTTATGGAAATGCATTTAACTAAATTGCATATATACATACAATAGATGCTTCATTTATACTAGTATAATCAACTCTGGATGAATGACATCAAGAGTGGATTATATGTTTTTGACCGTATGGCATATGCTTTAGTGCTTCAAGGTCCAAAACAATTAGAAAGTGAATGGACAGTTATGGAAAGAAAGTAACAATGGGCATGGTCACATTGGGAGAATTACCAAAAATTTCATTTAGATGGTAGTAGCTACCTCTATGCATTTCAATTTACAAATCATACAAGGTTTTATAGGCAACTAACTAGTAATAGATATTTGAGGATATTGGTTGACAACTTTATATGTCTAATCATTCCGTTGGAAACTAAGCATCATATGAAAGACGACTAAGGACATAGAATACACATAGGTGCAGTGTGTTGATGCGATAATATATTTTAAATAAATGGTGACTTGGATGCAAGCAAATGATATTTGAAAATTTTCAATTCTTTCATTGTGATAAGTCTTCTAGGGATGAAAAGATGGAAGCTTGGCATAATTTTTTTTCCTTT
Organism: Quercus robur; assembly: GCF_932294415.1. Taxonomy (NCBI): domain Eukaryota; kingdom Viridiplantae; phylum Streptophyta; class Magnoliopsida; order Fagales; family Fagaceae; genus Quercus; species Quercus robur. Next base: position 46,539,182 of record NC_065539.1, on the reverse strand, counting down.
TCACTTGTTAATGCCAATGGTTAAACAACAATGGTCTATGTTCAAATCCTGAACAATAAGACAAAAATCCAGGTATAGGTGTTGAACATCATTACTTGATATCTAAAATGATCGTAATCCATAAATTTGTAATATTATATGAATAAGTTCAGACTGTAACATATATACATGGTGATTGGGGTGGCAAAATAAATCTAAAATAAAACAGGATTGTCTATCAATTGAGATTCTAAAATCATCTTTAACCATGCTTCATGAAGTTAAATATTAAGTACATCAATGTGCTGAATATGTCCAACTGGTAATCTAAATGTAAACATTACTTTGTTCAATTTCTTTCTTTCTTGCTTGTTTTTGTTTGATATTTGGATATTTGAACTCATCTTCTCTAATTGGTGTGGAGATTACTTTGCTCTTCAACTTTCACTTGCAACTTTTTTTTAATGCAATTTTCTCTTGCTTCTTACAGGAGCTTTCGGAACTCAAGAAATCGCTCAATGTTGAAGTGGATCAACTTCGATCAGTGAGTGGTGCTCCAGATTTATCCTTCCATTTTTTTTAAAGATATATCTGTGTGAAGATTTTTTAAATCAAATTGAAACCAGGAATTTCAAGAACTGAGGACCACTCTGCAGCAGCAACAAGATGATGTTTCTTCAAGCCTAAGAACCTTGGGGGTAAGCTATTGTTATACTAAATTTCCTTTGCATTTGCAGGGTTTATCTATTAAATAAACTTCTGTCATTATCTTATGCTTTGGTAACTAATCAAAAGTACCTGGATTGATCTATATCGAGTTTTTGCAGCTGCAGGATGTCTCAGGTGATCCTAAAGATGCCCAGGCACAAGATCCCAAGGTTGAAGATGACCAGGACGAACTTGTTTTGCCTAGACAGATGGATTATGATGTCTCAGGTGATGCTAAAGATGCCCAGGCCCAAGATCCTAAGGTTGAAGAAGATGACAAGGAAGAACTTGTTTTGCCTAAAAAGTTGGAATATGATGAAGGAAGTGAAAACTAGGATGGGATTTGCTCTGGAGTGTGCATGAGGTTTTGCCCCAAAAGGAGATGAGTATTCTTCGTTGAATGTGTACTACTGTGCTTTGCCTTGTCTTTAGTTAGTATCAGCTACAACCTTGTTAAGCACAACACAGAACTCTTTTCTAAATCAATTGTTTGTGGAGTTTTGCCTGGTTATTCTCTAATTCTTGTTTATCCTTTATTCATTGATTAGAAGTTTTAATTTTCTTTAGCAATTTGGCCTGCACTTGCCCCCTCTTGTGGGGTTGATGTCTAGATAATTACCATAGGGTGAGGTTTGGGTTCAGTGTTTAGTTGTATTAGACCCGTTGAGATTATAACACGTGTTTACTTTTGAACACATGTCACCATCTTAACTGGTCCAGTGTATGGTGCACTGGACCTAAGCCTCACCCATTACCATAAAAGTGTAAATTTTTGGTGGTGCTGAGGTTTTAATATCAAATTCTTGAAGCAAAATTTTTTAAGTAAACATGCTCAAAAATAACAGCATTCACAATTGAGGATGCCCTATTCAGAGTTGCTAGTATCATATTTACTAGTATCGTTTGATATATATTGAATGGAGTGAAAAAAATATTGTTTTGTAGGTGTGTATTGACCAATTCATGAATTGTAAGATATATAGATATTGTATGAATCATGAATTATATGTATCGAACAATACACGGGATTAAATTTATTTATTTTTGTTAAAATTTGTGCTTCGGCCTAAGTCCAACAAGTTATTAGATTTGAATTTATATTTATTGACCTAATTGATTGAGTTAGATAAAATAATAGGTTTGGCTTATTTCAAGTATTTTTTTAACTGAAATTTTCTTTTGTTTTAATGAGAAACTGTCACATTACTCACTAACTAAATAAAATGTGCAGATTAAAAATTTAAAAGTTATTACCACTTGCTATTGTGTATTTAAAACAAAAGGACACCTCTAGTTAAAAAAGTTTTGGATGTAAGCCAAATCCTAAAATGACATGGTCTTGAGTTTTATTTCTTCTCTTTACTACAAAATTTGAGCAACAAAGTTGAGATTTCACTTTTATATCGGTAAATTTCTTTTATATACTGTAAATAAATTATTAAATGATAACACGCGTGCGTGCGCACACACACACACATATATATATATATTAATATTGTTCTAAGTCCAAGAAACTAGAATGCCAAAAAGAAATATAAAGAAAAAAGCTATTAAAATAGAAGAATAAGATATAGTAAATGTTGGAGATGATGAAGATGTTAATGAAGAAATGATTTTGCAATATGATGAAAATGATGATAATATTGACCTAAACTATGGAATGGAGATTGATTACATAAGATGATGAATATAATAGGAAAGAAATTAGTATTATTTTGGCATATATATACATATATCATGTATAATCATTATTGAATTTGATTGATTTGAATGTGTTATAAATATATTTTCATTTGATTTATTTAGTTAGTAGTGTTAAATCTTATTACATAAATAATGATTAAATTTATCTTCAATTTTGAATATATTTCAAATTTAAAATGAATATACTCTTTTTTTTTAGAGAGTTTTTCCAAATTTCTTATACAACTATCAGAGATTTTACAAGTTGAGTTAACTAGAATTCAAATACTTTTTATTATTATTTTTTTTTTAATATATGTATATTTACAATTTTATTTTTACAAAATTTATGAAGTCCATAAAAATGTCAAACGGGCTACGACCCTAATTGGCCCATCAAATCATTTTACAGATTCAACCTGTTTGTAACAATTGGATGGCCCTAAAATGATTTGATGGGCCAAGCCCACTCGCCTCGGTTTTGATTATGGGCTTTTGGCGGGCTCAATTCAATTTCAAATGTATTATTTTACGCGAAAAGGGGAGATTCCTTTTCCCGGTGAAAATTCAAACCACACCGTTTTGGGCTTGGTGTTTTCATTTTTGTTCACAATTAATTAATTCCAACATTTAATCCATTACCTACCATTGAAATGTTTATTTATTATTTGCGACAAAATAATGGGATTATTAACGTAGAGTGTTAGTGTTGTCTACTCTTTTGTCTTGTCAATCTCTTTCTTGCTGCATTTAGGGAAATATGTTAATATAGGTATAGGAGGGAATTGGAGCTTCCATCTGAAAATGTCAAAAACCATTAATTGCACAACTAACTCAAATTTTGAGCAAGTTTAAAAATATATGGCGTAGAATTTGAAATACATTATGATGAAAATGAAATTAAGAGTTATGTAATTTTCTTTTATCATTAATGTACATTACTTAATAATATTTTATTGGATTAATATTTCAAATTTTCAATTTAGAATTACACTTTTTTTTTGGTTCCTAACATATTTATACATTGATGTTGAATATATTTATTAACTATTCAATTATAAATTCTTTGGTATAAATAGTAAAAAAAAATGTAATGTCCTGTGACTTTATTATAGAATATATTCAATAAAAATATACAGAAAATGTTACAATTACAAATTATTTTATATATATATATATATATATTTTATAAATTGTTGATGTAATGGATAATTATTGATAAGTAAAAAGATAATATTAATAACGGGTCCAGATAAGAACTAATAAAAATTTATAATATAAATAGTTTGTAAAAATATTATAAAATAGTTTATGTCTATAGCATTACTTTAAATATATTAAATAGATAACATTGACAATTAAAAATTACACTAAATGCAACTTAACTCTACAAAATATATTTGGGTAGTGTAACTAGGGATCTTTCACTCAAGTTGATCGACAAAATGAGTAGAAGTTTAAGGTCCTGTTTGGTAGAGCATTTTAAACATATATTTTCAGTTTTTAAACAATATTACACGTATTTCCTTACATTTTTTTACCTACATGTATTTCAAAAAAATACAAACAATATTAATCAAACTCTCCTATCAAACGGGCCATAAATGTTAATCAGTTCATTTAAGTTCAAGTCGACTATTATTATTATTTTTTTTGAGGTAGGAACAAGTGAAAATAAAGGTAATCAAAACATGTTTTTCTTTGGCAATAAAATGAAGAAAGAGAGAGCCCTTGTTTTGTTTTATTTATTACACTCATTTATTGCAAAAGTAGGCAACAAGGTGTTATTGTCATTTTCACTTTATACTTTGATAGTTATCCTTCCTGCACACTTGGTTCACATTCCTAACATTGAGTACATGTAATTGAAGTACTATGGAGTACAAAGGCATAGACTTGGCCTTATCTTCATTTCTCAAATTCTCTCTCACATTCATTCCTTCCTCTCTTTAACACTCTTCTACTGTCTCTCAAGTTTCTTCACCTCCTTCAGTCTCTCTAACCTAAACCTCTCTTCCTCTAATGGCTACAAAATCCACTCAAGAACGCTCAGAACCACTTCAATACCAGGTACATTAAAAATTTAAAACACAAACCCCACTTCTTATTATTCTTCTTCTATTGCCACTGCTTTGTCATTTTAAAAGCTCATTAAGTTTGCACTTGTTTTTTCAGACATGGGTTTTGAAAGTTTCTCTCCACTGTGAAGGTTGCAAGAGGAAAGTCAGGAAAGTTCTACAAAGCATTGATGGTACTAAAAAAACTAAGAAAAAAAAATGAAAAACTTTTTTTATTTGAATATATGCTTAGAAAAAGTAGGACTACGTAAACAGTCAAATCCCAAACCTTTTTTTATGTGTTTAATTGTACTTTGTTTACCTAAAATTCTTAGCAAGCAAACACTGTTTCAAAGTTCCAACCTTTATTGTGCTTTCTTTTTTGTCATGTGCAGGTGTTTTTACCACAAGCTTTGATTCACAGCAAAACAAAGTCACAGTCACAGGAAATGTTGCCGTTGAGACCCTGATCAAGAAGCTAGTTAAAACAGGCAAACACGCCGAGATATGGCCTGAAAATCTGGCCGGAAAAGGGAAAAAGTCCGGGAAAGCAAAGAACAAGGACAAAGAAAATGATCCAGAAAGTGGCATTGATTGCAGTGACCAAAAAAATGAGAACCCATGTGAGAAAGTTGAGGAAAAGCCTAAAGAGAATGGAAGTGAAAGCGGCGGGAAGGCGCCGGAAAAGTGTCCCGCCGGTGAGGTGGACCAGAAGGCTAGTGAAAGTGAGGTTGGTGGTGGTGGTGGTGGTACAGCTGCAGCAAAAGGTGGTGGTAAAAAGAAGAAAAGGAAAGGGCAAAAAGGTAATAATGAGAGTAGTGGTTTGGGTGCACAATTCCTTGATACACCTGCATCCACTGGATCTCAAAATCATGATTGGGGGATGAACATTGCTGTGGGCCCGGTGAATCTCGGCCCTACACGTCAGCCATTATCTCTGTATGCACCACAAGGGTACCCTCACCTGGTGTATGCTGCAAGTTACAATAGGGTACACCCTAGCCCAAGTTTTGGTCCCTCCTATTATGTTCCATCATCACCATACACGTATGCAGGTACCCACCGTGAGATGAATCCAGTGCATGCAACACCGTTCGATTCCTTTGAGATTTTCAGTGATGAAAATGCCAATGGGTGCTCCATCATGTGATGAATGATGATCAGCCTAGCCTTTCTTTTTGGGACTCCTTTTGTTAGGGACAGAGTTTATTAGAGTGCAGGTTAGGGGGCATTTGTTAATGGCTTATTGCTATGGGTGTTTGATGTATTTTGTAGCATTCAACTCTAGTTTGTTTAGTCTTTGTAACTTGTGCTTAGGGCTAGTTTGTTGACTTATTGTAATATGAAAGCTGAAATCTCCTGGATTTGAGTAACCACACATGAGTATAACTCATTATAATTATTTATAGGTTCGGTTAATCAAAACATTAAGCCATTTATTTTTAGAAATATTTTCTCGAAAATTGAAAAAAGTTGTCAATATTTTTTCAATTTCTGAGAAAATATTTCTAAAAATGATTAATTATTGTGTGCCCTAAGGGCACACATTAGTAAAATCCTTATTTATATAGTCCAAGTTAACCTAATATACACCTATATAATCTAATTCATACAACGGATTTACTAAGATGAGTAATGCCATTGTTTTGTGTTTGTGTTTTGAGAATATGGTTTTTCATTTTTTTCTTTCAAAAAATTGATTAAGAACAAAGTAAAAATGTTTATGATGTTTATATTTGATATGTGCAAAACTTAAGACACAAGACATTGATCCTTAAATTTGGGACTAAAATTTTATTGTTGTATTTGCAGAACTCGAGGAAAGCACGTAGTAATTTATCTCACAATCTCACATAAGAGTACATTAACACAAGAAGCAAAACTTGTAGGATGCTCAAATAGAGACGGTGTGCCTAATGCATTACTTGTGGGGAGGTAACCTGTAAAATTGACTTTGAAAAGAAATGAATTTTGACTTAATCTGTGATGATAAAATAAAAAAAAAAAAAAAAAAAAAAAAAAAAAAAAAAAAACCATGGTCTTATAGGTAGCATAACACTGACACAAGCTTCTGGCAGTTTAGATTCGAAACAAAACAGAGTATTGTAGTTGCAGTGGCAACTGGCAAGAGCTATCTATAAAATAATACTTCTTTTTCTCATTGATTGAGGTCAAACTAAGCGTCCAAGATAATACCATTAAATTCGAATCATTGTGTAGTGTATAGCATAGGATGGTAGTGTCTATTAGTTATTATCATCAACATGAGGAATTTTCTTATCATTCAAGTTCACTTTCTTTGGTATAGAATAGAATACTCACAAGAGGTTTTGTTCATTTGGACACTATATATTTAAAAGATAATTTATAAAGAGAAAGAAAAGAATGGATCAGACAAGCCCCAAACCTAATAAAGACTATTCCTTATACTTTGATTCCATTGGAAGAGAGTATGGTCAACCAAAATAATCCAACACCATTTGACATTTCGAGGCTCAGGTCAAAAGAGAACCTTACGACCAAATTTGTTTATTCTTTGATGCAGGTATTTATGCATTTTGATATATATATATTTTTTTATATGAAGATATTATTTACTACTACTACTACCTGAATGAAATTAAGCATTTAGCAGATGAGACAAAATGTCACGAGATGTACAGTAAAATGATGATGAAAGTATTGTGGACCCTGTTTTTAGAATGTGATATGATTGATACATATCTATGAAAGAAAGAGCACTTTTTGTTTGCCAGTGCTCATAGTCATTGTTCAATTAAGGCCACCCATTTTGGCGCTTCAAAATTTGATTCGTGGGCCACACTGCTGGTGGTGCAAAGACATTAGTACATTACCTTCCTGGTGAACTTGTTCTCTTTGGAATCTTGTATGCACCCAGGTAAAAACAAGTGAGAGTTTCCTGTGTTTCTTAAAAAGGAAGGGCTAACAATGACACACACAGCTCTTTCAAACTGGTTTAAGAAAATCTTTTTCAATTCATTATATATGACGATTTATAAGACTGTCTATGTGCATTAAATCACGACACAGATAATTAAAACAATTAACATGGCAATTGAATAAGTGATGATTAACACTCATTTGGTAATACGTATTTTTTCTAGGTATAAATTTTTTTTAGATAAGAGTTTTTCAAACAACCCTATTCTCAAACGTAAAATCTTTTTTGGATTGCTATGTAAAAGGCTGGAGGAATTCCAATAGTTGTGTTGGTCAATGACTCAAGAAGAAGAAGAAGATTCGCAACGATCTACCATGATAAGAAGTGCATATATATGCTGGTGGACCTGAACTCTTAAGGAAAACCACTCAAATGAGGTGCAAAAAGCACAAAAAGAATAAGCTTGTGTAAACAGTAGCTCCATTCTCACAAGCCTTGGGGCGAATAAGCTAAAAAGGATGAAGAGAGAAGAAACAAGTGGCAATATATTGATGTAAAAAGGGAGGTCACATTAAGATTGCAGGACCATTCATTAGGGGAAAAAAAAGAGATTCTCAGAAAAAAGCAGGTAGATTGCATATTTAGCTTTAGTTTATCTAATGGAAGCTGTTGCTCCACATGGGACACTAGGCCATTTTGTTGACAATTTTTTTCAACAACTAGATTCATGCAATTTATTAACCACCTTTGCCAAGTTTCTCACCATACAAAATTTCCAGTACAAAGGAAAATAATGCTAACATTGCTTATATACAGACAAAAGACACTCGTGCAATTTGTGAGTGCCATACAAGAATGCAGTAATAACAAACTTTTCTACACTCAAGAACAAGTGTTTCTGTAATCTTATATACAATTTGGAAACTATAATGTAGAAATTACTGGGCATACTATCGCAAGATTTGTTTTTTTTTCCAATGAGTACTACAGGACAGGCTATTGCAGGATAGAAGATGGCCATTTCATAACTCACATGCAAGTTGATGCTTTTGAGGTTCGCTGGTTTGTTCCAAGCATGATCACAATCACAGTTACATCATCGTGATATTTCCTCCGCCTACCAGCTGGAATATTCATTAATTCTTCCAAAGTGAAACCTGCAGCAGTCAAATTCATGCTTAGTAACTTGTAGACTGGATTATATTCAAGAAACATGGTTCTTCTGAAAGAAAAATGAGCAACAAAAACTGATTAATGTATCTTTTAATTCCTATTTTAAATATCCTCTGTAGCAATAACTACTTTTGGTGACTATCCTAAAGTACCTATTTCTAAAGTAGCAGGGTTGTGTTCGAGCGAATTGCTATTATTGTGTTGTTAGTTCACTTCCTGGTATGATTAGAATTAATAACTGAGGTTTTCTGATTCCAATGGTTTCAGTTACTTTAATTTTAAGCGACTTAAATAAATACAATTGTTCATTGATTCAGAGCATAATCTTGTCACTGTAAGTTGCATTAAAAGTAGATATACATAATTTCTAAAGAAGGTAACTTGCTATTTCAATACACTTACAGGTTACAAGAATTCGTAGTATGGAAAATTTACAAATATTTGTACAATGTTAAACAGGAACAATTCCACTAAGGATGCATTACAACTAAAAGAAACAAATCATGAGTAAAATCAAAGTACAATATTGCAACATTTAACTCTGAATGATTTAATTAACAAGAAAGAAATATCTTATATACTGAGAAGAGGAAATTTCACAACAAATAAACCGTTCACAATTCAAATGAAATGAAGATTAAGTTTTTGCATGAAGATAAATTAAAGGTTTACCTGCACAGTCAGCTGCTCTCTCTACAAGCTGCTCCAATAAAAACTTCGCTGGATCACCAGAAGGGTTGCTCAAGATATAAGAATGGACAAGCTTTACTGCCTCATCATTGCTGAAGAAGTCAAACAAACCATCACTCCCAACTATAACAAAGCAATCAGATTTTGAAATTCTATGTACATTCAGTGATGGTTGAGTGGATATATATGGAGGGCTAATAAGGTTCCGAACTCGAAGGATACCCATCAGTGCATCATTCAATTTTTTCTGCAAGGAAAAAAAAACAGACTAATCAACTTTTCATGAAGGATAGAAGTATATTTCCTGTGAGCACAGATGAATTTATATAACGGCATACCTCTTGTCCTTTTTGGTGTTTCCACTCAGATGAAACATTAGGCTAATTTTTTTTGTTAAATTGCTATATGAGCAAGACGGAGAACAATCACATTTTTCATATTGAGACAATTTTATCACACATGAAATTAGAGAGAAATTTTGAACATAGCAGATAAAGAAGACATTTTGGACATGGCAGAGAGAATTCTCCCTTTATGTATTAACTATGTCTATAACTTGAGTAACAGACTACAGTAGACTCCCAGAAACAAGTAGGTTGGGTCTCTTGTGGAAATGCTCTGTGTCAATAAGTTCCATAATCCTTTTTATAGTAATAGGAAGTGATTTTGGAGTTCAGGTTCTCAATTTTAAATGGATCTCTGGTTCATTAGGCAGTAATGCTGTTATTGAGGGAAAGGATCTAGGGATATAATAATGTGGGGAAGGGGGTGAAAGGTCCCCCTAGCAATCCCCTAGATCGGTGGTGGCTGCTCAAGACTATCATAGTATGAGATGGTCCTTCCACTTTCTTTGCCAAGAAGGCAAGAAGCAGCCTTTGCATATCTTTGCCTTGTAACTTTCATGTATAAAGAACTCTGTATGACTAAGATGTGATGTGATGCAACGTTGTTGCCTGATGGATTTTCCAAGCACAAATAAAATAATTCCTATGTTTACCAAATATAAAATATAAAAATAAAAAGAAAACAAAAACCTACCTTTTTTAAGTAACCAACTCCAAAAGCACGAGTGACCTTCAATTTTCCTTTCACTTTTCCAGCTACAATGGTCATTGGGTCATCAGGATGATCATGCAGAAGTTGAGTTTTTTCAACCTCATTGTCAACAGTGTGACTATCAGTGAGCTGGATAGCTTTCAGTCTCTCATTCCCACTCATTTCATCACCTTTACCATATGTTGCCAATACAGCTCTGCTGTCACCTAAATTGAGTGTATACAAATCATTCCCATGAAGAAGCACAACTAAAACACAAGATCCTACTGAAACCAAATCAGGACGGTCCTCCATTTCTTGCTCGACCATGTATAAAAAATCATTCTCAGCCTGACTAAGAGCACGTTGGAAGCTATCAAGTACTCCATGCTGAATTGAGTCACATGACAATTCTTCTTTAGCAGATGAGCCATTCTTGTTGATATGGTCAAAACATGAATCCTTGTTATTATGAATTCTTGATGTAAGCTTTTCCTCATAAATAGTACTATCGTCTAGAATATATTGGCAACACCGATCCAAATACAAACTATCAGAGGCTCTTGAGAAATCCTGCTTTGATTCACAACCTAGTAATTTAAAGTATAACATGATGGTCTCATACAATGTCCCAGCCAGAAAATCAGCTGCATCTCTTCCATTAAAGCCATCATAGATTGCACAAAAAAGCCACCCATTTTCTTCAGAACAAACAGCTTGAACCCTGTCTTCACCAGCAGCCCCACCTGCCACTTGTACTTCCATAGCATTAAGAAAACCTTCACTTCTTGAAGGAGCGCTCATAGGTTTTAACAGATAAGAATCATTATCACTTGGAGGGGAAGGACTGCAACTTAAATTTGACATGCTACTCTGAAGAGAAGACGATAATATATCTAACCTAGAAAGGTTTGGTGAAGAGGGAACCTTTCGAAATGAATTAGGGGAGTCCAAACTAGGAAGTATTTCTGCTCCTATCAAACCTTTGCAAATATTTGTGTTTGCCAGTGTAGCATTTGCACTCAAGGCAGCACCAGACAAGCAGGAGAAGCTGCTGTTCTTTCGGATTTCAGGTAGGATTTCATATCCATTGGAAACCTCAAAAGAGCTACCTCTGTTTCCATTGCATTGATAACCAAAACTGACTTTTAGTTCTCCTTCAGGTTTAATCATAGTTTCTCCCCACATGATTTTTGGCTGAAACAGTAAAACACCGCATTGTTAATATTTTAGAAAACTAAGTAATAGAATGACCTACTTTACAAGTTAGTTCTGTAGAACCATAACATGCATACTTGAGTACCTATCATTTAAGAAGAACCAGTTGAAGGTAGCTAAGGCTGTCAACTGTTATTAAATATTTAATAGTATCTACTGGGAATGGATTATCACGAACATCTTAGGAATCCATTAATGTTTAGTTGGTTGCTAAGAAGTTGGTGGGAAAATAATGGAGCTTTACCACTACAAAGGATCCTTACATGATAGTGCTTCATTTGTCTGCTTGGGAAAATACCCAAGCAGAACTTCCCGACAATTACACTTAGTATACATTCTTTACTTTTTAGAAAGACCATAAGAAATGTAGAATGTACTGCTGTTCAGATAAACACTTAGAAATAAAATAAGACAAATTAATAAGCAAAGCACTTAAAAATCCAAATTTCTCTTTGACAGACCAATATATAAGATGCTGGTGTGTTCGTGTGTGTGCGTGTGTGAGAGAGAGAGAGAGATGCATTTGTTTTCTTTTATTTTATGTGGAAGTATAATTCAACATCTCCAATTCTTTTTTCTTTTTCTTGGCCAAAGAAAACAAAACTCTCCAACTTTAAATAGGATTCTTAGAAACTAGACTTGTTTTGGCCACAGTGATAAATGGTAAAATAAAAATAAACGATATTCAGGTAAGACAAACAGCAAGAAATAAGGTTTAGAAGGCAAGGAAAATGAAAGTGCAGATAACACGCAAGGAAAAATTTCAGTTTAGATGGCTGAAATGAAAATTCATCATACAAACTGGTACTAAAACTTAGTGTATACATGGAAGAAAGCTTACATCAGGAAATTTGGCTTCTAGGTAATTATGTCATTGAAATTTGATACACACAAATGAAGATTCTTATGAATATTAATGTGCTTTAAAGAAAATTTTAAAATTGTGGAATTGCTGTGATTTGGACTTGTAAGTAAAGATTCTCAAACGTTCATAGGTACGTTCTTTCTCATATCATTATAAGATTTGCAAGTGATAGATTAGCTGAACCTTGAATATTGCAATCAAATAGTAGAGTCACAAAATCAAGATCAAAGGTCTTTACATTCAGGTTTGAGAAGAAACCTGATGAATTTATACAAGTAGAAGTAACCAACCATGAGCCTGGATGCAGACATTGCACAAGTTTCTAATATTTGTATTAGATTATGAATCTCCCATTTAAGTTTTAGTGCATGGTTGTGGAATTCCTCTGTTACAATATTGGAACAAAAAAGAAGGTTTGGGTAAAATCCAAGACCAGTTATAGACAGACCTTATGTTTTAATCTGTATTAATCCCATCTGTGAATGTAATTCATATTCAAACATGTAATCATATTTCTGTTATATGTGTCTGGGGGCTACTTGCTTACAATTCAAGCAAAATGAAACTGAAAAAAGCACCTCTTGGCTAGAAAAGAAAAAGTGAGACAGAGAAAATATACGAAACTTCTATTTATGTGTGTTTATACTAAAGAATCTATTACAGGACCTCTCTCGTACTCCCCCTAAAACACACAAATACAAATCTCAAAGTTCAGTATGAATACTAAGTACTAACACACTAAATCCATAGGCACCACAAGAGAAAGAGAGAGATTCAAATGAGCTAATTAAAGAGATTTGGGCACAAAATTGAAAACGAAGAATAAATAAGAACTTAGACATACCAAGAAGCAATTCCTATATGGGTTTGCTTTCAATATCAGCACAATACATCAAAACATTGACTTGGCAACATTTTACGCATCTAGCTGACTATTTCCAAACAAAATATAAACACCCATATGAACCACCAACATAACAAGAAAGGATCAACAATTCAATCCAAAAAGAAACTCAGACATACCAAGAAGCAATCCCCATATGGGTTTGCCTTCAAAATCTGAACCACAACATCAAAAAGTTGACTTGGCAACATTTTATTCATCTAGCTGATAAATTCCAACAAAATATAAACACCCATATGAACCACCAACATACCATGAAAGAATCAACAATTCAATCCAAAAATAAACTAGACATACAAAGAAGCAATCCCCACATGTAGATTGCCTTCAAAATCTGAACCACTACATCAAAACATTGACTTGGCAACGTTTTACTCATCTAGCTGACTATATCCAAACAAAATATAAACACCCAAATGAACCACCAATATACCATGAAAGAACCAACAATTGAATCCAAAAAAAAGACTTAAGACGTACCAAGAAGCAATCACCAACATACCATGAAAAAAATCAACATACCAAAAATAAACTTAAGACATACAAAGAAGCAATCCCCACATGTAACTTGCCTTCAAAATCTGAACCACTACATCAAAACATTGACTTGGCAACGTTTTACTCATCTAGCTGACTATATCCAAACAAAATATAAACACCCATATGAACCACCAATATACTATGAAAGAACCAACAATTGAATCCAAAAAAAAAGACTTAAGACGTACCAAGAAGCAATCACCAACTACCATGAAAAAAAATCAACAATTCAATCCAAATATAAACTTAGACATACCAAGAAGCAATCCCCACATGTAAAATGCCCTCAAAATCTGACCACTACATCAAAACATTGACTTGCCAACGTTTTACTCATCCAGCTGACTATATCAAAACAAAATATAAACACCCATATGAACAACCAACATACCAAGAAAGAACCAACAATTGAATCCAAAAAAGAAATGAAAAAAAGACTTAAAGACACACCAAGAAGCAACCACCAACATACCATGAAAAAATCAAACACAAAAAAAAGAGAGAGACCAAACTCATGAAATATCATACAAAAACAGAACAAATAGACATGAAAATCAAAACCCAACTCACCTTTTTTGATCTGAACGAAGGCACCAAGTGCCCACAGAGAGATAAGAGGCAAGCCCAGAATGCAAACTACACACACTTAACAGCTGTGTGTGTGTGTGTGTGTATATATATTTATATAAAAGAGGTCAAAAGCGACCAAGTGTGGTAAAAGAGGGTGTGTGGGCTGTGACTGTGCAAAGCTAAAAAGCAACAAAAACAAAAAAGAAAAGAAAAAAGAAAAAAACCTGGAGCAGATCTAAAAGAGATAGAGATAGAAAGAGAAAGGAGAGGATTGTAATGGAGAATCTGTATCTGGGTGGTACGTAAAAAGTGGTGCTTTTTTTTTTCTTTTTTTTTTGAAGGATTGGATGGTAGGGAATGAATGAAGGAATGAGTCTATGCTAAATTTAGAGGAATTTTATTTTTCCTTGGCTGGCGTTTTACAGCTTTTGTTTTTTCAAGATTCACTGTTACCGGTATTGCGGTTATTCACTTATTCTTGTGTTCCGTGTGTTTTTCGAGTTCCTTTTTGAATTTGAACTCTTAAGACTATCTTATGTTTTATAGTACTTGTGTTCAACTTAAATCTCTGCTAAAGGCTCGGTTTTGGAGTGTTTACTATGCCAATATAAGCATATAATTTTAACTTTTACTTTTCCAATTTTTTTTTTTCAACTTTTACTATATTAGGAAAAAAAGTACATGTTATCGATAAAATTCTCTGTGAAAGGCTCGGTTTTTAAGTGTTTACTATGCCAATATAAGCATATAATTTTAACTTTTACTTTTCCAATTTTTTTTTTTCAACTTTTACTATATTAGGAAAAAAAGTACATGTTATCGGTAAAATTCTCTGTGAAAGGCTCGGGTTTTAAGTGTTTACTATGCCAATATAAGCATATAATTTTAACTTTTACTTTTCCTCAACAGAAAAAAAAAAAAAAAAAATTCAACTTTTACTATATTAGGAAAAAGAAGGTTCTTCTAAAGAAAAAAAAAAAAAAAAGGAAAAAGAAGGTAAATGTTATTGATAAAACTTAGATATAAGATGTTAGATGTAGCCGTGTAGGCTAAGTTATTTAATTAAATTCAAATACATAATTATATTAATCAATAAAATACAAAAATTATTGTTGTGTCTTATTATAATTAAATTCAATTCACTTAAGTGTTTGAATTTAATTGAGAAACTTAAAATATTGCATCTACACATTAGTTTTATTTAAAACTAATCGCTAACTTGTGCGATGCATGAGATAGTTAAATAAAATTATAATTAACCAACCTCACGTTAAAAGAAAAAAAGGCTAAAAGAATTAATGAGAGACTGATTTGCCCACCAAGAATTTAAAAGAAAAAAGATTGAGAAAGAAAAAGAATGTGTAATGTTGGAAACTAAAGCAACATTAAAGACAATGGGGAAACTATTTGCAAAGAGGATTGCAACCTTTGTATGTTTACTTGGCTCAAGGCCAAAATTCAAATTCAATTTTGCAAAAAAAAAAAAAAAAAAAAAAACAGCCTCACTACACAAATCCACTTTTTGCTCTAATTTATTTAACAAATCATACACCATCAATAATTCAATAAACACTATTACTAAATCTGCTATTTACTGAAGCAAACTTGATGTAAAGCCAAACATTGGGCTTTCAAGGGGTTCAACAAATACATTTTTAGCATTTTGAAAAGATGATTGACAATAGCTTTTGGAACTTGAACATTTGTTTTTATAAAGAATATGCACAAATTGTGAATGGTTTTCATGTATATAGCTAATTTAAAAAGAAAAAAAAAAGTGTGAACAATCAAATTATTATTAAGTAATTGTTTGTATTTATCTCAAAAGTCATACCCTTGTATAAATACATTAACTATTATATATATACATATATATATTATCGCCTATTATATACTATATTAGATTATATATAACATTCTTTCTCTCAACAACACGGTAAAACTTTCAAAAAAAAAAAAAAAAAAACACGGTAAAACTTTAAACTTTTTTTTTGATACTAGACAGAGCTTACAACACAAAATTTGGAGTTTGTCTTGCTATCATATTAGCAAGTTCCTTGCATTCAGTTAGTACATAGTCTGAAGTTTTTAAAAAAAACACGGTAAGACTTTAAACTTGACAGCCACAAATTTTTTTTTTTAATTTTTTTTTAATGAAATCAATAGATAGCCACACGTTTAGAAGTCAAAGAACTTAAATTGTTGAAGTAGAGCAATAAGTTTATACAGCACGTAGTTTCTCAAATGTCAAAAGAAAGACAACAAAAGCAGTAAACCACTTAACAGTAACTAAACAAAGCGCGAGAGAGATATATACCAATGGTGCTGTCTTGGACTGGAGCTAGAGTTGAGAGGACGACATGTGGTGAGCAACTGGTGGTGCGAGTGTAGAAAAAAAAAAAAAATATATATATATATATATATATATTTCTTAGTCAACGAACAACGGTGGCTATGTCATGAGTGGGAAAGAGAGAAGAAAATTAATGAGTGGGAAAGAGAGAAGAAAATTAGGGAGGGTGTTTGGGGTTTTATAATAATAATAAAAACAGAACACTAGAGCAGAACATATATTTTTATATTTTTATTCGGGGTTGTTATTATTTGCTTATTTGTCTATCTATCTTATAAAAGAAAATTCTCCTTTTGTGGTTGGGTTTGAAGTCTTTGGACTTTTTAGTGAAGGCCTACTAGTACGGACCAATGTTTCATATATGGTCATGTTAGATTTTTTTATTTATTTTTATTTTTTTATTTACTTTATAAACTTTGGATACTTTATAAGAGGAAAAAAAAAAAAAAGTGGCAGGAGATTAGCAGAACATAAAATGGAACACCTTATCATTCTAAAGAAAGAAGATTCCTAGCTAATTAGGCAATAAGCATTGCCATATACACGTTTTTCCTTGAGACTTTTATAAGAAAGTTTGATAGGTAGGGGGCATTAGGTTATTTCGACGATGATTTTTACCAAGAATATGATTTTCCATTATTTGACAACTAGATAAAATAATGAGCGGTTCAGATTTTTAAAGAATGAGGAGCATGATTTTGTATATTGGAGAATATAGTACTAGTGTTGTGTTGTGTTACCAATCATTTTTTTAAATGCATGGTAATAACCAACTCAGATTCAAATTTAATCATACATTTTATAGTATAGTTGTCCCAATTATTGAGTTTCCGAATTTGCTAAATGTTTTCAAAGGAAATATGGCTGGTTGACATCTAATGCAAGTTTTTGGATTTTAGCATTTTTTACCTCATAAGCAAAAGCACCAAATTTGCTAAGTGCTAACATAGTCTATTATGGTGATTGAAATCTGAACCAGTCACAACAATGACAACTTGATTTTAAGTTTGTTTTACTAGATTTCTTTCCTCATACAATCTGAATTTGAGTGGTGCTTGTCAATCCCCCTAATTAAATAACCCATCACTCTTTGGATAACTTGTATACAAATCTTATTTTATTTTTATTTCAGCCCCAATATCTTCAAAACATAGTTTGGAGTAGAAAGCCCTTGCCTAATATATTAAAAAACTAATGAGTTGGGTTTTCAATAATTTTATATAGCAATTAATATAAAATTACATTCAACTTTGTAAATTGAGTTGCAAACTTGCATTGTCCTCTTGTATTAGGATTTCTTCATGTTGAATTGTACAACAATCAGATACTATGGGGACAGAGGACCAAAACGCCAAAAAAGAATGGAGCCGCAAACTATATCTTCCATGCAATATATATGTGGACCACATTGGCATGCCTTCTTGTACATTTGGATGCAACTTGTCTCCTAACCTTAGCCTTCATGTTCTGACCAACCCTAAAATTCATGGTTGTCATCATTTGTTCGATGACAAAGACATTTTTTTTTCTTTTCATTTTTTGGGTTTGAGAGTTTAGACAGACTAATTCCAATTCCAATTCCAAAACAAGCTCATCACTGATCACCACGTTTTCCAATTATCAGCCACAGGCAACAATTCTATTTGTCTGGGCTTGCAGCCTCAAGTGGGTTTGTACTTTGTATGTGGATGTTTAGCCATTTTTATGTTAGTTTTTGGTGCTAAATTGTCATGTTGTTAAAACAGAAAGAGGGAGGGACTAGCCCAGCTCTATCATCCCCTAATTGGGGTCAACCCAATTACAACTATAAGTCCATTTTAGCAAGATTAACCCTATGTTTGTTTGGAAGAATTTTAGGGAGGACGGATAATTTAAGAGAGAAAAGTGGGGAGAAATAAATTTTAATAGATGTTTGGTTGGGAAGGGGAGGTGAAAAAAAGGTGAAGAAAATTAAGATGGAGAGTCTAATTTGCTTGATTGACAAAAATACTTATGTGCACTTGCACATGGATTCTATCTCATTTTCTTTTTGTTTTTGTTTTTATTTTATTTTATTTTTTAACTTTTGCTTTCCTTGGCAGCGTTGACTCTTCTTTTTATTTTATTTTTTATTTTTTATGTGACGTTGCTTCTTACTTTTTATTATTTTTTATTTTTTCTTTTGATTTCTTGGGGACCATGGGCGTAATAGTGCTTTGCTTTGTATTGTTTTGTTTTATTTATTTATTTATTTTAATAAGATGTGATTTTTTTTTTCTAGACATGATTTTTATTTTTTTTATAATAAATCTGGGTGATTGTTTTTATTTTATTTTATTTTATTTTTTTGTGGTTTTGTTTGTCACTTTTTTGTTTTAATTGGACATCATTTTTAACAAAGGTATATGAGTAAATTTATACAAACTCACTTTTTTCATTCATCTACTCTTCCACTCCCAAACAAACAAAAATGAGGGAAATTAAAATCTTTTCTATCCCTCTCACTTTTCTATTCTCTCATAATTTTCTATCCTCCCACTTTTTCACCTATCCAACCAAACTGACTAAGGGGGTCACAAAATTGCAATCTCTAAACACAAGTCTACAATCAAAACAATAAGGTGAAACAAATTGTGTTGACTCATGGAATTGATAGACCATGAGAAAGGGTAATCCAAATTCTTCAAGGAATCTACCACAGTGAGTGAGTCGCCTTTAACATTGATCTTTTCAACTCTAGCAGGCGTGCGCGCACACACAACAAATCACTGCTAATATAACTTTCATCTTACTAAACAACTGCATCAAAGTTGTACTTAACCCAACCTGAAGGAGGGGGAAAACAACTTCCATGCTCTTTATCAGCCTTGAGAGATTCTTTCCAAGCCCTTTTATGCTCAAGTCTGGGAAAAATATACCCAAGCAAGCAAGCAACCAATTCACCTGTCTACGAGTCTCTTATGAGGAAAGTAATGAAGTATGCTTGAGCCAAAGGATGAAAAAAAAGGAGGCAAAAACTAGCAAACCTGTTATGACTGGGTTTAATTTCTAATTGAATAGGTAGTTGTTTGGTCGTATTCGAGATGACCGGTCTCCTAAATAAGAAAATAGAGAGGGGAATTGGGATAATAATTCTCTCCTGCTTTATTCATTGCCTTCTACGTTAAATACCAATCCTAGGAATTCAAATGACAAATAGATAACAATAGAAAATCCTATGACTATTCAAATACTAACAGATAATCCTAAAGGGACTCAACTTCTTAGAAACTCAAATACAAATACCAATTCAAATATAACTTTATCTAGATAACCATAATCCAAATACGAATGCAGCAGCAACTCCATAGTAATCCAAATACGAATTTCAAATGCGATACTATCCACCCACGGCAATAGCTAATAGTGCACACCCCTTTCTTCAGACATAACAAAACCACAGAGGGCAGTGTTCCAACATTTTCTTCTAAGGCAAACATTCATCATACTGGGCAATTGCCATTATCTAATGCTAAGAAGATAGAATCCATATCTCCTTTGAACATCAACCAGAAATTTGTCCCTATCTACTAAGATTTTGTAATTGGTGGATCAGAAAGAAAGCGCTTTTCTTAATCTAGTATGTACAGGCAGAGTCGCATGGATGATTCACGTTTTACAGGTGCCAATATATTTACAGCCAATAACTGGCATTGGAAAATTACAGCAGCCTTGGTTGGCTAAGATCAAGTATCAAGCCTATCCCCACAAAGGATTAAAGAACTGTCAGAAGACAAAGATGCTAAAGAAGATTAGTTTAAACACCATACTTGTTTGTCAATTTGCAAATTTTAAAATGCAAATTGAATCTGAAACCTGAATCAAATGCAACTGCATCATGAACTCAATCTGTGCTCCAAAAGAAAAGGGCCATCAAAAATAGATATAGAAGGAAGGACAATCTTAACAACCATATCACCAAAATGATGGCTACCTTACTTATCTGAGATAATATATATATATATATATATAATGATTATGTGTGAGAGAGAGAGAGAGAGTATGAACTAGAAGTGGAAGTTTATGTATCAATTTCTTAGTCATTACAAGCATTTTTCAGATTTGCAAACATTGAGATCCCCTCGGTCTCCAATAAAGTACATAAATGGGGCTGACCATATATTTCATCTGATATTGATGTCACATAATCACATCAAATCAGCTAACTAATGTAGGCATCAAGAATGAAGTTCTGTATAGTATTTCTTTACCATAAGTTGCAGAACTTTGTATGGTCACCATAAATTAGGACCCAACATTGTAAAATACTTTTGTCATTCCCTTCTTTGACCGAATTTGAGAAACCTGGACAATAAATAATGTATAAAGTCAGTGAAAGCATATTAATAGAACATGGTGTAACCAGACAAATAAGACCTCAATAAACATGGTTTATTCATCCATGTTTGGGAAAATGACTTGAATACATGTCAATCATTTTATAAGCTCTGCAATACTACAAAGAGAATGCTTGATAAAGTGAACAAAATCCTTATAAATACAGACACCCACTTGCTCAGTCAAGTTATTGGATCAGGTAATTGCAGGAACTGGAAGTTTGCCAAGTACATCAATGGATGCAATGGACATCCCAATTCTGGCACTCGAAGATGATTATCCATTAGCAAGGTTTAGGTATTAATATTGAGCAAAATTTGCTCACTGATCCATATCTCAGACATCGCATTACATGCAAGGCATGAGCAACTAGTGAACAAATTTTTCTTAGTGACAGAATAAGAAAGCAATTATTTTATATTTGGCTAATGAATTCCATTACAGTTGCTAAGATGATAAGAGTCAAGTTACAAACATCCAAAATCTTAATTTTTTACAATTTGAACATCTAATATCCACATGGGATGCCTAACCAAATGTATTAGTAGACTAGTAGTAGTGTAGAATTGGAGACCATTGTGTCAGCACCTAAGATGCACAGGTACTGGTACGATACGTTGGGGATACATGTATTAATTACTTATTAAATATATTTTATTTATATTTTTTATATATAGTTAAGCATTTATGTTACATATATTGTTAAGTATATATCAATTTAAGAGCAATAATGGATAATAAAGTGAATCAATGGCCATTAAATGATGTCTATAATACAAACCAAGATCCAAAAGAGTATATAAAAAATATAAATAGATAAGTGTTCTGTTCAACATTGAAACCAATATATAAAAAATATAAATAAAAATTCTTACAAGTTTGGGCTATCTCACATTATTGGGGGTTGGGTTACTAGTTACAACAGTATCCAAGCTGTATCACAGGCACGTCCTAGACATATTACGTATCTTAGAGGTATTTGGTATGATATAGGTACAATATGTATCAGATACGGGTACATAAGCAAAAGTGGAGTATCTGTGCATCCTAGGTCAGCACCTTGTGTCTTATGGGATAATGATGCTTAAGTATTTACATAGGCAAAACTAAATCTCAGATCACAACAAATTCATGCAATTATTTGATTAGTAAAATGATCTGAATGCTACAACAGCAGGAAAGTCCATGAACTCAAAGGTGGAATTATCAAACACAAAAAAATTAAAAATGCAAAACTGAAGCCATCAACTAGGCAGATGAACCCCTGTGCTTCTAATATGTTATTGCTGATCTTGAACAGTGTCTAAATAAGGGTAAATTCACTATATCACATTCTCTTTTATAGCATGACATGTTTGGAATAGGTTATGATCACAGCTAGTAAATTCACTATATCACATTCTCTTTTATAGCATGGCATGTTTGGTATAGGTTATGATCACAGCTATAGAAATATCTCATAAGACATCATCAGAAAAAGTGGACATGAAAGGAAGAGATGAGTCCCACGACAAATTGATTCAGCACCTTTAAAATCCCGATTTCAGAAATATCAGAAACATGAGTCCCACCACAGGGGCCACCAGGACTGTTTCCTAACTTCACAATACGAGGTGTGCTGCCCTGCAAGAGATGCAAAAATAAGCTGCACTTACTATTTAAGAAATTGTAACAGTAAAATGAAACAACCTCTATGACCTCATGAAGAAAACCAGCCTAATATAAGGCCTGAGATTAGATGACATGGTTTTCTTCAAGAAAATGTGTATGGCCTAGCCACTTTTAATGCTATTGCTAACACGCAGACACATCAGGGATGCTATCTGTACTAGAGATCTTACAACC
This sequence comes from Quercus robur, assembly GCF_932294415.1. Classification (NCBI taxonomy): domain Eukaryota; kingdom Viridiplantae; phylum Streptophyta; class Magnoliopsida; order Fagales; family Fagaceae; genus Quercus; species Quercus robur. The sequence goes on along the minus strand of NC_065539.1, from coordinate 46,516,304 downwards.
TACTGTAACTAAATTGAAGTCAGACATGATATTTGTATGTACAAAACTATAGAGCTAATTGACCATCTAGCAAAAGCAAAAAACCATCATATGGACAACAAGCATATAGTTATGCATGCTTGTCCCCCATGTGGATAGAACCCCAGAAAATTATGTGCAGAGAAATAAATTAAGTAAATGTACTAATCCACCACATTCTTTATAGGGTACTGATGGTGATTGCAGTGATCTCTTTTTCTCTCTTACAACATCCTCACATTGACCTCAAAAGAAAAATTCGACAAACCATATTCGTAGCCCCCAAAAGTCATATTTCTTCCAAAACCAAAGGCATTGAAATAGGACATAGGGCAACTTATACCCTGCAAAGAAAAGCAGAATTGGAAAACTAATTGTTTGCATATTGATTTTTCACAGCCTGACCTTGGGAATATAATCTGGAAGGGATCCTCCACATTGCTCAGAAGCTTCTTCATATGGTAGTATAGCGACAGAAACCTAAATCAATGTGATAAAAGAATTTCAGAAATTAAATGCTATATAAGGCAAGTAAATTTACAAATAAAAAAACTTACTTTCCCTCCTTCAGATATTAATGCATTAGCTTCCAGCTCTATATCCTTTTGTTTACCTTGCATCTCATTTTGTGGAACTGTACCTTTATACTCAACAAAAGGCCTGGCAAAAAGTGCAACATTAAATGCTAATTCCAAGAAAAATTATTCTGAAACAAAGACAACATCTTTACAACACAACTATGTTAATATAGAAAATAAATGGTAGGTACAAATAGCTAGTCAAGCTTAAGTTTGCTTGGTTATTCCCTCCTACAGTGTTTCACTAACTGAACAACAAAGTATTTGGACATATGTCCAAGTACTTTTGACAACGTAGTCTCAAAACTATTAGTCAGTGGAAGCATCAGATAAAAATATTTAAAAAAAAAAAAAAACACATATCTAATGTCCTTTGAAGCTTTTAACATGATTAGCTCTTGTCATGGGAAACTTGTTTTTTTATCTAAGTCTGTTTCCATTGGAAACGTAGAATATATACAAAAAATACAGGTCAAAACCATACCCATCAGGGAAATGGTATCCTTTGGTTGGCTCTAAATGACCCAATCCCACTTTTTGCAAGCATGCGTCAATCAAATGCCCAGCTGAGTGTAACCTGCACAAGATAAAGACGAAAAGCTTAAAGATCAGAAAGGGTATGGTTTTTTTTTTTTCTCTCTGAAAATCTAATAGTGACATATAAATGACCAAACATTCAAGTTTGTTTCAATAAATACCACGTTTCTGAAAATACAAAGATCAAAACATTACAGTAATGTATAGACAGACTTTTCAGTAAGATCCAATGATAACTGTAGGTCAAAATTCAAGTCATTTTTCAATCCTAAATTACTTAATGCACCTAGCAAATAGTATCATAAATAATCTCATAGAGATATAACGAACTATAAAAAACATCTTCTCAGATATACCAACATGATTGTCTCGATTTCTAGCATTTTGAAATTAGTAAAACAAAAAGCTTCATAATGTTATAAAAAAAAAAGTGACAATTATCTGACATATTATATAATCCTTAAGTAGAATCAAGAATAATACAGTTAATTCAATTTTATATTCCACTTAATCCCCTTTTTTTGAATGTTTTGTAATACCTGGAATTTAGCTTACGCCTTGACTCATCCACATATAACAAAGCTTCCTTCCCTTTTTCAAGCTTTGTCTCCAATTCCCCGTCAGGATTCTCAACGAACCCATAATGAAAAACCTATTAAATTTCAATTACAGAACAAATCAAAATAAATTCATTTAAAAAAGGCTTAAACATTTCATCGTCCCTGAGATAGCCCAAGATTCAATTTTAACAGTCTTAAGTTCATTCTTGAAAAAAACTCAATGAAAAGTATCAAATTTGTTCTTATGTTCCATTCTATTAAGGAAATTAAACAAAATGCTAATGTGGCACGTTAACATGTTTAAAAAGTGACCTCAAATAAATTTAATAGTTGAAAAATATTGATACGGTTATAAAGTTCATAATATCCTATCTATTCATTTTGAATTGGGTGGATTAGATTTTACCACCTTATCAATAATTTCACTAGACGCCAAAAAAGACGATAATCAATGTTTCTTTAAATTGTTTATGATGTGATAAAATCTAATCCACTCATTTCAAAATGCATGAATTGGATTTTAAGAACTTTACAATGGAGTTACCTTAAAAACTCTTAAAAGATCTAAATTCAACTAAGCATTAAGTTCTGCCTGACAGCCTACATCAACTGCATAAAATTCTTGAGCAATTACATCTTTACTATATAGAACTTTCATTTGGATTGAACTTATTGTTGCTGAAACTGAAAATTAAAAACTAAAAACACTGTAGCAAAATAATTTTTAAATGTGTAAATAGTGTCGTGGAATCCATTTTTAATATTTTTTAATCTATAAACAGTGCTGCTACAGTGATGAACAGTACATAAACAGTGACAGAACAGTATGTGAACAGTAAAAATGTCTCTGAACAGTAAAATCACTGTTTATGTGCAGAAAAAAAAATAAAAATAAAAAAGGACTGAAAACGTGTTGCAAAACGTAGACGTAGAATTAGGTTGAATCCAAACACCCTCTATGTGTTACAACAATAGTAGCTAGCCCTAGGCTTGCACTTACGAGTTAGGAACTTAGGACTAGCATTACTTTACTTTCAACGGATACTTTTCAATTTTCCGAAAAAATAAGAAAGAAAATATTGTTATTTTTTAATGGCAAATGTTAATGGATGTCCAAAGACATTAATTTATGAACTATTTTAAGAAACTTTAATGGAAAAAGAAAAAATTAATTAATTTTTTACTACTAAATTTTTATTTTTCATAAAAACTTTTCTGAACGGTTTATTAACAAGAAGAGGACCATTTTTTTTTTTTTTAATATGAGGATGAAAATCGACCTTAGAATAAATTTCAATAATAAAAATAATTTAAACAAAGAGCTTATTTTGCAATCATAAAACAATTATTAAATTATTGAGGGAAAATAAAAAAAGGGATTGAATTTGTTGTTGTTGTTGTTAGGTTTGAACTTACAATTCCGTCTTTGGAGCGAACATCTTGAACAATGAATTTACAATCGGAATCGGCAAATTGGATGAAGCCAGTGTCGGCAGGTTGACCACCACCTTGTGGGTAAAAGATCGTTGACTCTAATATCAAAGCGTCTCGACCATCTTCTTCGCCCTTCAATTTTTATTTTATTTAAATTGTGAAAATTTGTATATAAGGCTGTGTTTGGGAAGCTAAGAAGAAAAAAAAAAAAGTGAAGACTGACCTTGATGAAGGAGAGGAGTGTGGTGTTGGAATGAAGTTTGGACATGTCGTCGAAGTAATTCAGCTTCGTCGCACTCACATCCATGGCTGAGACTGAGAGTTCAAAACTGCTTTTTCTTTGGATAAAGGAATTTATGTGTTTACTGTTTGAGAAGCCGTTTCTTAATTGTGTTTTTTTGTTGTTGAATTGGAGGGGCAAGCCTCCACTTATATACTAGCTATTATTTGTAACGGTCAAATTCGCGGACTATTTGAAAAGAGTGAAAGCGATAGGCGCACTATGAACAGAGAAATGGTAAGTAACGCAACATTTTCACGGCAATACCATGTGTGGTGAAGTTTTCGCAACACTTTTACAACAAATAATTTATTTTGATTTTTGAGATTTTCCTAAACCCAGATTAGAACCTTTAACAATAATCACGTTAGATTTGTTGTGAAAAATTGAAAATGTTATGATAGCATTATTCTTGTGAATGAGAAAGTTTAAAGACAAAATATTTCACACCTCCTACACATGGTGTGGCTTGATAGTAAGAGTTCTCGTTCTACACTTAAAGAGGAGTAACGATAGTCCTAGTAAGGCTCGTGTGATACACGTGGTATTACTCATTACCGTCACGTGACTTGGGGTCGATGAGCCCACATCAGAGACCTCCTTTTTTTATTCAGCAAAAAAAAAAAAAAAAAAAAAAATTTCACACCTGCAAATTGTTTTTAGTAATTTGTGAAATATAATGTTAGTAGAATAAGTAAAAATTGATCAACTTTAACTAAATTTTTTTGTAAATGTAGCATTATTCTAATATGAATAGTGGATGAAAATTAATACCTCATAATTCTTTAAATAAAAGTAACAAATTAAATTTGAGATTTCAAGAAGTGATAAACAAAGTCTAAAGTTTCAACAAGGAATTTTTGTGTTTTACTGTTTGAGAAGCCGTTTCCTAATTGTTTTTGTTGAATTGGAGGGGCAAGCCTGCACTTATATACTAGCTATTATTTGTAATGGTCAAATTCGCGGGCTGTTTGAAAAGAGTGAAAGCGATAAGCGCACTATGAACAGAGAAATGGTAAGTAACACAACATTTTCACGGCGATTTCCCATTAAATTCTAGGTTAAGTTATAATTTCAATGATAGACCTGGGAGAAATGCTATGTGCGGTGAAGTTTTCGCAATATTTTCAGAACAAATAATTTATTTTGATTTTTGAGATTTCCCTAAACCCAGATTAGAACCTTTAACAATAATCACATTGGATTTGTTGTGAAAAATTGAAAATGTTACGATATAGCATTACTCATGCGAATTAGAAAGTCTAAAGACAAAATATTTCTCACCTACTTACGTGCAAATTGTTTTTAGTAAGTAAAAATTTATCAATTCAACTAAATTTTTTGTGAATGTAACATTGTTTCAATATGAATAGCAAATGAAAATTAATACCTAATAATTTTTTTAAAAAAAATAACAAATTAAATTTGAGATTTCAAGAAGTGATAAATAAAGTCTAAAGTTTCAAAAAGTGTAAAGTTTAATTTAAAATCACTTCCATAAAAAACCAAAAAATAAAAAATCCGTGTGAATGTAATAGGTCCACTAAATAAAAACGTGGTCAGTCACGTCACGTGAATTGGGCCTAGATAGTCAAAACCCACAACTCAGAAAGATATAGGAAATTGCACCTGAAGTTTCCAACATTGCATCGGAATTGGATTTCAGTAAGATATAGGAAATTCAATTTTAGCTAGGAATTCTAAATCGGTTTAAAGAAAACTATACTCTATACTATCATAAATAGACTTGGTTTAGGTCCAGTGCACTAATACACTGGATTTGGTTAGATGGTGACATGTGTCTAAAAGTGAACACATGTCATCATTTCAATGAGTTTTAGATACATGTCATCATTTCAATGAGTCTAGTATTACTGGACACTAGACCTAAACCTAACCCATCGTAAATCATCAACACTGTCCTCATAATTATTATTATTATTTTTTTTATAAACACATGGGCTTGATCTTGATCAATAAAGTTTGATGAAACTTTCTAAGTAGGAACTGAAGCAGAATTAGATAAATTGTATAAGCCACAGCAATTGATAAACAACGTCTGATGCTACATATTTTGCTTGCTAATCTGATGGAATCTATTTATTTTGAGTGCTAGTTTAGAGAAACATTCATACAAATAAATTAGTTTGAATTAGGACTAGTTGGGTTATGAATTAGTTTTATTGATAGATGAAATTAGTAATCATAATTTTTTTTTTTTGATAAGATTAGTAATCAAAATTTATTAACTGTAGTCTGAACTTTATCGAAATAGATAATCTATCAATTTAGAGGTTTTAATTCCATCACAGCATCCAAGGTAAAATAAATTCAATTTTGAGGTCCACAATATTATTTAGATAAGAATTATGCTATGCAACAAGATTATCACAAGAAAGCACTTCTCTATTATTTATGCCAATAACTTTGTAAACCCAAATAGAGGCTGGCATAACTTTGTAACCCAAATAGGCCTTAGGAACAATCAAATTATCACAAAAAAGAAAATCATCCACCCAACCCCACAATCACTTGAAGATCCACAGGACTTACAATGCTTTAAACAGAATATGCAAGGCAAAACATATGCAACCAAATAACAATGAAAGACCTCTACTAGCTGGTATGAATCAAACATGTACCGGTAACAGAAAAATTAGCCATTACAATCAAAAATCTTGAAAAGAAACCTCAAAAACTAAAATAAATGCACGTCACAATTTAAACACCATCTCAAAGCAACTACCTTCTTCTTCTTATTATTATTATTTTTAATGAAGTGGAACCACACCAAGGTAGGCCAATTTGGACCAACTCTTGAGTAAACTATGGATACATGGCCCCATCCACCAAAATCGTGTATCTAGTAATTCTGGGGTGTCTCCTAATGGGGATCAAACCCAAGATGTCTTGGCTTACAACTCAGACCAAGCCTCCAAGGCTCCAACCATTAGACTGCACCCTAACGAGTTCAAATAAACTACCTTATTGGCCACATTTAGCAATAGTTCAATAAGCAAATCGATACATGTGTAGAAAGAAATTTGACACATTAGCATAAATATTTTAATTGTTGAACAACCACATTAAAACAGCAACACATGGAAGAGCTAAAGCTAGTTGTAATATTTTGAATAAATGATTAAAAGTACTCAACATCAACAGACAACATTGTCTTTTTTCTCTAAGCAAAATTTCACAAACAAAAGCAAACTTGAGTCTCTCCCTTTTTGATCTACTGTCTCTTGTTCTACTGTTGTCGGGCTTCGGCTTTCTTCTTTTGCCAGAGACGGTCCAGCCCACTGTCTGCATCTCCCTGTAAAGAAAACAAAAAGAACAAGTATAAACAGCCAAAACTATGAATTAAAAACTGAATAAAAAGCATTTCATGAAAGACTGAAGTATTCCTATCAATACAATTAACAATAAAATAAGTTATAATGCCTGAATTACAGTCCTACATAAATCCACAAGGTTTGATCGATTGTACATCTTTTTTCTTCCAATTTGCTTCGACTGAGCATCTACTGTGGATTTTAATGGGAGTCCTACCTTCATATTTAATTGATGAGGATGTAAATTTTAATAAGACCAAGTTACCCCACATTGTAAAATCTGAAAGAGCTCAATTTAGGATTCTAATGGTTCAACTACAGGATAGATTTAAGAAAGAAAACCTATAATTTTTCTTTTAAGAATAACCAAGAATATTAATAACAAAACTGCAGTCCTTGCTTCAACATTCAGAGTTATCAAGCCCTATGATAGAGTCAAAGGAGGTTTCAATTTCAACAATCTTCAAACCATAGATCAACCAGAACTAACAGGAGGCTCCATTTGAGCTAAAGTTCATTGGATTGCACAATTCAAACACATGACATAGTGTTATCAGAACAACGCGGGTAAACCATATTAAACAGAAAGCCAGATCATTTATTCACGTTAAGAATCTCAGAGAATCAAATTACAACCAATACCACTACAAGAACCATTCAACAAAACAAAAACAAGCAAATCAGTTCCAACACTCCTCTACTGCACATAAAATAAACTAAAATCAAAGCAGTTACACAAACTATTATCACAAAATGCTTTACAACAAGTACAAAAACTTTTAAAACCATAACAAACCTGAGCACGGACAAAACCGCAGAGAGCAAAGGTGGAGAAATGGCCGTTGTACACACCATTCTCATCCAAATGGCCTACATTGATCTGAACGGAGGCGTGGTCCTTTGCGGTAATCAGCCTGTTGGTGGCCGAGCTGCATTCATAATACTATTAGTTAGCCAAAACCCAATAACAAAACATAGTCCAAAAACCAATATGAAAACAAAATAGAATCATAATATATGATTAACTCAATGAAATTGAATACCATTTCCTAGGAATGTAAAGCTCAGTAATAACTCCCTCTTCGTTCTGCATGTTGGCTAGTACGTGTCAAGTGCTTCTTCAAACAACTTAGTAAATCTGAAGCAACAAAACCAAATTAAATCCAAGAAAAAAAAAAAAACCCAATAACCAGTAAGTAAGAATCAGACCCAGAAATGAATAAAGATCCAAATTTCTGAATTTCAAATTGATTTTCTGCTTTAAGCAAATACCCACAAAAAAAAGAAAGAAAGAAACTTCAGGTTATTAATCCTCATGCACAATTTACACAGCATTTGAAGAGGTTTTTAATTTAAGCCAGAAATAACCAATAAGTAAGAAACTGACCCAGAAATAAAATAAGATCCAGAATTCTGAATTTCAAATTGACTTCTAATTTAAGCCAAAAAATACCCACAAGAAATAAAGAAAAAATAAATTCAAATTATTAACCTTCATACACAATTTATGACGCATTTGAAGTGATTTTTCTCATCAAAATTAGAGGGTTTGAAATTTAAATTTCAAAGCAAAGACAATTTATGCTTTTTTTTTCTTAACAAATTAACACACTGATAGATCTAACACAGAGAGAGAGGGAGAGAGAGAGAGAGTACCAGAGGAGGCGAAGGAGCAAACGACGAGGGAGAGACTGAGAGAGGAGGCTAGGGTTTTTAAAGAACTAAACTTACTAAACCCTAAATTTGATTCAAAAGCCCACTTTCAATTATGGGCTTTTTTTGTGTGATGGGGAAAGTGAAGATTTATATGTATATGGGCTTTATTTAACCAAAACAATAAACTGTGACCATATACATTGTGTGTTTGGGCTGAATAGTTTTCAAACAGAATATTTTACGGGCCTAAGTTCATTCAGTGGAGTATCGATTTTTTTTTGGGAGAAAAACACATTTTGGTCCCTACATTTTCAGTCAATTTCCGTTTTAGTTCCTAAGTTTTTTTTTTACCGCTTTTAGTCCCTCTCCTGAAAACGCTTCCATTTTAGTCCCTGCCATTACATCAGAAACGGATATTGCAGACGTGGCAAACGGCAAAGTTAAATAATAATAAACTAATGTCCACGTGGCCTAAATTAATAATAAAAAATATTTTTTAATGCCACATCAGCATCTAAATTAAAAAAATTAATTTATTAATTTTAACTAAATAAAAAAAATTAAAAACAGAATTAAAAACTAAAAATCTTATGAATTGAGATCTAAGTATGCCTTGAACAAGAACAACAAGAACACAAACCCAGAAATTATTTAAAAAAAAAAAAAATAACCAAAGCCAAAAATTCCGATCTCAAAGCCAACCCACAACCACCAAAATAAAACCCACAACAACCCAGGCCAAGAAAATCAACCCACAGCCACAAATCATTGCCAAATCATCGTCACTGTTTGCGAACTCAACCATTCGCTCTCACTCTCAAACTCAGCGACTGAGCTTCCCTCTCTTCAAAACCTCAAAAGCCTTTGTCTCTCTGAGACTAAGAACCTTCGCGATCATGGCCGATGCGGACGAATTCGTAAAAGGAAGCGTTAATGCAAACGGCGTTGCAGTGATCACACTCGATCGCCCCAAGGCTCTCAACGCAATGAACCTAGGTTGGTTTCACTTTCCTCATCCGAATTTAATTACTTTTTGCTCTCTTTCGTTTCTTGTTTCCTCTATTGAAGTTTGAGCTAAAAGTGATTCATTGAAATTCGTGCAATTTTGGATGAATTTGAGTTCTATAGCTTGAAATTGTTGAATGGAAAAAAAAGAAGAAGAGAGGAATCTTGTGATTGAAAAATGTGTTCTTAACTGATGATTAGTGGGTTTGTGGCTGTGGGTTGATTTTCTTGGCCTAGGTTGTTGTGGGTTTTATTTTGGTGGTTGTGGGTTGGCTTTGAGATTGGAATTTCTGGCTTTGATTAGTTTTTTTTTTTTTTTAAATAATTTCTGGGTTTGTGTTCTTGGATCTGAGTTTGTGTCCTTGTTGTTCTTGTTTAAGGCACACTTAGATCTCAATTCATAAGATTTTTAATTTTTAATTCTGTTTTTAATCTTTTTTATTTAGTTAAAATTAATAAATTAATTTTTTTAATTTAGATGCTGATGTGGCATTAAAAAATATTTTTTATTATTAATTTAGGCCACGTGGACATTAGTTTATTATTATTTAACTTTGCCGTTTGCCACGTCTGCAATATCCGTTTCTGATGTAATGGCAGGGACTAAAATGGAAGCGTTTTTCAAGAGAGGGACTAAAAGCGGTAAAAAAAAAACTTAGGGACTAAAACGGAAATCGGCTGAAAATGTAGGGACCAAAATGTGTTTTTCGCCTTTTTTTTTTGGTAGAGATGGAGTTTCGAATTCATTGTGGGTTTATTTAGCACTCTTGGAGTATCATAAATACGTATTCTCTCCTCTCATATAACTCATATAACTGTAGGTTTTACTAATTAAATTTATGGTGAGATTCACAATTCATGTGAGAGAAGAAAGAACATATTTATGGTACTCGGGTTTACGGGCCTAAGTACACATTTCTACTTCTGAAGTATTCAATAAATTTTCATATTTTACAGGCCTAAGTTCCTTCTGTTGTTTGGTTATTTGTGAGTTATGGCGGCTCCAACCCTACTATTACTTAGCTGCGGAGGGTTATTATTATTATTTTGTTTATATCATTGATGTGTGCATTTGTTGTTGAGTAAGGAAAAAAAAAATTTATTTGAAGTTTTTAAAATGAATGAGTTCTTGGTTTTTGGGTAAAATTGGTTGCTCGGGTTTAATTTTTCTTAGTTTTGCTATTATTTTTTTAAATTTTTTTTTTGTATATTTTGTTTTAGATTTTAGATCTATAAATTTTTTTTTATGGTCTTTAAAAGGAAGAAAATTGTAGAGTTAAATTTTTTTTTACAAATTGCTAATGTAATGAGTGATTATTAATAAATAAAAAGCAATGCTATAGAAAAACTATTTTACAATATTTTTGCAAATTGTTAATGTGGCAAACTTTTATTGATTCTCATCTGGGCTCACCACTAACACCACTTTTTTACTTACCAATAATTACCCATCAAATCAACAGTTTGTAAAAAAATTTGTGGCTTTAGCATTCTTCTAAATAAAAAAAAAGTGGTGTGAGGGTGGAAGCAAATGCGAACTAGTATTAATTTGCTATCTCAACAGTTTGTAAAAATGTTGTAGAAAAGTTTGTGATTGTAGCATTACTCTTAACAGAATCAATGATATTTTTAAGGGGGCAAAGTGTAATTTTATAGAACAAAATTGCTAATATATATATATATATATATAAACACTAGTATTTCTTAAAAAATAATTTGAGGGGACATTTGTCCCCCAAAGTTCAGGAGTACCTTTGTCTCTGTGTGTGTATATGTATAAAATAAGTCTAAGAACACAACTTTTACCACAACTTGATAAAGTGGTTGAAGATAAGTAGGTAAAACAAGAAAACTGATATCATTTAGTTTAGGGATAGCTTAGAATTCTCTAGTAAATAATCCTAACATTGCATTCATTGTAAATTAACTAAAGTGCTTAATAGTAAAAGTGTAACAGTCTTTCTACTGTGAACTTAGACTGTTTGATTGATCCGTGTGAATCATTGCTTTTGTTCTCTTAGTTTCTCTTTTTAATCTCTCAATTACTCAACAATTTTAACATCAAACATTTTATCGCTCATCATATAAATGGACACACTTTTACCAAAATGAAGTGGGCGAAAGCTGCGAAAAAAGGGCCAAACCAATTCACACAGAAAGTAAAAATCACACAATTACCAAGTCTAAACTGAAAAAGGCAAGACTGCAAACAAGAGAAAAAAAATCATAGCTTATTAAGGGAAAAAGATATTCTAATTCACCATCCTACAATTCTTCCTAATTTCACCTTGTTTCTCACTAAGTACTGTAGGGAATTTAACCAAAAAATTCCTAACCTGTGAGAAACAAAATAAATAGAGAAAATACACGCCAAAGAAAACAATCATACGCACAAGACAATATTTACGTGGTTCGGCAATTTGCTTATGTCCACGGAGTTGCAGGAATTTCACTATTATCAGGAAAAATACAATAGTGCACAAGAACACTCTTAAGAAACCCAAATCCCAATTACACCCTAGCACTCTCTCACAGAAAAAATAAGAATAGAAGCTGGCTGCCTCTCTTTTCTCTATTTTCTCTCATGCGGCTGCTAACTTGGTTAATTGGAATTACTCTCTATAATCTCACAGCTACACTACATCTTAAACATAATATATATATTTATATATATGTCAAAGTCGGCTGGAGTAAAATTTCCTATTACAAATAGGATTTGGTCAATAGTGACCGACTTAGGTGGACGTGGGCTTGTGGCAATTCAAGCCACACACGGCCCACTTCAACAAATCTCCACCTTGGCTTGAATTGATCAAGCTACATGAGTAAACTCCTCCATCAGCTCCACCTTAGCCCTTAAGGGCTAACAAGCTGCAAACATTAGCCACAATCCTCCATAACACAGTCCCTCATCCCTGCAACTCATCCTCTTGTCCTCAAGCGAGAAGACCAATTGAAACTACGCACAGCTTCAACTTCTCAATAGTGACACCCTTAGTCAACATGTCTGCCGGGTTCTTAGATCCACAAATCTTCTCAAGCATTACCAGCTTATCTTCAACAAGGTAACGGATAAAGTGGTATTTTGTCTGTATGTGCTTCGACTTTGAATGAAAAGCCGAGTTTTTGGCAAGAAAGATTGCACTCTGATTGTCACTGTGTAGAATGCCCATCTCCTGCTTCTTACCCAATTCATCTAAGAAACCATGTAGCCAAATCATCTCCTTTCCAGCTTCAGTTGCTGCAACATACTCAGCTTCTGTAGTAGACAAAGTAACAATCTTCTGTAGATTTGAAGCCCATGATATAGCTGTACCGCCCAGAGTGAAAACAAACCCTGTAGTACTATTTCTACTGTCAATATCACCAGCAAAATCAGCATCTACATAACCCTGCAGTTTCAAACTTGCACCTGTGAAGCAAAGACATGTATCTGATGAACCCTTCAGATATCTCAGAATCCACTTGACTGCCTCCCAATGCTGCTTTCCAGGCCTACTCATGAATCTGCTCACAACTCCCACTGCATGTGCAATGTCTGGCCTTGTACACACCATAGCATACATCAAGCTACCAATAGCTGAGGCATAGGGCACCTTGCTCATGTGGTCCCTTTCTTCTTCTGTCTTCGGTGATTATTCTTTGCTTAGTTTTAAATGACTACCCAAGGGTGTGCTCACTGGTTTAGCTTCATTCATGTTAAACTTGCTGAGAACTTTCTTCACATACTTTGACTGTGAAAGTTTCAATGTACCATTAGCCTTGTCTCTAATGATTCTCATACCAAGAATTTGCTTTGCAGCTCCTAAATCCTTCATTGCAAACTGTTTGGACAATTGCTTCTTCAGATTATTAATCTCCTCAATGCTAAACCCTGCAATAAGCATATCATCCACATATAATAGTAATATGATGTAAGAATTGTCAAAAAACTTAACATAGCAACAATGATCAGCTTCACATCTCTTGAACCCAATTCTGTGCATAAAACTGTCAAATTTCTTGTACCATTGTCTAGGAACTTGTTTTAGGCCATACAAGCTCTTTCTCAGTTTGCATACTAAATTCTCTTGTCCTTGAGCAATGGACCCTTCTGGCTGAATCATGTAAAGATCTTCCTCCAAGTCACCATGAAGGAATGCTGTCTTCACATCTAACTGCTCAAGATGTAAGTTTTCTGCAGCCACCATTCCCAGTACTAGTCTAATTGTTGACATCTTCACAACTGGAGAAAATATCTCTGTGTAGTCAATGCCTTCCTTCTGTTGGAACCCTTTAACAACTAATCTGGCCTTGTAACGTTTGCTATCATCATGCTCATTCTTTATTCTGTATACCCACTTGTTGTGCAAAGCCTTCTTTCCTACTGGCAATTCAGTCAGTTCCTATGTCTGATTCCCCAACAAGGAATCCATCTCATCCTTCATGGCTAACTCCCACTTGCTTGAATTCTCATCTTGCAAGGTTTCATCATAATACTCTGGCTCACAACCATCAGTCAACAGGAGATAATTTAGAGTGGGTGAATAACGCTGTGGAGGTCTAATGTTTCTGGAAGATCTGCGGACTTCAGCTACAGGTGTACTCAGATCTACTTGTGAATCTACATTCTCCTTATCTTCTTCACCCCTTTTCTCGACAGTATCTTCAGTCAATTCATCTAAGTTGACAAACTCAGATTTCTTTTGATCTATCCCTGTAACATCTAACACTACAGTTGACTTGTCCTTGTACATAACCTGTTCGTTAAATATCACATTTTTACTTCTGATGATTTTCCTGTTTTGTTCATCCCAAAACCTATAGCCAAATTTCTCATCACCATAGCCAATGAAAAAACATATTTTAGACTTTGCATCAAGTTTATTACGAGCATCAGAATCAATATGAACATAAGAAATACAACCAAAAACTTTTAAGTGTGAAAACTTTACCTCTTTACCGCTCCAAATCTCCTCAGGAAGTCTAAACTCCATGGGAACTGAAGGTCCTCGGTTTATCAGGTAAGCTGCAGTGCTAACAGCATCAACCCAAAAAGTTTTTGGTAGTCCAGCATGCAACCTCATACTCCTAGCACGCTCATTGAGAGTTCTGTTCATGCGCTCAGCCACATCATTCTGCTGTGGTGTCCCAGGAATGGTCTTCTCCATCCTAATTCCCTGTGCAGCACAATACTCACTGAACCCTCCATCTATGTACTCTCCTCCATTATCTGACCTCAAACATTTTACTTTCAAACCTGTTTCTGTCTCAACCATGGCCTTCCACTTTTTAAAGGTTTCAAATACATCGGATTTATTTTTCAGAAAATAAACCCATACTTTTCTGCTTGAGTCATCAATGAAAGTGATGTAGTACCTTGAACCTCCAAGGGATGCAATCGGAGAAGGCCCCCCAAATCAGTGTGTACTAACTCCAATTTTTCAGCCTTCGGTGTCCTGCCAGTTTTCAAGAAGCTCACCTTTTTCTGCTTTCCTAAGATACAACTTTCACATATGTCAAAATCAATGGACTTTAATTCTGGTAGTTTTCCTTTTGACAGCAGCATCTTCATCCCTTTCTCACTCATATGACCAAGTTTGCGGTGCCATAGGCTTGTATCAGTACTTGCATCAGCAACTGCAATTGTGTCTCTTGGACTTGAGGTCATGTACAGAGTACCAGTCTTCTTTCCACGAGCCAATACCCTAGCTCCCTTTATAACCTTCCAAGTACCACCAACAAATAGTATTGCATGTCCTCCATCATCAAGTTGTCCAACAGAAATCAGATTCCTTCTCAGGTCAGGAATATGTCGAATCTTCTCCAGTAACCAAACAGACCCATTGGGCAACAATATTCGAACATCTCCCATACCCACAACATCCAAGGCTGAACCATCAACCAAATACACCTTACCAAAATCACCTGCAACATAATTCTGTATGATTCCTCAGTGTGGAGTGGTATGAAACGAAGCTCTTGAATCCAAAACCCAATCATCAAGTGGACTGTCTACTGCAAGAAGTAATGCATCCTGTACCTCTTCTGTTACAGTATTAGTAGAATCATCTTCATTCTTCTTCTTAGGACTTTTGCATTGATTCCTAAAGTGACCTGTTTTCCCACAATTCCAGCATTGTACTTGTTGGCCTGATCTAGATTTATTTCTGTTCCGATTAGAATTTCTGGATTTTGATCTGCCCCGATTTGAATTTCTATATTACCTCTGCCTCTTGTCTTAAGGTTTAGGGCAGAACTAGATCCTAAGGTTTCGCTTGCATCTCTTCGGCGAATCTCCTCTGCCAGAATTAAATCTCGTATATCATTGTACTTGAGCTTTTCCTTTCCTGTAGAATTGCTTACTGCCATCCTCATTGCCTCCCAACTGTTTGGCAAAGAAGCCAAAACGATCAGTGCACGAATCTCATCATCAAAATCAATTTCTACAGACGACAATTGATTTGTGATAGTGTTAAATTCATTCAGATGTTGTGCTACTGATGCATTCTCTGTCATCTTCAGATTGAACAGTTTCTTCATCAAGTGCACTTTATTGTTTGCTGACGGCTTTTCATACATACTAGACAAAGCCTTCATCAGATCTGCTGTGGTCTTCTCCTTTACAACATTGTGTGCAACAGACCTAGATAGAGTTAACCTGATAACTCCTAGTACCTGTCTATCAAGAAGAGCCCATTCCTCAGCCTTCATAGCCTTAGGTTTTGTCCCCAAAAGAGGCAGATGCAATTTCCTCCCATAGAGATAATCGTCAATCTGCATCCTCCAATACGCGAAGTCTGTGCCATCAAACTTTTCTATTCCAGACGCCTTTCCTACTTCCTCTGCCATTGCTCCCACTCAAACCTAACCCTAGGTTCTGATACCAGTTGTAGGGAATTTAACCAAAAAATTCCTAACCTGTGAGAAACAAAATAAATAGAGAAAACACACGCCAAAGAAAACAATCACACGCACAAGACAATATTTACGTGGTTCGGCAATTTGCCTACGTCCACGGAGTTGCAGGGATTTCACTATTATCAGGGAAAATACAATAGTGCACAAGAACACTCTCAAGAAACCCAAATCCCAATTACACCCTAGCACTCTCTCACAGAAAAAATAAGAATAGATGCTGGCTGCCTCTCTTTTCTCTATTTTCTCTCATGCGGCTGCTAACTAGGTTAATTGGAATTACTCTCTATAATCTCACAGCTACACTACATCTTAAACATAATATATATATATATATATATATTTATATATATGTCAAAGTCGGCTGGAGTAAAATTTCCTATTACAAATAGGATTTGGTCAATAGTGACCGACTTAGGTGGACGTGGGCTTGTGGCAATTCAAGCCACACACGGCCCACTTCAACAAGTACATCAATTGAACCAATGTGCACCACTGCAGCAGCAAATTTTGAAGCCCATGAACTTGGATGTTTTACATTTTTCTTCACCATATTTCTCGTTAAAGAACTAGTCCATAGCACCTGATCTGTAGCCAATAGCCCCTTGTAACTTTTTAAGTTCTTATAGTAGTTGTTATCGAGCTGGGTTGGTGTCGAGGTATCGAAATGCACTAGAGGATCACGCAGGATTCATGGAGGGATTGAGAACTTTAGCATAAGCAGGATTCATGGAGGGATCTTGTGCATATGTTGCATTGAATGAATATAAACGTTTTGAGAAAAATGAGCAATGTGAGCCACCAATAGAGTGAGCACCAGAGAGTGTGACCATTTCCTCTAGTGACAACCCTTTTTGGGCAAAGTTTTTTTCTATTTGTGTCACATTGAAAAATGGATCAGGAATATTTTTGATTACTTCATCTTTCAATGAGACCCTTCCATCAAAACGCCCTCCAGGGACATCATAGTGATCAATACCACCAGCATTAAATACACTATCTCGAGCTGCAAATGCAATTATGTCAGCACATGAAACTGTTTGTGGCCATTGAGCTTCTATCTTGGCTTTAGCTTCGTCTATCACCTCAAAGCCTTGTACCCCTTAGTTCACTGTGCTTTCTTTCTCTGCCTTCTTGCCTGGTTTGGAATCAAGCAGAATAGAAGCATCACATCCCTACAACATAAATAAAATAATCAAATTTCTTAGACCTTGAAGTTCTATTCTATGAGAAATTGATTTTTACTGGGCAAAACTGGCAATAAATATGGATGTGCTGTTTATTTTTCCCGCATAATTTTGTCTTACCCGGATAGGCAATAGTAGATGTCACCATAGAGAAAGGTAATTCTATTAAAAAATTATTAAAATTATAATCAAATTTACTGTAAAGAGCTTACAAATTGACATGACATTAGCAACATAATAACTATTTTTATAATGTGTAAGAGTTGTTATGTTGTAAAATTTATCATATTCTTAGCATTACTTGCTATTTGAACTTCAAAGAAATTAAGAGATAGATATGAACCATTAGAAACATTATTTGGTTAAAAATTGATTTTAACACTTTCAATAAGCTTAATCCAAGAGATGGATTGATTTTAAGAGCAACGGGATTTCTATATAATTTCAAAGAGCAATATATCCTTTGTGTAAATTAGGAAAATGAGAGTAAAAAGTGTTATTACCCTAACAAAACAGTCATGGAAATGGAGCCTAATGAGGAAGGCAGCAGCTATGCCAGAATCATTGACAAATGCTTTTGTTACTGTACTCTTCACTATGGCCTCAGCTGATGGGCATGATTTCTGATAGAAATCAAGCTTCAAAGGCACTGAGAGTGCGGGAGAGTTCAAAAGTATGGCAAAAAAGAACACAGAATAGGTGAACAAATTTGCCATAGAAGCAAAATGGGTATATAAAACAAGATTGCTCCAAGACCAAGAGAGAGAGAGAGAGAACCGTAGAGGACACAAGTCTTGGTTAGTGCATTTTATAGTGACTCGTAGCCTGTAGACAATAATCAATTGTGGTAAATAATGGGAATGCTAAAGACAATTGTATTAAAGCTTTTTTTGCGCATTAATTTGTGCAAAAATTCATGTATATTTTAACATAATAATTTACTCTTTCTATTTTACATACTTACTTTTTAAAACACCTCATATCAGATTATTTATTTTATTTTTATATCACATATCATTAAAATATTAAATTTTTTTTGATTTTTTAAATTGTTTCTGTTTCTTCACATACAACAACCATCATCACTCTCTTTTCTCATCCTTAGGATACGTAAAGAAAAAAAAAATGCAAAATGAACAGTGTCAAATGTAAATTTACACGATTACTGTAGCAAACTTGTAAAATTTACGCAATTATACACTGACTGATGTGGGTCATTTTTAGATAAAGTTGTGTACATTTTACACATTTTTCTATTATACACCCACTAGTATGGGTGCTCCAAGTTTTGTTCTATTTTTTGAAAAAGTGGTGATTTTAATAAGTACGGTATGAAATTAGGTTTTCTTTATATTAAAAAAAAAAAAAAAGCTTTTTGAAAAAGTTTTTTTTTTTTGGGGGAAAGTTGAATGTTTGTATAGAACTTTTCAAAAATTGTGGTTTGGGTGTAAATTACCGAAAATGACAAACTATATATGTAAGGTAATTCTTTCATAATTATGGTTTCACCTTCTTAATAATAATAATGATTTATTATTATCATTATTATAGTTTGTCTTATTTATTACTTTTGTTAGTGTCATAATTTTTTAGTTATTACTACTAATGGGTTAGAATCAGGTGTAACTTGGTGCAATTATCCCTCCCCACTCACAAAATATTTTTACCACTTTCACTTTCTAACTTTTTCTGACTTTTCTTATTTAATAATTGAGATTGAAAGTTACTTTTTTCAACTTTCAATACTTAGCCATTGAGAATTATTGCATATTAGGTGCAATATCTAGTATTAACAACTCCTTACAATAGTAATTAATTATTTAAGTCTTCATCATCATGTAGTACAAATTCAAAAAGAATATCAATGCATACCAATAATCAAGTTTAAATTGTACTACATCATAAAAAAAAAAAAAAAAAATGCAACTGGGAATAATAATTGCTCGAAATAGAATTAGCAATGCCATTACAAAGAAAAACTATATGGGAAGCTATTAAAAGATCTTATATTGTATTGAATTTAATTGTCATTGAAAAAGATAAAACTGTATATATATTTTTATTATTATTAATTAATGCAACTAAGCCCGTAAATTCCTTGGCACAACCAAGATGTGTAGATCATATAAAACTTTCTCAAACGTAACAATAGCCAATATTTAAAGTTTTAAACCATTAGCCATTATGGTGCGGTTTGGATTCAGCGTTTTCAAGTTTTATGCGTTCAAGTTTGAGTGTTTTTTTTTTTTTTTTTTTTTTTTTTTTTTTTTTTTTTTAAATTAGCGCTTGGTGCACCAAGGCATATGAACAGTAAAAAAGAGTGAACAGTAGCCATAATATTTGACTTTTCAGCACACCAGTGCATCCCATGCACTGTTCATGAGAACCACAAATTTCACTTTTCAGTAATTTTTTCATTAAAAATAGGTCTCATGGTACTATTCACACATTTAAAAATTATTTTACTACATTGTTTTCAATTTTCAATTATATTCAAACGGACCTTATATAGTACAAAAAGGTCCTACCAAACGTAGGCTTTGTACTCGTAAATCAAGAAACTACAAGAGTTAGTTTATGGTTAACCTAGAATTTTTTTTTTTTTTTTTTTTTTTTTTTTTTTTTTTTGTGAGAAAGGTTAACCTTGAATTCTATAGTAAATAGTCCTTACATTTTTTTTTTTTTTTGGAGAAACAAACACAC
Source organism: Quercus robur (assembly GCF_932294415.1). Classification (NCBI taxonomy): domain Eukaryota; kingdom Viridiplantae; phylum Streptophyta; class Magnoliopsida; order Fagales; family Fagaceae; genus Quercus; species Quercus robur. The sequence continues at coordinate 46,496,114 of NC_065539.1, read as the reverse complement.
ACACAAGAGAGAGAGAATAATCCTTACATTAGATTCATTGTAAATTAACTAAAGTGCTTAATAGTAAGAGTAATGTTACGACCACGAAAATTTTATAACATTTTTATAAACTGTTGTTATAGCTAAATTCTTACTGGTTTTTATCTGGACTCACTAATAACATCACTTTTTTATTTACCAACAATTACTCACCGCATCATCAGTTTGTAAAAGTTTTTGTATCTCTATATCTAATAGTAAAAATGTAGCAATAAATGACTTTTTACTATAAATATAGACCGTTAGGTTGAACCATGTCCATGTGAATCATTGCTTTTGTTATCTTATTTTCTCTTTTCAACCTCTCAATCACTCAACAATTTTAACATAAACATTTTATTGCTCATCATATAAACAGAACACTTTTACCAAAATGAAGTAGGCGAAAGCTGGCCAAACCAATTCACACAGAATGTAAAAATCACACAATTTAAGTTACAAAGTCTAAACTGAAAAGGCGACACCGCAAACAAAAAAACAAAACAAAAAAACATAGCATGTAAAGGGTATAAGATATTCTAATTCACCACCCTACAGTTCTTCCTAATTTCACCTTGTTTCTCATTGAGCACATCAATTGAACCCATGTGCACCATTGCAGCAGCAAACTTTGAAGCCCAAGCACTTGGATGGTTAACATTATTCTTCACCATCTTTCTTGTTAAAGAACTAATCCATAGCACTTGATCTGTAGCCAATAGCCCCTTGTAACTTTTTAAGTTCTTATAGTAGTTGTTATCAAGCCGGGTTGGTGTCGAGGGATCAAAAGGCACTACAGGATCAAGCATGGTGTTTTTTGAGGGTTTGGGGCATTGAGATTTTAAGAAATTAGCATAAGCAGGATTCATGGAGGGATCTTGTGCATATTTTGCATTGAATGAATATAAACGTTTTGAGAAAAGAGAGCAATGTGAGTCACCAATAGAGTGAGCCCCAGAGAGTGTGACCATTTCCTCAAGTGACAGCCCTTTTTGGGCAAAGTTGTTTTCCAATTGTGTCACATTGAAAAATGCATCAGGAAGATTTTTGTTTACTTCATCTATCAATGAGACCCTTCCATCAAAACGCCCTCCAGGGACATCATAGTGGATACCACCAGCACTGAATACACTATCTCGAGCTGCAAAGGCAATTATGTCGGCACATGAAACTGTTTGTGGGCATTGAGCTTCTATCTTGGCTTTAGCTTCGTCTATCACCTCAAATCCTTGTACTCCTTTGTTTCCCATGCTTTCTTTCTCTGCCTTATTCCCCGGTTTGGAATCAAGCAAAATAGAAGCATCACATCCCTACCACATAAACAATACAATCAAATTTGTTAGACCTCGAATTTCTATTCTAGGAGAAATTGATTTTTAAAAGGCAAAACTAGCAATAAGTATGGATGCACTTTTTATTCTTTATAATTTTGTCCTACCCGAATAGGCAATAGTAGATGTCACCATAGAGGAAGGTGATTCTATTATAAAAAAAATATTAAAATTATAACTAAATTGACGGTACAGAGCTTACAAATTGACATGCCATCAGCAACGTTATAACTATTTTTATACTAATGTTTAAAAGATATTACATAATAAAATTTATCATATTCAAATATACTTAGCATCTCTTGGTATTAGAACTTCACGGAAAGAGATAGATTATATATAGGCCATTAGAAACCTTATTTGGTTGAAAATTGATTTTAACACTTCCAATAAGCTTAATCCAAGAGCTGGATTGATTTTAAGAGCAATGGGATTTCTACATAATTTCAAAGAGGCATATATCCTTTTTGTAACATAAGGAAAATGAAAGTAAAAAGTATAATTACCCTTACAAAACAGTCATGGAAATGGAGCCTAATGAGGGCAGCAGCTATGCCAGAATCATTGACAAGTGCTTTTGTTACAGCACTCTTCACTATGGCCTCAGCTGATGGGCATGATTTCTGATAGAAACCAAGCTTCAAAGGCACTGAGAGTGCAGGAGAGTTCAAAAGTATGGCAAAAAAGAAGACACAATAAGTGAACAAATTTGACATAGTAGCAAAATGGGTATATTAAACAAGATTGCTCTAAGAAAGAGAGAGAACCGTGTGGTGTGGAGGACACAAGTCTTGGTTAGTGCATTTTATAGTGACTCACCAGATCAGCATGTAGACAATATTAAATCAATTGTGGTAAACCATGGGAATGCCAATTGCTAAAGCAGTCAATTGTATTGAAGCTTCCTTGGTTAGATCGTTTAATATAAACAAATGACAACATGTAATTAACAATTGCAAGGCGTGTGCCCGCCACACGATTCCCTAATATTTTTTTAATACTTTTATTATTTGTATAAAGACCGGAACCATATGAATTTCCCCGGGTGAACCTACTTTGAAATTACATTTATTGTAAATTTATTATAGAAAAGAATATACAAAATTCTTATGTGGTTTTTTTTTTCCCTGAAAAATACAATACCCTTTCAATGTTTTTATCATAGCACTAGAACTCCACGTGATAATGTTTTGTGCATGAACCGCTAATGATGCGTTTGGATAATTAAGTTACTGCAAACTAGTGTTTTAGGTTTAAAATAAGCTTTCTTAAAAAAGTTATGAGAAGTTGCTTTTATGAAATGAAGTTTTAGGTTTTAAAAATGTGCTTTTAGACTCCCAAAATGCCTAACCAAAAAGAGCCTAATTGTGTAAAACTTAATCTCCGCAGTTTTGAATTTAACACAAAATCTCTATACGATATTACTCTAAATGTAGACATATATCATCGCATGAGCAATTATATTTACTATTTATTTTCAAAAATGTTTAACATTTTATACATAAAATAATATTAAATGGGATTGAGTGTTACTTTCAAATTTAAGAGTTTTTTATTTTTTATTTATTTAAAGAGAACCAAAGATTTTGTATATTTTTTCTTTTATTGAATTTAAGTTAGAATGCGCCAGTGGTTTTCAACGAAAGATTAAAGTAAATTCAGGGGCGGAGCCAAGAATTTTTGTTTGGGGAGGCCAAGTTGCAACATTAATATATTTATCAAGACAACTCCATACAAACACATAAATACACATGCTTTTTTTATTATATACACACACTTTTTTATTTGATAAATTATATATATACACACACCCAACAAAAAAAGAGCTTAATATTTTCAATCAAAATTATGTTTGATAGCTATCTTTCATAAAATTAATAAAATACATTTTCACAATTTTCATAGTGAAATTCTTAAAAAGTTTCATTTTCTATAAAAATTATCAAATTTTATAGTAAAATTATTCAATTGAACTAATGTAATTTTCAAACACAAGAATGATCCAAAACTTGGAGGAACAAATTAGGCTCCAAACATATTTGAAGTTATTTTGCTTTGACCCATTGTGTGGCAACTAAAGAGACATTTCATGTGTAGTTTTAGTGACAATAATTTTTTAATGAGTCAATGACTTGTTAATCGCCACATAATAGATTGAAAAAGATAAATTTAAACATGTTTGGTACCAAACTTTTTCAAATATTTAACCGATATAAAAACACATTTTACAATAAAAAATATAATTGCGAAAAATAAAGTTGTCTCTATAACTATTAGACCATTTTTTTTTAAATCATCGTTGGACTAATTCAAATACTTAGAGGGGGCCAACTCTTATTTTTGTAGATTAAATTTTGAAAACATTAAAATAATTATATATATATTTAAAAAATTTCAAAATTTTGGGGGGGCCATGGCCCCCCCACCCTTCAACATGGCTCTGCCCATGAGAAAATTCAATAACAAACACAACTAGTTGTCTAATCTGTTTCTCAAAAAAAAAAAAAGTTGTCTAATCTAATATATTTTAAAGTTTCTATGTGGTTTTACAAAGACATGGTTCAACGAAAACTTAACGCGTCAAGAGACTATAGTTTATCTTTTTCTTCCTTTTTATTGGTATTATATATATATAATCAAAAGTTAAAGGTTTTTTTTTTATAAGCTTCAATATTTATTCAAACAAAGGCAAAGAACAGCCTGTCTTACAAGCAGCAACGATTAATGCCAGAGGGAGAGGTTTTCAAACTATGATGCGTGTTACTAGAAGAACATTTTAGTCTACCATATTTGACTAGGTCTTCCTATATTATACTGAGAAATAATGCCATGCATGTCTCTTGTTTTTTTAGGATGATGTGGTTGTCTAATTTTATATTTTTAATAGTTTGATATTTTTCATAGTTTGAACTCTAGATATCTTTATTGGAGGTATCATGAGTACTAACTAATTGAATTACAAAATTCTTTGTAATTCGTCTCATTTGAAATCATTGAAGTACTTTGTATAGTTAATAATTGTTTAAAATAAAATCAATGGGCTTGCATTACATATCACGACTGAGGTAGGCACTAAATAGACATTATATATTCAAGTAACTATGACTTTAATTAGACTTTAGAGAGAGGGGAAGAATGAAGAGGACACTAAAGAACTATGCAATATATAGTAATAGAGTCCATCACCTTTTTTTTCTTCTTCTTTTGAGAAACAAGTCAATCACTTAATTATATGGGTATAGGAAGAATAACTCAGGTTGTATCCAATAATTTCACAAGAAAGATGGACTAAAATCATAACGTGAGAGTTGGCAACTTATTTTACATGCCAAGTTCCTTTTGATTTGGTAAAGGGGTTGTGGGGATTTGGTTGAAAATTTTTTCAGTCATTGCAATGAAACAAATGCATGCTGGGCCAATAACTTTTTAAAGTAATCATACAATACTGTTAAGTTAATGACAAAAAAGTGTAGTTTTGGATTAACTTAGTTGATAAAGTTTCTATTTATCATATAGTTCACAATTCACATGAGATTTTATCCCACTTACACTAAAAAAAAAAAAAAAAAAACTCAATAGCGTTTTGAAATTATTATGAAAATAAATCATATTTGATTGTATTCATAATAAAAGAATCTGTAATGGAGAAGTATTAATACTACAATATATTTATTGCAGCATTTCCATGTTACAAAAAAATATGTTTGCCTTAACAAAAATTATGTGTGCAGATGTATTTGGAGTGGAAGTCCTTGATGCACATACCGGACAAGATGTTTGATGATATTGTCCTCCATGCATGTATTACATATACAGCATTGTCACAATTGCTAAATAAATAGTTTTTTTCTTTCTTTCTTTGAAAATCCTATAGTACCACAAGAGAATAAATTATGTTATACAACCATTACATATAATGCCCCTCTTATATATAAATGTGTGCTACTTAAAGTGTTTGTGGATCTCCTTGCTCTGACAGAGGCATTGCATGTAATAAAATCCGTCATTTTCTCTTCAAGGGAATTGAAAAGTTGAACCACCTGTACCTGTACTAGAATCAGCTGTGGCTATCTGAGGTGGATTAATGGAAACCCAAAGCAGAGAGAGTGTGATTGCAATGAGACCAGACCAAACAAACACAATGGTTGGTGTCTTTCCTCTCCTCCCCATCAAACCTTTAGCAAATGGGTACAAATGAGCCAACACCCAGAAGCTGAAAAATGCTCCACCAACAAACTTACTCCACTGAGGAACTGTGCTATACACTGTCCTTGAAAATGCAACAGCAATTGCAATGATATTCACCATGGCAATAACAATTGGTGGGATCATCAATGAGGTCCACTTCACAAGGTACAAGTCCGCAAAAGCGTCATCAATGTCCTCTCCTCCTGACTTAGAAGTCAATGTGAAAGAAATATCAATCCCTGCAATCACTTTTAGTAGGCCTTGTACCACAGCAGCCAAGTGAGCACTGGTCCCAGAAATGAGCCAAAATTGTTCATTCCTCCACCACTCTTCTAATGCAATACCAGACCATTTCACTTCTAGGATAGCTAGACCCATGAGGCATAGGGTTATGGTAAGCAAGTAGATCAAAAAGGACACACTTAGAGTTTGCACAATGAAGTAACCAGAGAAAAGTGAGAGTGCAGGGAGGAAGCAATAGACAATGAGGAATATTGAAGTAAAGGGGTAGACACCAACATTAAGGTAAGCCAGGCGTTGAAGAAGCTTGAGCTGCCTAGAACCTAGCAAAGGATTGTTTCTAGAAAAGAAAATCTCAACAGAACCAGTGGCCCAACGAAGCACTTGGTGAAGCCTATCAGTGAGGTTAATTGGAGCTGAGCCATGAAATGCATCACGCTTGGTGACGCAGTACACTGAATGCCACCCTCGGTTGTGCATTCTATACCCTGTTACCACATCTTCTGTGACTGAACCATAAATCCATCCCACACGGTCACCCCATTCTGTCTTGTCCTCATACCTATCACGGAAATGGTAACATGCAGTTTCATCATGTAATTACTTGTTGTGTCTAGGCTTTTTTTTTTTTTTCACAAAGGTAGAGCTAGGGGATAGAATAAGTATAAGTAAACAACATTTTTCATAATTTTTGGTAAGTCATGTTGTGATTGGTGTATGATAAAAGTGGTGTAAGTGGTGAACCATAGGAAAATGAACATTAACATTTTCTGGATTCCACTAATAAAAATCCACTAATAATCTACCGCTACCAAAAGGTTTTATACTTCTTACTTATTGATTAATACATATACACACACACACACACAAACTATTTCATTTGTAAGGTTTTCTTGACCCTTTGCATAATTAATTTCTGTTTTATATGATAATGTGTTTGGTTCTTACTCAAATTTCGACCAAGATTGAGGAACTGAAATTATTGGCACTCGTGCATTGCAGCTCTTAAGAAGCATGATTCTGATAGTAAGATTCCAATCACATGAATATAATATAGTACTAATTGAAAGGCAAGCAGGCATACCAGCAGGAAATGACAGAGACAGCTTCAGCAACAGCTGCAGCATCAAGAGGATCACGCGGGGCCCTGAGAATACCAGGAGGCCTTCCATACTTAACTGCAGAATGATCAGCAAGGGGTCGGCCGTGAAACTCAGCAACGGGTATGGACTCAGCCAGCAACGTAGAATTTCCAAACCGTTTCGGCAGATGATTTACATCAAGTTCAGGATCAAAGTCATTGGGCTTCAAGGTTTGCATTTCAGTCTCAGTACTTTGAACAATCTTGTCGGGTTTTGGTGGGTCGAAACCATACAGTGCAAACCGCCTGAACATGCAGCCAGTTCCCACATAAACTGGACCCTGCATATTCAAATATGATTTTGTTATAATTTTCCAACTTCTTGGCCAAACTATCAAATCTTTTTTTGAAAATTAAAAATAAAGGACAGGGTTTGTTCCATAGACATTTTTCTTTATCATCTTGCCAAAACACCAATTGAGATTTTATAGAGGTAATTCAATCTAAGTATGCTATTCAATAACTAGAGATTTTAACCGTTGAACTAACTAAAATCCACTTTAATTAGTTAATTAAACAGACGTTGAATAAGTTGTGCACACACAACATCATCCTCCAACCAGTCTTGTGGGAGGAAGTCTCAATCGTGACATGGTTCATATAGTGTCATACCTGAATACCATCAAGGGCACGCATGTTGCCATCAAAGAACACAGTATTATGGTTGGCATATCGGTCAGAAGGATCAATTCCTTCAAATCTTTGAGGGAATTGAATGTAGCAAATGTTCTCGCCTCCACGATCCATCATGAAGCACATTCCTTCGCGGATAGCTTTGCAATTGAAAATGTAGTGATCACAGTCAAGATTGAGAATGAATGGGCCATTGGACAGGATGGCCGAAGCTCGTACCAAGGCATTCATGGCACCAGCTTTCTTGTTATGATCATAGCCCGGCCGTTTCTCACGTGATACATATACAAACATAGGGAGGCGTATGTCCACATCACTGAAGTCTATGATCTTCTCATCTGTCCTTCCCATTAGTGGATCATTACTAGGGGGCTTCAACATCACCTGTGCATTGTTTAGTACTTGAAAGTCAGGGCTCTAGGTATATGATTCATGAAACAATGAAATGATAATCCTAATGGTATAATAATAATAAGACAACAGAGTAAAATGCACAAATAGTAGTAATAAACATGAGTGATATCAGGAATTTTACCATATAATCCATTCAAATTGACACGTGATCAATTACATAAAAGTAATTCAAACATCTCTCAAGTTTTTTGAAGCAACACCCATCACATTCATTGCTACGTCAAATTGTAAGCATATTTATAATAAAAGTCTTCCACTTAGCAAGCAAAGGAAGAGTGATTAATCTATGCAAGTGTGTACCTGAAGAATTCCTGCATGGTCACCTTTGGAATGTTCAGCATAAGGTATTGTCCAGGTACCAGGCCAGTGTGTTCCATCAGCCATCCATGTGGCTTTGGGGACCTTTATTGGCTCCCCAGGTTCACTTCCACTCTCCCTCATATGCTTCAACACCTTCATTTCCTCTCTTGCATTGAATGCTTCTGATCTCCTCCTAATCGAGTCTGTAAGCCCATTGATCCTTACCTTAAACTCATCAAACTCTCTCTTAACCTTCCTCCTATCCTTCACAAAATCCAATCTGCTTTTGTTCTTAGTTGGGTCAACTTTCAAGCCGAAGTAAGTCTCAGGATTCCTAGGCTCAATATTATGTTTTCGACAAAATGGAACCCATAAATCAGCAAAGCTTGCAGCCTCAGCCATTGCCTCAAATGTAAGGAGTGCCCCTCCATCATCAGAAACATAACAAGCTAACTTTTCCACAGGAAAATCAACTGATAGAATTGAAAGAATGGTACAAGCTGTGACAAGAGGTGGTTCTTTTTCAGGATCAGCTGTGGACACAAATAAGTCAACACCAGGAAGGTCAGAGCGGCCTGTGGGATTGGAAGGTGATGGCATATCAAATTTTTCACGTAGGACTTCAAGGTCAGTAGAACGGTTTACTGGGCAGATCTTAGGAACTTGGTCAAGGATCCATGAGAAGGCAAACCATAGCTCACACACTACTGACATAAACCACAACCATACTGCATCAGTGTTTGGATTTGTGATTCTCCAATGCAAAAAGAAACCCAGCACCACTAACCGAATAACGATCAACAACCTGGGCAATGTTTTAACTCTTTGTCATTTAATAGCACATGAGCTTAATACAATATTAGGCATAAGACAATAACTTTTAAGCCAGATATTTTCTTTTTTATTTGTGAGATTTTCACTTAAATTTTTTGTTATATTTTGTCTATTGCTAGTAAAAAAATTTAACAAAGGAATCATTAAATTGTCTTGACCTTCACAAGTAAAGATGGATTTACTTAAAATCAAATTAATAAGATATATTTTTTTCACATCAATAGCATATAAAGCATAGTATTAAAAATAAATAAATAAATAAACTTATTTATCTAAAATGTGATGTGTGATAAAGCTTAAGGCTAAGAGGAAAATAGAAGTTTAATGAGGACTTATTGGAGAAGAGATGCTTTTAGAGATAAAGTGAAAGTGTATTTGTGAGTAATTTTTCTTTTGTATAAGATGAAAATATTTTTTTAATCTATAAAGAATAATAATAATCTATGAGAATATTTTTTTTATATGTACATATAATATAAAAATATAACACTAAAATTGGGGTTTTCTTCCATTTGGGACCTTGTTGTAATGTCACATACATTTAAAATGTTCATTTTTCCCCCAGAGAATAACAAATAAATTAAAAATGTAACTTGCATGTAAATTACCTGTAGGGGCTTATGATGGCTGTTGGAATTGGCAATTTTCGACTTAGGGGCTTCCAAGGCTTATCCATTGATTCCATCATGCCCCCCTTGAAGCCATTATTATCATCATCATCATCATACATGTCATCTTGGGGCCAAAAAGCATTTCCAACTCCATAGGTACCTTTTGTCTCAAACAACCACCTGTTGTGGTCAAAATCTCCAGTTTGGTTCCTCTTCATCATAGACATATTTTTAGGATCCCTTTTTGACCCATCTGGGCCTGGCAATTGCAGTGTTCCATTTGAATAATCTTGTGGCTCATCCTCATCTACTTTGTACAACTCCTTGCAACCTGGGCACGTACCAGTTTCTTTTTGTGCATCCAAGTAGCAATCTCTACATATTTTGAACCTACACAACGCGTTTTAATTGAATGTTATCTACTCATTTTATTCCTAGCTAACAATCTATATATCCTTGGCACATTAGCCTTTCTGGCATTGCAAGTGAAGGAAAATGAGAAGGCCAAAAAAAAAAAATATATGGCGTTCGCCTTTGTATTATTAAGAAAATTTTGTTTTTTAAAATTGGGACAAAAATGCATTTTCAAATCCCAATTCAAGGGGTGCTATTTTTTTGAAATTGCCAGATTTTTGCATTTTCATATGATAGATTTTCACAACTACACTTTTCATAGATTTTACCAAATGCTCAATTGCGTTTTTTAAAATCATCATGTTTTCAAAATGAAAATTTTAAAATTGTTATTTTTTCAAAAACTCAAAGCTTTCAAACAATTGATCCAAAGTGGCACTAAATATGCATAAATATATGTACAAAAAGAAGAGCACATACCTACACTCACAAGGCGTAATATCATGTCCCCTTTCATCCTTCATGACCTTACCATCACAAGCAGGCATGGCACATGCTGAGCCCTTGGCTCCAGCCATCTGAGGATGAGTGACCTCCGACTCTATAACCTTGTCCATGAGATGTGCTCGTGTCACGCTATTGAATCCCCCCGTGAAAAGGGAATTCGATACGTATTGTTCTTCGGCCTTGGCTGCCACGGACGTATCCATTGGCTGATTGTCCGGCGTGGGAGGAATGTGCACGGTGTAGTTCATGTAATCGGCGGATAACTCTCCTGACATATCAAGGTCATCTCTTGAAAGACTAACATACCTTCCACTTGAAGTTCTTCTTGCAAATTTGACGGTTTGTGAACTACGTTGAGACCCATCAGAACCTGCAGGGGTACGTAAACTTTTCTTTGATGGTTGGGTAGATAGGGACGCCATTGTAATATCTGAATTGCTATTATATCATGCCAATGTTAATCTATCACGTTTGCATGAAAAAAGTTACAAAATAACCTTTATTATTGCATTCTAGCTGATACAATTGATAATATTTTTCAGGAAATACATGCACAAGGCTTTTCAAAACTCTTCTAGATCGACAATAAAGTGCCGCTTGGGAAGATGTTGAACTAGCACGTGAGGAAAAGAAATTTATTGGGTTACATTAATCTCTAATAAAATTGTTCTGCATGCATTCCAATGATTTGAAAAATTCCGATTGAATCAGGCGTGGTGGAAAATTAAGCTGTGTATTTCATCAAGTTTCTTCACCACCAACGCTGGAGAGCAATAGTTAGGAATTTTGATTGGAGAGAGAGAGAGATGTGGGAGTTTCCGAAGAAGATGAATTAATGGTGAGAGACCAAGTCTTAAAATGACCATTTTTAGAGTGTTATGCTACGGGTTTTAAGGACTAGTGCGTGTTTGTTTGTGGAGGGGATTGGAATAATTACCTTTCACAGCATTTTTATAACAATTTTACAACAAATTCTAAGTAACAAGTCGTTGTTGATGGATGAAAATTGATGTCAATAGTGGATCTAGATTAAAACCAATAACAATTTGTCACTTAGAATTTGTTGTAAAATTGTTGTGAACCTAACATTACTCATACATACCTCCCACAGTCTGTTGGCCATATTGTTTTTCTTGTTTCTGACTTTTTTCCTTTTCTTTCTTTCTTTCCTCTTCTTCTTTCTCCCCACCCTCACCCTAAATTGGTAAGTTATATATACCCACTTTGTTGTTTTAATTCATTACCATATATTATTTTATATATAAAAAAAGCCAGTGATTAAGTATGCCTAAAAATGTAAGTCTTCACTTCTCCAAAAGTGCTACTGCCAGTTTGCCAAGTTGGTATAACTCAGTAAACGCATGACATAGAAAAATTATCTCATTAGATGGTCTTACGAGGCCTCTCTCTCACAACACGTGAGATAGCATTGTCATCGAGCCTTTATTAGACTTGTCGAAAGGTTTTTTTTTTTTTCGTAGACTCTATAGTTTTATTGCCTTTTGAAAGGATGCCTTTTAGTGGGATTGTGTGTGGGTGATGAAGCTAAATGGGACGAGGGAATCTTGGGCGAAAAAAAGATACCTGTTTTTATTTCTTATATATGGTAAAAGCACATCTATAGGAAAATTCAAAACTTCCTTGAGATTTTATTATTATTATTATTATTTTATTTTCCTTCTTTTTTGAGAATCAAATTTCCTTGAACTTGTAATACATACAATTGATGACAAAAAACACATAGGAAATTTGTAAATCAAACAAATTTCACGTTAAAAGTGAGCTTAATTTTGCTCCTCTCAAAATTTCTCTTAGAGAGTTAGGGGTGGCAATTAAGATTAATTATACAATACAAATCCTTCTCTTGCTTTTTGCCTCTACCCCTTTGCATTATCCTATGAATATGATGAATGATGATGTTGATCTCAATTAGTTCAACCCGCAACTAGCAAGATTTTCCATAACAATAAGAAGGCCTGTCCACGGGTCAGGTCGGATCGAGTTTGTGCCCAACTTGCATCTGACTCGACCAAATCGGGTGGATGAAATCTCAACCAGCCACCGACCGAGAGGATGATCGGATTGGGCAGGTTGGAACTTCAACAGACGGTGGGCGGGTCAGTCGGGGTCAAAGATTTGGAAAATGGCAAGAATCTGGCATGAAAACAGGGAAAAAACAGCTAGAATCTTTGAGGTCTCGCTAGATACAACCTAATCTGGGCCATTTTTGGCAAGATTGCGGCCAGATCCGACGAAATCTCACCAAGATCTTGACGAAAATGGTCTGGATCTCATCGGATCTACCAAATATCGCCGTAAATTTTGTGGGTCAGTCGGATTGGGTTGATCGGATTTTCGAGAAGGAAAATTGACATCTAACCCGCCAAACTTGGGTTTTGGAGGAACAAACCCGTCACCGACCGCCAAAGAAGTCGGTTCAATTGGTGGCAAGTCAAGTTCGGTCGATAGCAACAAGTGGGTTAGGTTGGCCAGGTCTCTGGACAGCCCTAACAATAAGTAATAATAGTATTACAAAATTACATTAGAAAAATAAAAGAGGGTATTTAACTTTACCATTGCCATGACATGAGCAATAATGTGCTAAGATTACACACTTTCACACATACTTTGCCACAACTAACTATGTTATAGATTGTGAGTGGTGGAGGAAAAATGATAAGTCCGTATGATAGTGATAGACAACAATTCACAGTCTGTCACATAAGACAATTACGTTAAAGTATGTGATACTAACATTATGGATGACACGGGGAATTGAGATAAAGGACACTTATATAGATATGACAGCCATAAACTTTGATACCTTGGAGGTGCCTGTTCCATGTCAGAGTTGAATGAGTGTCACCACCTACGTATTTCATGGAACCTATGAATCAATGTACCATTCCTGGATTGCTGGATGACTTGGCTTTGAGATGTTTAGCAAAGTTGTCCCATGGACACCATCGAGTTTTTGAATCTGTCTCAACAAAGCAGAGAGATTTAATCCCAAGCTCCGACTTTGCCAATTTTTAAAGCTAGAGAAGGAAGGATGGTGTGGAAATTGGCTATTTGTTCTTATTGAAGGCTCTAGCAACGAGTGGGTTGCATATGATCCTGAATCTGATATATGCAAACACCATGGTCTCATTTTGCATGCAGTGTTATGAGCCCTTGACAGACAAGTATGTTTAATTATATGTTCATTTTTTAATCTATGTCATACTCTTTAAACTTCATTCCGGTAGCTGATTAATAGTTGTCAATTGCTTCTTCGTTTCTTTTTAGCTATTGCTTGCAGGTGTACTCTCACCTCAATAGCAATTTGATGCATTCAATAACAAGAAACTTTCCCAAGAATTTATTGAATGGCGTGCACACTAGTTTTGTACAGATTTAAGTTTCCTCTTTTTCTTCTTATTTTCTGATAATTTATTTTTAATTTTTTTTATGAAGTGGAACCTCACCTAGGTAGGATCTTATGAACTCACTCTTGGAGAGTAAAACATAGATAAACAAGAATAATTATACAATTTTTAAAAGTACAAGAATGACATGCTTCCTCCTCTCACATAATAGTAGATACTAATAATTAAATTTATGGTGAAACTTACTATTTGTGTAGGAGTAAAGAATTTGTCCTTATTGTACTCATAAAATATTGTATATTCTTCCTGCAATTGAACAAAGAAAGTAAACTAAATCCAACATTGCATGTCATCAACTAGGAGAAAAGGCACACTAGAATAAAATCTTTTGTTCCACTCTTAACTACAGAATTGAGAATGCTATGTATCTTCTTTTTTCTTTTTTGGATGTTTTATAATGAAAGATAAAATAGAACTTGTGGCATGTTGTGAATTGTGGAGTATAAAGTGGAACACTCAAAATGGAACAGATGATTTTCATTAGGCATACAATACACAAAACCATTATTCACTCCTCAATATTAGTCATTTATTCTATTTTGAGAAGTCCTAAAATATGGTATTTTTTGAAAAATGAATGGACATTTATGATTTCCTCAACTAATCCTCGTCAATACCCATTTTTCATTTTAATTTAATACAAAGAGGATAGTTTTAAAAGCCTATATATTTTTGTGGGGGGTAAAAGACTAATAGGCTCACGTCGATGTCTACACTGGGCCAGGGGCCCAGCCCAAGGAAAAATCCCTCCTTGGTCATGAGAAGGAAAAGCCCCTCCTCTGCCATGTGGAGAATTCTCCTCGGCATGGATATAGCCGAGGATGAGAGAGGCATCCTGCCATTGGTAGTGACACTCCATATCGTTCCACAGAGCAGGAAAAGCACTAAAGCAGAAAAGGATAACAGAGAAAACGAAAGTGTCTAAGGGAAAGGCTGTCATTATTGCATTCAGTGCCTTGTGCTTGACATGGCCATACTTCTTTGTCCTTACAACCACTCCCAACAACTAGAGGGAAGGGCTAATGGGACAAACACTTACCCCAGGGACCCTATTCAGAAGGAAGGAAACTATTATAAAAAGGGAGTAAAGAGAGACAGAAGGGGCGGGGTGGAGATCCCCCCAACACACCAGAGGCACCAGAAAAAACTTCTCGGATCGTGCCGAGGACCAATTTTCTATGGAAAACTCAGTCCTTGAAGAACACCGTGATGACCGTTGTCTATACACTAAAGTCTAGCTCTTTGGCCCACTCTTTACAAATTCATTGTACCGGACTCGCTGGTCTAAGGTCAGATGCATCTTGGGATTGGCTAGAAAAACGTGACCCTTCAATTGACGCCGTCTGTGGGAAGAGCTTGTGCGTTAGCAAGTGCAACGGCTAATCATGGTGGAATCAAGCTCCTGCCAGTAGGAGTCCATCCGGAAGACCATTGTGGCGGTGGTACAAGCTGCATGAAAGCCTCCCCATTATTTCCTAAAACACATCGTCATTGTCGTAACTCGGCTTCCACTCGGGTCCACACTTCGAAGTGTTGATTACATGGGAAGGGTTGCTAAGCGAAACGTGATCCTAGGGGCTTCTGACATCAAATGTGTGCCCCGCGCACTTGACAAGGGGCTAATTCTCGCAGGCCTAGTAGTCCAGTCCATTGAGTCCCCTCCGGAGAAAGAAGCTGAGAGTCACTCCAAAAGCCTAAATGCTAAACAGAACCAAGGTCTTACATGATCCTCAGACTCAAACCTATAGGGAAACTAGTTACTCTAAAAGCCTAAGTGCTAGACAGAACCAAGACCTTGCATGGTCCTCGGACTCAAACCTATAGGGAAACTAGTCACTCTAAGAGCCAAAGTGCTAGACAGAACCAAGGTCTTGCGTGGTCCTCGGACTCAAACCTATGAGGAAATTAGTCACTCCAAGAGCCTAAGTGCTAGACAGAACCAAGGTTTTGCATGGTCCTCGAACTCAAACTTATGGGGAAACTAGTCATTCCAAGAGCCTAAATGCTAGACAGAACCAAGGTCTTGCATGGTCTTCGGACTCAAACCTATGGGGAAACTAGTCACTCCAAGAGCCTAAGTGCTAGACAGAACCAAGGTCTTGCATGGTCCTCGGACTCAAACCTATGGGGAAACTAGTCACTCCAAGTGCTTAAGTAATAGACAGAACCAAGGTCTTGCATGGTCCTCGGATTCAAACTTATGGGGAAACTAGTCACTCCAAAAGCCTAAGTATTAGACAAAACCAAGATCTTGCATGGTCCTCGGACTCAAACCTATAGGGAAACTAGTCACTCCAAGAGTCTAAATGCTAGATAGAACCAATGTTTTACATGGTTCTCGGACTCAAACCTGTGGGGAAATTAGTTACTCCAAGAAAGGTCTAAGTCCTAGGCAGAATGGAGGTCCTGCGTGGTCCTCGGACCTCCGGCTTTATGGAAATTAACACACAATGGTACCTTCCTAAGTGTTTAGACTAGGTACAATCATGCCTCGGTCCCTGGACCAGACACCTAAAGCAAGTTAAAGCTACGAATATCATCGGAAACATGGAAAAGAACTCTAGCACCCGTCGACCCCCTCGGATAATTTATTTTAGATTACACGTCCTCGGACAGTCACCCCGTTTATAGTATGGAACATGCGGTTGTCATCCCGGTTAGTTTTATATAGTTAATCCACTTAAAGTCGGCATTGTTGTGCCCGTCAATTTTGATAAGTTCAAAGTGATAAGTTCAAAGTGATAACTCTTTACTAACAAAGGCATCGATTCTAAGTACTGTTCGAAAGAAAAGATACCAGCACATCCATTCCAAAAAAAATTATTGCAGAAAAGAAAGGATACACAAAATGAGATAAAATCATCTTTTATTACATAAAAAAGTAGTACAATATACATAAAAAGGGCTTAGACAAGCCTATATCAGAAGCTAACTAAAATAAAAAGGGGGGGGGGCACACGGGAACGATGAATCCTCAATCTAGCTCCAACAGTAATAGCGCAAGTACGGATGGCACCGACGATGGAAGAGAAGAAGAAGCAGAGGTGCCTGATCCATGACCTTGCTCTAACAGCAACCGAGCAAGTTTGGATGGCACCGGCGGTGGAAGAGAAGAAGAAGTAGGGACGCCAAAATCTCCATACTTGCTCTAGCAGCAATCGAGCAAGTATGGATGGTATCGGAAATGGGAAGCCCAAACCCTCACATGAGTGGCACACAGCGCCGGATAAAAATCCTAGTGCTGTCGCACCAAAAATCTGATGGGACCTCCACCTACTTCGGATTTTGGCTGAAGGAAGAAGAGACTTCTTTCTTGTCCTATCGAGGGGAAGAAATATCTCTAGCCTTTGTCTCCCTTATCCTAACTGGGCCATTCTGAATCTCGGAGATACCAAAGGCTTCTAAAGAGGGTTTGGTTCCCTCACCCTCACCCTAAACATGACCATTTCACTCCCTAAACCTTAGTCACACTTATAATGGGGACTTTGGGAACATTTGGAGAGTTAGGAACCTGAAAAGCTCAAGGGTTTGCAAATAAAGGGGAATGACCTCCCACCGTACGTCTTATATAGGAGGCAAAACCTGGTGGCAATCAATTCACCCAAATCCCTAAGAAGGAATTACAAGTGAAATAAATCTTGCTCAACTTCCAGAATAGTCTTCAGCCGTTGGATTTATGTCATCTCACGAAAGGGCCCTAATTAAAGCGCGCCTCATGTACCAAATGACAGAAACGCGGCTTGGATAGACTAAAAGAATGTCTCATAGCCAGAAACGCGCCTCAGGCAAACGAAGAGACTCTGGCATTAATGGAGGACAAGACTTGGCAAGTTGTGACAGAGGCCCGATGTCACCAAAACCCTCCTCTCCGTCTGAGGAGCCGGATAGCAGGATTTTGAGGAGCTATTGTGGGGGGTAAAAGACCAATAGGCCCACGTCGATGTCTATACTAGGCCAAGGGCCCAGCCCAAGGAAAAATCTCTCCTCAGTCATGGGAAGGAAAAGCCCCTCCTTGGCCATGGGGAGAATCCTCCTCGGCATGGATATAGCCAAGGATGAGAGAGGTAACTTGCCATTGGTCGTGACACTCCATATCATTCCACAGAGCAATAAAAGCATTAAAGCAGAAAAGGACAATGGAGAAAACGAAAGTGGCTAAGGGAAAGACTGTCATTATTGCATTCAGTGTCTTGTGCTTGATACGACCATACTTCTCTATCCTTACAACCACTCCCAACAACTGGAGAGAAGGGCTGATGAGACAAGCACCTACCCTAGGGACCCCATTCAGGGGGAAGGAAACTACTATAAAAATAGAGTAAAGAGAGACAAAAGGGATGGGGCGGAGACCCCTCCAACACACTAGAGGCACCAGAAAAAGCTCCTCGGATCATGCTGAGAACCAATTCTCTCTGGAAAACTCAGTCCTTGAAGAACACCGTGATGACTGTTGTCCATATACTAAAGTCTAGCTCTTTGGCCCACTTTCTACAAATTCATTGTACCAGGTTCGCTAGTCTAAGGTCCCATGCATCTTGGGCTTGGCCAGAAAAACGTGACCCTACAATTTTTTTTAAAAGATGATATGTAAAAAAATTTCAGTTTGGAATAATTTTTTTTTCTTCTGTTTTTAATTGAATTGAATGAAATTTCAGTTTGGAATAAAAAAATATTTTTGATCTGATCTTTGATTTTTTGAACAGAGAAAAATAATCGGAGAGAGAGAGAGTTTCCTTTTTATTTTATTTTCAATTTTTTGGTTGACATGGTAGTTTTTTTTACTATTATTTTAAACGCCACGTAAGCATCATCTGTGCCAACAATGCAAACTGTTTGCACGTAAGCATTTTCTATTAGTGAGTTAACGATAAAGACCAAATTGATTGTAAATTGAAAATAATATGGACTAAATTTACTACTACCAAAATGTAGGGACCAAATTGACTGTAACCTCAAAATATAAGGACCAAAATAATGTTTTCGCTTTTAATTTAATATCAAGAGGATAGTTTTAAAGCTTATATGTTTTTTTAAAAAGTTTTTTATAAGTGCAATAGAATTTGAACTTATGACGGTCACTCTATGATGAATAAAATTTTAAGATTTCATAGAGTCTATGTGTGTGTGTGTGTGTGTGTGTGTGTGTGTGTATGCATGCAAAATAAATTTGAAGACTAAAGTTTAATTTGGCCCTTAAAGTTTGGGGTTGTTTTAATTTTGACGTTTCTTGTTTGATTTATTTTTTTATTTGGCCCCTTAAGTTCATTTTGACAATTTATTTTAGCCCCTAATGAAAATTAAAATTTTGAAAAGTAAAAATTTGAAAAGTAAAGGGCCAAACAAAAAAAAAAATTGAATCAAACATGAATAGCCAAAATGAAAATTTTAAAATTTAAAGGACCAATATGAAAATGAATCAAACATGAAGGGTTAAAATGAAAATTCAAAAGGTGAATTGCCAAAATGAAAACAAAATAAATTTAAAGGTCAAAAGTGTACTTTAGTCAAATTTGAAATTATAGGGTCTACTTCATGATTATTGCTTTATATCACTAGGTCCAGGTATTGATTGGATTTTTTAGTGCGGGAGAGATTCGAACCCAAATCCTTTATTTGATGGCAGAAAATTACTATTTGAAAATTAGACCGTCGGTCAAACCAGTTCAATTGGGAACTAAACTTAGAACCAATATGATAAAAATTGAAAATTGGTATCTTTTTTAGTTTTTTGATTATTTTGGTTTTTAAAACCATGCAAAATTTTTTACTAGTTGAGCTAAATTGACTAACCCTTAAAAATTTGAATCTTATGGAGATGACCAACAAGGATGGAGGAGTATTTGACATCTCATTACAAAACCATTATTTTGTATTTGTTGCTTTGCTGTTTGATCAATAGTTCATGACTATATTTTTGCACTTGATATCTTCGTAAACTTTTCCATAGATATGGTACACACTACACGGTAAACGAATCCACAAGACAGTCGGTGGTCTGTTCTTTTGTAAAGTGCGGAAAAATTCTGCTTTATATTATGTCACTAACCCATATTTGTTTGCTTTAGTTGCTTCGGTTGAAAGATACAATAAATTCTTTTCAAAAAAAAAGAAAGATACAATAAATTTTCCACACAGCCTTTATATAGACTATAAAATATAAATACTATACAGTTGGATTTAATGCAATTTATTGCAATCCCAAATCACTTAGGAATGAGCAGCCTGAATGCAGTTGAACATTTAAAACTTCATTTGATTTGGGTGAAAAAGTGAAAAAATAGGAGTGAAAACTAAAATGAGAGATGTTTGGTTTGAGTGATTTTGGCAGAGGAGAAAATGGGGGTGAGGGAGTTTTCTCCCCAAGCTTGCCACTTTTTTATACCCCAAAATAGGGAGAAAATGTAGGAAAAAGAGCCAAATAAGGGAACTTATCTTAATTACTATTTTACCCTCACTTTTTATAGGTTGATTTATTTATTTATTTAATCTTTGTTTTTTTTTTGGTGAAAGACGATAACATTAAAGAAAGCTAAACAACAAAAGAAGAGTCAGGACATATCCTAACGGAATACATCCCATTGAGGTCTCCCTCAAAAACATCTAAAATGTCCACAGGCGGACTATCATATCTAAGGAAACTAGCAGACATCCTTAAGCTTTTCTTGGCTAGACCATCAGCACATTGATTTGCTTGCCGGAAGCAGTGCTTAAAACGGAGACGATGGAATTTGCTGATCAAAATCCTGCAATCATCTAAGATAGGAGAGATAATGTTATTAACATAATTTGGATTCCCTACAACATCAACAATGGTCTTGGCATCCATCTCAACTTCAAGACAACTAATGTTTAAGTTGCAACAAAGTTGAAGGCCTTCACGCAAAACCCACAACTCAGCAGCAAAACTGGAAGTGACCCCAATCCGCTTACTGAAACCAGCAACCCACTGCCCATTTGCACTTCTTACCAAGCCCCCATAACCAGCTAGCCCATGAAGCCCCATGCAAGCCCCATCCGTGTTCAGTTTCTTCCAACCTTGCTCCGGTCTCTCCCACCGAATAAATCTAGTAATTCTCCTAATTCCTAGCCTAGGCGAAGCCACACAATGAAAATACTCTTTAGCTTGGTACCCAATCTCTGCAACCAGCTTTGGACTCCTAACTTTCCCACTAAAGATGAAAGCATTCCTACTCTTCCAAATGTTCCAAATAGCAAAGGGAAAAACCACCTTCCAAGGCAAACCCAAATCATGCAGAATAATATTCGATCTACCAATAAGAGACAACCAATCTAACAAATTGAAGTGCCAAAAGTCAAAGTTAGAAGCATTTACCCCAAGCTGGTTCCAAACTAGCTTCAAGTGGATGCAATCTCTCAAAGCATGAAGAATGGTTTCTACACCATTACAGCAAAAAGGACAAGCCTCATCTTGGACCACTCCCCTATTCCTTAAACAATGTTTAACACCAATACTATTATGGGCACACAACCAAAGAAACATTTTAATTTTTGGAAGCAAATCTGCCTTCCTAATCCAACTAGCTGAAAAGGTACTAGTATTAGAAGACTCCATAACAATCCCATAAGCACTTTTGACATCAAAAACCCCCTTAGGAGATCCGGCCCAAGTCAATTTATCTGAGCCACCACCTAAGGTCGAGATAGGAATTGCACTAATCATCCCTTTGATTTCATCAGTTAATTCAAAAGTAGTTTTTTCCCAATCCCAGCCCATATCAAGCATAATGTCTTTAACTTCCAAACCATTTGCTTCTTGGGAAATAGGACCTTGGATCAACTTCCTAAGGGGTCCCCCATTTGTCCAATTGTTGTGCCAAATATTCAGGTTACTATTTTTTGACACCAACCATCTACTACCCTTATTA
This sequence comes from Quercus robur, assembly GCF_932294415.1. NCBI lineage: Eukaryota > Viridiplantae > Streptophyta > Magnoliopsida > Fagales > Fagaceae > Quercus > Quercus robur. The sequence goes on along the minus strand of NC_065539.1, from coordinate 46,474,229 downwards.
AAAGTGTTCTCCCCTTTCTTCAAAGCTGCCCAAGTTGAAGAACAAGGGAGAGCATTAGCATTTGCAGCTTCTCTCCTTCTTTGGCTGCAATATTTCATCTTCAAAACTCCTACCCATGGAGCCTCCCCTTTCGTATGAAACCTCCAATTAAGTTTGGATAAAAGAGACACGTTCCTTCCTTTGGCTGTTTGCAGGCCCAAACCCCCTTCCTCCTTAGGCTTCGTAACTTTCTCCCAACCAACCCAATGCATCTTCTTGGCTGAATCTATAGACCCCCAAAGGAAGTTTCTATTAATTCTATCTAACCCATCCAATACCCTTCCCGGAAGGTGAGTGCATTGCATGATGTACGAAGGGATAGCAGCCAAGGAAGATTGAATGAGCACCCTACGACCAGCCAAGGATAAACAATTTGCCTTCCACCCAACTAATTTCTGTTTCACCCGATCCAAAATAAAGTCATAATCATGAGAAGAAGAACCCGGTTGCTTAAGGGGAAAACCCAAGTACTTCCCAAGAAAAGGCGTAGAAGCAAGCCCCAAGATATCACAAAGAGATTCTCTAGTATCCTTATCCACATTTGGAGAAAAATACACCCTCGACTTAGCTTCACTCACCGTTTGACTAGAAATGCTACAGAAAGTATCCAAGACATCTCTAATGGCTGCACTATTCACCCCATCTGCTTTAGCAAAAAGAATCAAATCATCTGCAAAAAACAAATGTGAGAACGCAGGACCACTTTGAGAAGCCTTCACTGGCTGCCAAAGGTTCCTACTACACTTCTCTTCAATAAGCTGCCCAAGATAGTCCATACACAGGATGAACAAGTACGGAGAGATAGGATCTCCTTGCCTTATACCTCTAGAGGGGAAAATCGGATCAAGGGTTTCTCCATTGAATAAAATAGAAGTAGACACAGATGACACACAACTCATTATGAGCTTAATAATATCCAGAGGGAGATTAACCCGAATAAGCATATCTCTAATGAAACTCCATTCTAGCTTATCATAAGCTTTCTATCTTAAGAGCCATATAGCTAGTCCTACCCTTCTTCTTCCCAAGGCCATGAATAATCTCCTGAGCAATAATAATATTATCAATCCCTTTCCTTCCTGGAACAAAGGCCGTTTGCATTGGAGAAATGAGCTTATCCAAGTAAGGCCTCAACCTTGCCACAATAATCTTAGTAATCACCTTATACACCGTGTTATACAAACTAATAGGTCTATAATTACCTAAAGTTTCAGGACTCTGAATTTTTGGAATCAAAGCAACGTGGGTACAATTTAATACCTATGGCACTCTTCTAACTGCAAAAATCTTTTGAACCTCTTCAATCACAGAATTCCCCACCGTGTTCCAAAATTTTTGGAAAAAACCCGCATGAAGCCTATCCGGCCCCGGAGCTTTAAAAGGCTTCAAAGACCAAAGGGCTGCCTTAATCTCTACTTCAGAAGCCCCCCCACTGATACTTTCCTTCTCTAAATCCGAGAGCCTAGACTACCACTGAGAAACAGTAGGATCCACTCTAGGCACACAGGAAAGAGACGAAAGGAAGACCCGCTCAAAACCACACCTAATAAACTCCTTAATCTCCCCCTCCTCATGAATCCAATCCCCCACTGCATTTTTTATAGCCATAATCTGATTCCTCTTCCTTCTTACCAAAGTCGAAACATGATAAAAATTTGTATTAAGATCACCCTGAATCATCCAATTCACCCTTGACTTCAAAGCCCACAGTTCTTCCTCCTGGTTCAGCACAATGTCCAGCTCCCTAAGAAGCTCATTTTCTAACTTCACAAGAAAATCCGAAGGCCTAAGAGCAAGAGCTCTTTGAATACCATTCAGCCTTGACATCAAATTCTTTTTTCTACTAAAAATATTCCCAAACTGGTTTTTATTCCACTCCTTAGCATTTTGAGTGAAACAATTAATAGCATCAATCAGCCTACTATTCCTCTCCCACGCAAGATGCACAATAGGAAAAAAAAGAAGGATCTAACAACCAGCCAATCTGAAAATGAAAAGGTCCAATCCTCCCATAATGGGCTCTTGGCTGCATCTCCACAAGCACTGGACAATGGTCCGTGTGACACCGAGTCAAGTGAGTTACTCTAGCATCAGGGTAAATCACACACCATCTCGGATTCACAAAATATCTATCAATTCTCTCCTGAATCAAAGCTTGAACCTCCCTCCTATTTGTCCACGTGAACCGGGGTCCCGCGAACCCAAAATCCATCATATTACACCTATCCAAACACTCTTTAAAAATTAAGGATCTATTGACACTCACCGATCTACCCCCAAACTTATCCTCACTAAGAAGGGGTTCATTAAAATCTCCTGCTATCATCCAAGGTAAATTATGCAATTCAGCAACACTCATCAGATTTTTCCACAAAACTTGCCTTTCGGCACATCTAGGACTAGCATACACAGCAGATAATAACCAATTATCGTTTGTAAAACGTAACTTTACCTCAGCATGAATTTCCTGTTCAGTATTTGAGAGCAAGGCCATGTCAACATTCTGCAGGGTCTTTGTTAAATGACCATTTTAGAAACAAACAATCTCTCTTCTATTGGATTTTCAAATCAAGATTCTTCCAGTTTAGATCAACAGATGGTGTAGAAGTTGAGAGCCATTCTTTTCGCTCATGAACTTGGCCTCTCATTCATTATTCTTAATGGAGACTTTGAGGTGGAAATCAATGCTTTTTAAAGTGAAAATGAGTCTCTTTGCCTCATTTGATAATTTTCTTGCCTCAGTCCAATCCACAATAAATGCCTTCTATATTATCTCTTTCTTATTGCCGATCATGGCTACTTTTTTAAATAAAATTTTGATGTTTTCTTCTATTAAAAAAAAAAAAAATCATTATGATTTTCAATATATGTGGCTCCATTGATGGTTCAGAAATACATGTGCACAGCTACTATCTTTATCAAACTTCAAATAATAACAATAATAATGAATAATACTAATAATTTTTTGTAAAAAAAAAAAAAAAAAGGGAACTGTGTCTGAAATCTTTTGCCGTTTTGCGAGCTAAAGTTGCTCGTGTTTTGGCCGTTCGTACTAACGAAGAATTTTATTCTTACTTTATTTTATTTTATTTGAAGGATAATTCTTACCTCTTATCTAGAGTCACAGAAATTAATAAATAAACCTCATTTACAGCGCAAAACGCGCTAGAAGGCTAGAAGCTGATATACAAACTGGACCCAACTGAGAAATGATAATCATTCCGTTGCAAATACGGTTCTAACATTACTGCAATTTATTTAGTTAGAATTGAAAATTTTTTACTAATAATATTAGAGATAAAGTTAAAAAATAATTGAAATAGTACAATAAAAATAAAACTCATAAATAGTACCAAAAAGTATAATAAAATTAAATAGTAAAAAAACTGGCTTTTCAAGCCAATGCCAAACACACCCGTACTACTTGCAAAAGCAAAACTTTTTTTTTTGAAAAATAATTCTAATAACACATAAAAAGTCATAATTTTTATCATAATTATCTCACATGGTTACCTATAATTATTTTCTATCAATTTTATATAGACTCACAATAAAACTAAATAGTAAAAAAACTGACTTTTTAAGTCAATGCTAAACACACACGTACAACTACTACTTGCAAAAACAAAACTCTTTATCTTGAAAAATAATTCTAATAACACATAAAAAAAAACATAATTTTTATCATAATTATCTCACATGATTATCTATAATTATTTTCTATCAATTTTATATAGGCTCACAATTTGGTCGACACTAGTTCACTGCACAAAACGCGCTAAAAGGCTAGTAGCTGATTACATACAAACTGGACCCACCTGTGAAATGAGGAAAATACAGCTACTATTTGCAAAAGCAAAACATTTTTTTTTCTTTCTTTTTATTTGGAGGCGAAATTTTAGTAGCACATAAAAAATAAAAAATTTGTCATAATTATCACATGTGATAGATTATAATTAGTTTTTTTTTTTTTTTTTTTTTTATATAAATCCATAATTTTTTCTTTACTACTTAATTTGCTATGTGAACAATTGTTGATAAAGTTGTACATTTTTTTTTGGTGATACTAGATTTTGATTTGAATAGGAATTTATCCCATTTACAAAAGGATTCATCAATCACCATTCACCATATACCACTATTTTTTTTAAACGCTCCCAATTGTCACAATCACACATTGGCTGTCCACTAACTGGCCTAATTGTTAAAACAGCTCATAATTCATGGCATCATTTAATTTTCTCTCACTCTCTTTTTCTTCTTTGTGGGTAGAGACAAATGCAGCAATTTACTGAACAAATGAGTCAAAAGGTGAGATTAATATTATTAGTGGGTGGACATTCTTAAATATCAAGCAAGCTAAAAGCAAAGCTTGTTCATACTTAATATTTTAAAGTCAAGTGGCAGTCTTTGTAAATAAACCTCAAATCCAATGTCATTTCATACCCCAACTGTCATTTATAAACTTTATATATATATAATAAGAGGAGCCTCTCCCAAACATGACCTTCAATTTCCTTTCCATTCTCTCAAAAAACTGAAACAGAAGGGAAAGGCAACTCACCTTCCAAAATGGGAACCTCAAAGCTGTGCAGTTTTTTCCTCGCGATCCTAGCCGTCCATCTCGCGCTCAGCATCAGTTCAACCAAGGCCGTTGATTTAAGTGGCGGTGGGGACCACTTCCAGCTGGGCTTCGCCCCGATTAAATCGGAGTGCCGCGGCTCGATCGCCGAGTGTTTGCTAGCTGGCGGGGATGACGAGGAATTTGGGCTGGAGTTCGCTATGGACTCGGAAATAAACCGGCGCATCTTAGCCACGAGGCGGTACATAAGCTACGGTGCGCTGAGGAGGAACACTGTGCCCTGCTCTCGACGTGGCGCGTCGTACTACAATTGCCGAGCTGGCGCTCAAGCAAATCCCTATAGTCGCGGGTGCAGTGCAATTACTCGTTGTAGACGCTGAATTTTCATTTTTTTCCTAATTAAAATATTTTTATTCTTTTTTTGTGTAATTTTTAGTTTCTAAATATATGTAGGTAACCTCAAATTACAAATTTCTGTGTGTTATTTTATTATTACTATACATATTTGGAATAAGGTTGAGATTGTTGCTTTATTTTACACGATTTGTTTCTTTTTTTTTGGGTGAATTTTGTCTATTTGTCAATATTATTGTTAATTTGTTATTGATTATCATGTGGGATTGTGGAGAATATGATTTTTTTTTTTTAATTTTGTTATTTTTTTTTTTATTTAGAACAAAATAGTGATGGGTGTGATAAGGAACTAGAGGTCGATATGCGTTGTCAATATTATATTGTTAATATTATATTGTTAATTTGTTATTGATTATCATGTGGGATTGTGGAACATGATTTTTTTTTTTTTTTTTTTATAATTTTGTCATTTTTGATTTTTATTTAGAACAAAATAGTGATGGGTGTGATAAGGAACTAGAGGTCGATATGCGTTGTCTTTGTATGGTTGGTCCAGTTAGGAAGTCATTTTCTGTGGTTTTCTAGATGGGTCTAAAGGCTCAGGCTCTCTGCTCAATTTTTATTTTTCCTTTTTTTCTTTTTCTGGTGGTGCAAAATATAAATAAGCGGTTAATATTTTAAATTAAAGGAATTTTATTTTATTTTATTTTTTTGGTTAGAAGAGCTAATATATTAGACTAATCAAAAATAGAAATAAGTATATTACAAACGTTTGCTGGCTTTTCTGGAATTTAAGTTTCGATTATTTAGGAAAAATAGTTGTGAAAAATGTTCTAGGTGTCAATCATGACTTCAATTTGCCTTTTCTTTAAAATTCGTTTGCTTCATGCCATGGATAGCAATAATCTTTAAATCGACCAATATGACACAATTGTTCTCTAAGTGTTCAAATTCAGAATCTATATCATACCAAAACTTTAACCAATTGGATCATGACTTTGGATGATGTTAATGTTTCCTTAATTTGTGGCCATTAGATTTTGTGGAATCTAAAAAAAATCTTAACAAGCTCCTATTGTCCCTTCTTTTCTTCTTCCTTTTTATATTCTTCTTTCTTTTTCGCTTTTCTTTTAAGTCCTTGTATGGCTTTATACCTACATTTCAAGCCAGTTTAACACTTTCACTTTCTAACTAATTTTGGTTTTCCTTATTCTATCTTTTGCAAGGATTTCAAATGTTCTCTCTTTACTATTTTTTTCATTAAAAAGTTGCACATTTTAATGAGTATGACATTATCTTTTACGTTTCTTCTACCAATATAGGAGGTGTTATTTGAAATTCAACTCAATAGCTTAAGGATTACAATATGTAGGTTTTACTTAACCAAAAACAAAACCTTTCATCAAAATCACCGACCAAAATTTGTGAAATTTTTTCTTGAAAGACCTTGATTAGAATTTGACCCATAAAAATTAAAGAAACATTGGGCCCAAATGCATCAAATCAATAATGGTTTGTGGGAATCTGATTCTATTCTATAGTTCCCAATTAGAGCAAGGCTCACATGCATCCCCATTATCAAGTCAACATCAATGATTGATTGACACCATTTCAAAAAAAAAAAAAAATGATTGATTGACACAATTTAAAACACGCCTCATATGTCGTTGTCTTAACAGCTTAGATTAACTATAAAATCTACATTAATACCCACATAGTGGAGGTCCACACGTACATTGCTTTCATTTTAAAAAATAATAATAATACTTTTCCTAATTTTCTTAAGTATGTGCCATATTGAAGTACTTCAATCCAATATATTTTACTATTTCATAATATTCCTTTCTAGGAGCTTCCAATCAGTGGTGCCAGGTTGTCAATGACACAGATCATAGTTTTTTTTTTTTTTTTTGGGAGGGGGGTAATTCTAGATCATAGATCTACCTACATTATACAATCACATTGAAATTGTAATGAAAAAATAAAACTAAAAATGTTTTAATTTTTCCAAATTTTGTACCATCTACATATAGACCAGACATATCACATATCAACATTCGGTGGTGGATTGAAAAGGTCTTATCAATAAAATTTTCATTTATCCGAGATCTAGGCATAGGTAACAATCCATTCTATAATTTTTTTTTAACTACCTCTTGCGAGAAAATGATCCCACAAACAAAAGGAATTAATTGTACAGTACGAAATAACATAAAAAAGAATCATTAAAAAAAAAAAAGATATGACCTTCTATTCAAACTATTTAAATTATTTGTTTTTTTGAAAGGAATCAATAGAAAAAAATATTTGAATCCGATTAGATTCGATTTAATTTAATCCGGATGTAGTTGTCTAAGAGGAGGGGGGGGGGGTTGGTGAATTTGACCATCAAATTTAAGAAAAAGTAAAAATCAAAAGAAAATAGCTTTTGAAACTGGAAAAAACTTAAATAATCCTGGAGCAGTGCTCCGGGACTATGTAAGAATTGTCCATTGAAATTTGAAACATTCATACACTGAAATTAGTTGATTTCATATTCCTCCTTCAAATCAGAAAATAAATAACAAACTAAATCTTATTATGTTGAAGGGATTGAAAGAGAAGGTGAAATTATTCTAGATTTGTATTTCCACCCCATTTTATGGAAAAAAAAAAATCCTTATTTAGGATGGAAATAACAACCTGTTGTTTTACAATTAAAAAATATGTATATGTAATTTATCTAAGATATATCAAATGTGGAAAACAAATAAAAATAGATCTAAAATTTCACTATGCAATCTATTCACTATCCACATTGGTGGAAGGCACAATTGTTAGCTTATTAATGAAGTTTTCAACAAACCAACCACCCCAACCTCACCCTGAAAAAGGGCTACTCAATGTTAATAATATCCTTAATGAAGATGTTGAGCAAAAGTTACACATGATCTGACTATACTTAAGCAATACCCTATAGAAACAAAATGGGCCATCATTTTTTTTTTATTGATAAGTTATATGCACAACTTATGAGTTTTGAACCGAGAACTTTACCTTCCATCTTATTATTAAGGAATGAGGGGCAGCCAAGAGTTTATTGGCCAAAACAGACAGAATCCAAATGGCAAATTAAGAACAAATGGAATGATTTCATTTCACTAAGATGTCGGATTAACAAGTGATGTAAAATCATATCAAATGATACAATTTCAATTAAATGTCAGATTAGTAAGTGATTCAATTTGCAAAAAAAGAGAAGGATTTTCTTTGTAATGATGGAGTCGGACATTATCTTGAACCTGGATTGCTGAAAATGCCAAAAATAAAACCACCATACTAAGATCCACTCATTTTTAATTAACAACTTAATTTCACATAGCTGTGCAGGAACTCACAAAGCTGTCATATTAAATAATAGTGCTCTGTTTTGGATCATCTGAATCATATTCATGCCCCATCCTGCAGAAAGAAATAGAAGAGACACTACCACATAAAATGTCGGCCAAAGTACCAAAATGATTATTGAATGAACTCATCTTTAGCCCATAAAAGGTGAAGTTAATGACTGATTAAGTGTCCATGCACGTCAAGAGTTGTGTAGCACAATGGCATTGCGTGGTTCTCTTTATAAGGATAACAATGGTTCAATTCCTCCACATCTACCTCCTGATTTTTTGTACCAAATGAATTTTAAAAAAAAGAAAAAAGAAATCCTTATACCATATGTAAACAACTTAAATTGACATTGCACCTAGATTTGAATATGTTTTTAGCAAAGAAATGTATGCAAGGTTGTCAAAATCGAGATCCTACGTAGGATCGTGGGAGATAGGTAGGATCGGATCGTGGATCGTAAAATTCTACTTATTTTCAGATTTTAAGCAAAAAACCTATTGATAGTGACTTTGTATTCTATATAATCACTTAAAATATGAATCCATCCATTAAAAAAAAAATTGCATCATAAAATGTAATTTGCATGCACTACATCGTTCTTATGTCATTCTAACGAAACAAAATATATTTAACTTTTGACATAATGTATCTAAAAAATTCAGTACATGTTTAAGTAGCAACTAAGTACCAAAATATTATCTACACATATGGAAAATGTTTTCCAAATTCTAAGTTCAAAATCCAAAATAAGTTAGTCTAGTTAGCATATAAAAACTAGCTAACTACAAATTTACAATATGTAATCCAAAAGAGAATTCTCAATCTAAGGTAAACTAGCTAACTACAAATATGAAATCCAAAAGAGAATTCTGATTCTAAGGTTCTTCTAATCTAATTACTGTCATTGTCATATCCCATTTCATCATCTAAATATTTTAGGTTTTGTCTTTGAAAACGTTAAACTTAAGTACTATATGTTTTTTTGAGATTTTATGTTGACATAGGGGTAAATTTGGGACTTCAATTCGTTATTGGGCTTTTGATAACCCGTTGGGCTTGTGGGTTTAGGTGGATTATCTTGCCCAAATGAATCCCACTAAAAAAAAAAAAAAAAATCCAATCCAAATGGTAGGATGGGTAAGATCAGTAGGATCCCATACGATCCTACACGATCCTACATACGATCCTACCATTTTTGCGATCCTGTTATGATTTTAAACTTTTTGGTGAGGTGGGATCATAAAATCGTGCGATTTTACGATCCGGATCGAGATTTTGACAACTATGCATGTATGCATGTCTCCATACTCAACAATCTAGATATCAGCTAGCTATAAAAAAATCATAAATAAAAAAATATTTCTTTTTCCAAAAACAATTAATGTTATTCTAACTTTACAACTAAATATATGATCCGTAATAATAGTTATTGTGGGGTGTAAAAGACCAGTAAGCCCACATCGATGCCTACATTGGGCCAAGGGCCCAGTCCAAGGAAAAGCCCCTCCTCGGCCATGGGGAGAATCCTCCTCGGCATAAGTGTGGCCGAGGATAAAGGAGGCAACCTGACACTGGTAGTGACACTCCATATCGTCCCACGAAGTAGGAAAAGTACTAGAGACAAAAAAATGACAACAGAGAAAACGGAAGTACCTAAAGGCTGCCATTATTGCATTCAATGCCTTGTGTTTGATATGGTCATACTTCTCTGTCCTTATAACCACTCCCAACAATTAGAGGCAAGGGCTGATGGGACAAGTACCTGCCCTAGAGACCCTATTCAGGAGGAAGGAAATTACTATAAAAAGAGAGTAAAGAGAGATAGAAAGGCGGGGGGCTGAGACCCCCCCCCCCCCCCTTCAACACACTAAAGGCACCAAAAAAAGCTCATCGGATCGTGCCGAGGACCAATTCTCTCTGATAAACTCGGTCCATGAAGAACACCGTGATGACCATTGTCCATATACTAAAGCCTATCTCTTTGGCCCACTCTCTACAAATTCATTGTACCGGGCTCACTGGTCAAAGGTCTCATGCATTTTGGACTTGGCCAGAAAAACGTGACCCTACAATTGGCGCCGTTTGTGGGAAGAGCTTGTGCGTTAGCAAGTGCAACGGCTAATCACGGTGGGTTCAAGCTCCTGCTAGTAGAAGTCCATCCGGAAGACCATTGTGGTGGTGGTACAAGCTACACGAAACCTTCCTCATTATTTCCTAAATCACACCGTCATTGTCGTAACTCGGCTTCCACTCAAGTCCACACTTCGAAGTGTTGATTACATGGGAAGGGTTGCTAAGCGAAACGTGGTCCTAGGGACTTTTAACGTCAGATGTGTGCCCCGCGCACTTGTCAAGGGGCTAATTCTCGCGGGCCTAGTAGTTCAATCCGCCGAGTCCCCTTCGGAGAAAGAAGCTGAGGGTCAAACCAAGAGCCTAAGTGCTAGATAGAACCAAGGTCTTGCATGATCCTCGGACTCAAACCTATGGGGAAACTACTCACTCCAAGAGCCTAAGTGCTAGACAGAACCAAGATCTCGTAAGGCCCTCGAACTCAAACCTATGGGGAAACTAGTTACTGCAAAAGCCTAAGTGCTAGACAGAACCAAGGTCTTGCATGGTCCTCGGATTCAAACCTATGGGGAAACTAGTCACTCCAAAAGTTTAAGTGCTAGACAGAACTAAGGTCTCGCATGGTCCTCGGATTCAAACCTATGGGAAAACTAGTCACTCTAAGAGCCTAAGTGTTAGATAGAACCAAGGTCTCGCATGGTCCTCAAACTCAAACCTATGGGGAAACTAGTTACTCCAAGAGCCTAAGTGCTAGACAAAACCAAGGTCTTGCATGGTCCTCGGACTCAAACCTATAGGGAAACTAGTTACTCGAAAAGCCTAAGTCCTAGACAGAACCAAGGTCTTACATGGTCCTCGGACTCAAACCTATAGGGAAACTAGTCACTCCAAGAGCTTAAGTGCTAGACAGAACCAAGGTCTTACATGGTCCTCGGACTCAAACCTATGGGGAAACTAGTCACTCCAAGAGCCTAAGTGCTAAATAGAACTAAGGTCTTGCGTGATTCTCGAACTTAAACCTATGGGGAAACTAGTCACTCCAAGAGCCTAAGTGCTAGACAGAACCAAGGTCTTGCATGGTCCTCGGACTCAAACCTATGGGGAAACTACTCACTCCAAGAGCCTAAGTGCTAGACAGAACCAAGGTCTCGTATGGTCCCCAGACTCAAACCTTTGGGGAAACTAGTCGCTCCAAAAGTCTAAGTGCTAAATAGAATTAAGGTCTTGCATGGTCCTCAATCAAACCTATGGGAAACTAGCTACTTCAAGAAAGGCCTAAGTTCTAGGCGAAATTGAGGCCTTACGTGGTCCTCAGACCTCCAGCTTTATGGAAACTAACACACAATGATACCTTTCTAAGTGTTTAGACTAGGTACAGTCATGCCTCGGTCCTCGAACCAGAAGTCTAAAGCAAGTTAAAGCTACGAATATCATCGGAAACGTGGAGAAGAACCCTAGCACCCGTTGACCCCCTCGGATAGTTTATTTTAGATTACATATCCTCGGACAGTCACCCCATTCGCAGCACAAAACATGCGGCTGTTATCCCGGTTAGTCTTATATAGTTAACCTACTTAAAGTCGGCATTGTTGTGCCTGCCAATTTCGATAAGTTCAAAATGATAACTCTTTATTGGCAGTGGCATCGGTTCTAAGTACTGTTCGAAAGAACAGACACCAGCACATCCATTCCCAAAATAATTATTGTAAAAATGAAAGGATACACAAAATGAGATAAAATCATCTTTTATTAGATAAAGAAGCAGTACAATATGCATTAAAGGGCTTAGACAAGCCTATATCAGAAGCTAACTATAAAAAAAAAGAGGGGCACACAGGAACGATGAATCCTCAATCTAGCTCCAACAGTAATAGCACAAGTATGGATGGCACCGGCGGTGGAAGAGAAGAAGAAACGAAGGCGCCCGATCCACGACCTTGCTCTAGCAGTAACCAAGCAAATCTGGATGGCACCGGTAGTGGAAGAGAAGAAGAAGCAGGGATGCCAAAATCTTCATACTTACTCTAGTAGTAATCGAGCAAGTATTGCTCTAACAGCAATCGAGCAAGTATGGATGGTACCGGAAGTGGGAAGCCCAAACCCTCACATGCGTGGCACACGGCACCGAAAGAAAATCCCAGTGCTGTCACACCAAAAATCTGATACGATCTCCACCTGCTTTGGATTTTGGCTGAAGAAAGAAGAGACTCATTTCTTGTCCTGTCGAGGGGAAGAAATATCTTTAGCCTTTATCTCCCTTACCCTAACTGAGCCATTCTGAATCTCGGAGATACCCAAGGTTTTTGAAAAGGGTTTGGTTCCCTCACCCTCACCCTAAACATGACCATTTCACTCCCTAAACCTTAGTCACACTCATAATGGGGACTTTGGGAACATTTGGAAAGTTAGGAACCTGAAAAGCTCAAAGGTCTTCAAATAAAGGGGAATGACCTCCCACCGCGCGTCTTATATAGGAGGCAAAACCTGGTGGCAATCAATTCACCAAAATCTTCAAGAAGGAATTACAAGCGAAATAAATCTCACTTAATGTCCAAAGTAGTCTTCAACTGCTGGATTTATGTCGCCTCGTGAAGAGACCCTAATTAAAGCGTGTCTCGTGTATCGAAACGACAGGAATGTGGCTTGGATAAACTAAAAGAATGTCTCATAGCCAGGAACGCGCTTTAGGCAAACGAAGAGGCTTTGGAATTTAGTGGAGGGCTTAACTTGGCAAGCCGTGATAGGGGCCCGATGTCACCAAAACCCTCCTCTTCGCCTGAGAAGCCGGACAGCAGGATTTTGAGGGGCTATTGTGAGGGGTAAAAGACCAGTAAGCCCACATCGATGCCTACATTGGGCCAAGGGCCCAATCCAAGGAAAAGCCCCTCCTCGGCCATGGGGAGAATCCTCCTCGACATAGGTGTGGCCGAGGATAAAGGAGGCAACCTGACACTGGTAGTGACACTCCATATCGTCCCACGGAGTAGGAAAAGTACTAGAGACAGAAAAGGACAACGGAGAAAACGGAAGTGCCTAAGGGAAAGGCTGCCATTATTGCATTCAGTGCCTTGTGTCTGACATGATCATGCTTCTCTGTCCTTACAACCACTCCCAACAATTGGAGGAAAGGGCTGATGGGACAAGTACCTGCTCTAGGGACCTCATTCAGGAGGAAGGAAACTACTATAAAAAGGGAGTAAAGAAAGACAGAAGGGTAGGGGGCTGAGACCCCCCCCCCCCCCCCAACACACTAGAGGCACCAGAAAAAACTCATCAGATCATGCCAAGGACCAATTCTCTCTGATAAACTCGGTCCATGAAGAACACCATGATAACCGTTGTTCATACACTAAAACCTAGTTCTTTGGCCCACTCTCTACAAATTCATTGTATCGGGCTCACTGGTCTAAGGTCTCATGCATCTTGGACTTAGCCAGAAAAACGTGACCCTACAGTTATTATATTACAACATTTTTTATTACAAATAACATAAATTATTATTTTTATTGTAATCTTCATTCAATATACCAGACGTGTCCTAATATATCAGGTAGTTAATATTTCTTCACTGGATCGTTGGTATTTAACAATTAGTTTGTTTCTAAAAAATAAAATAAAATAAAATATTCATAAATTTCCAACTTGATCATAATCAATAATTATACCCTCACAAATAATTACTACATTTACCAAGTTTACCAAAAATGCCCTCATACAGCTAAGGCCCAGGCCCCAGCCATCCAAAAAGGGTCAAAATTAAAATATCAGAACACCCAGGCACCATTCCAAAGTCTCTCAAGCAGAAGACACAGAAAATGGTAATTTTTTTCTTAGTCGTGTAGTATTCATCAGAGTAGCACAATATAGTCGTGTAGTTTTTTTTAATTATCATGCATTTTATTAGTTATCTTAATCAAAGTTTGTCTTAGATTCATTTTTAGAGTTTCAATTTTTATCTTATATTTTGTTATTCCTTATTACGTTGGTCGAAAAATGCTTTGTTAGAGACCGTCTGTTCAATAATCGTAAATCTATTTTTAATTATAAATTTATATTATTTTCATAGCCATTGAATAATTGGTTTTTATTTAATGCATTGTTGTTTTATTTGGTTGCTAAGAAAACTTGAGAAAGTGAAAGAAAATGAAAATTTTAAATGTTTTCATTTTCCATTATTTGCAATTGTAGAAAAACGAGGAAAATGCAACAAAAAACTTTCAAATTCATGTGATAAATCAACAATAATGTAATAAATAAATTTATAATTATTTTTGTACTTTTGCATATAAAAGAAGATAATAATATAAAGTTTATGTGGTAAAATTTGTAGTAGTTGTAGTGTCCTCATACTCGAATCTCAAGTAAATTTAGGTTAATATTTTCTGTGTTTAGAACTTAGAAGGCCAAAACAACAGAAAACTTGTGGTTTAGAATTTAATTGTCATTCCGTGTGAGTTAGTTTGTCTTTCTTTTATTTCCTTCTTTCTTTCCACAAGATAAGTGTGGAAAGAAAAAAAATAAGCAATATACTTTTGCAAAATAAAAGAAAGAGAGTGTGCGACAGAGATGTGGGTAATCAGTTTTGGTTGAATGATTTGGGTGTAATTTTATGACTTTTGCAAAATAGGCCTTTGAAGCAAAGAGGGATATGGGAAGAAGATGTGGGAAAAAGAGGAAGAAGAAGATATGTGTGTGGCTGTGGGAATGGGTAGGCCGTGGGGCTCTCATCAAAGAAATTAAAAAACTTAAAAGTACTGTTATGGTCAGAAAAAGTAATAACTTTACCACATATAAAAAAAATAAATAAATAACATACACATACTAAATACAAATTTTTTTGTTAAAAAATACAAAATTTTATATTTTTTCACATTTGAATATATGTTATTAGAAACATGGTATCAAACACATTTTTTTTGCATTATGAGCACTATAAACATGTATTTTTAAAACACTTTTTAAATCACAATTTTCACATAATTTTGAACAATAATACTTGAATATCGCTACGAAACAAACTCTTAATTTTCTCTTATTTGTGTTTGGTTGGGAAGATGGGAAAATGAAGAGATAAAAAACTTATACGTTTAGTTGATAGGAAAAATGAGAGGATGGAAAATGAAGTTGGTATAAATTTACAATTATGTCCCTATTAAATCAAACAAAAAAGTAACACATTTTTTTATTTAAAAAATTTGTGTATGGCGAATGGACACTTCAATTTTTTGATTATTTTTTAAATAGTACAAGTTAAAGGAAGATAGCACCCAAAAAAAAAAAAAAAAAAACACTACTGAGAAGTACAAGAAGAGCCAAAAAAAAATTAAAAAAAGGAAAAAAAAAACAAAGAAGTAGAAAAAAAGAATAAAGAAAAAAAAAAGGGAATTTTGAGGTAACACAGAGAGACTTTAGGATGGGACTTTGGCCGCGTTTTTATCGATTAAAAACGCGGCCTCAGCCAATGTCTATAGCCCCGCGTTCGAAACGGGGCTTTAAGGTATCATTTGGGCCGCGTTTTTTAAACGCGGCTTTAGGATGGCACTTGGGCCGCGTTTTTATCTCCAAAAACGCGGCCTCAGAACCTGTCTATGGCCCCGCCTGAAAAACGGGGCTTTAAGGTTCTTTGAAGCCACGTTTTTGAAAACGGGGCTTTAGGATGGGCCTTGGGCCGCGTTTTTTATGGCCGCGGCTTAAAAAACGTGGCCCAAGGCCCCCGCGTTTTGTAGTGGATAAAGTCACATAAACAAAAATCAAAGGAAAAAAAAAAAAAAAAAAGCAACGGGATGAAACCCATGTGCACACCCATAGGCGTTTTCGTCAGCTTAATACACTGACCTTTTTTCCTCCAGTTTTTCTCCATTTTAACGTGAGAAAACATTTTGGTGGACCCAGGGAGAAAACACCCAACCCCACCATTTTTTTTTCCTCTCCCCTCCCAACCAAACACCCACTAAAAATATTCTCTCCACTTTTCTCTTCTTTATTTTTCATCCTCCCTAAAATCCCTTCAAACAAACATACCCTAAATTTAAGGTGTTATACTGGTATTTGACATGGAACACTTTTGAATGCGTGTCCCAGTTATGTAAATTTTTTTTTTTTTGAAAATTTGTGGGACACAGCCAAGATGAGAAATGCTTAGCCTTTATTTATTTATAGTTTCAATCTTGAACACTTAATTAATTATCTTTTATTTACTATTTTTGATATTATTCTAGGTTTGTATTCTAATTTCTAAACATTATTTATTAGCCATGAATTCACTTTATTATCCATTATTACTCTTAAATTGATATATGTTTAACCTTATATGAAAAAATAAATGCTTAGCAATATTTAAAAATAAAAATAAAAATATATTTAATAATTAATTAACATATGTATCCGTGTCGTGTTTTGTCTTAATTTTAAAAAATTATTGTATCGTCGTGTCATACTCTGTCCGTGTTTTCGCCCATGCCAATTGCATTGGTAGAGTAATGTGAAGCTGGCAACAACTAATACAAACTCCAGAGGTCTCATAGTAATTTTAGTAGGCACATACATGCAGAGAGGAGATGACAATTTAATAGATCGATGTTGGAACGCTAGACAAAAGAGATTCATCTTCATTAATTTAGAAATTAATAACAGTACAAGTATAAGAGGGACTGATAATATTTAGCAACAGCTCCACGACCAACTGTTCAAGTAATTATGTTTACACTCTATACATATCTATATCACTTCGGTAATAACAGATAGGTGAAGTGTGTAAACACTGAAAAACTTGTACAAGTCTGTGAAAAGGTTGGTTTTTCTGTGTTGGCACATATATAGCAAAATAAATGCATAAGGGAGAATCTCTTATTTTATTGTTTTAGTTAGGAGACTAGTTTGGCTTAGACAGAAGTATGGAAAGTAAAGATGGAAAGGATAGAGTTAGGAAGAAGAGCAAGAGTCACAGTTACATGTAATGGGTGAAAAAGCACAATATCCAGGAGGCTTTTGGGGAATGTCGCATCTCTCGCTATAGCAGCATTGCTGAGTGATGCAACCTACCCTTTTAGAAGGATCTTGGCAACAAGTGCATTTTGAACAAACCATTCCAGCACTTGCATCAGGAAAGCCTGGAAATCCAATTCCAAAAATTGGGCCTATGGGCACTAATGTTTTGGTTGATGTCTCAACTGGCATCAGCTCAGCATTGGATCCTGCAATGCATGCATGTAAATTGACTATTAAGAGAGAGAGAGAGAGAGAGAGATTGAATTGGAGCCTTGCTCAGAAATCACAACAAAAACTTACCTGGAGTACTGATGATGATGATGAACTGAACAAAGATGAATAGTGAGAGTATTAACTTGTTATTAATTGTGAAGTTTGCCATGGCTTACAGATGAGCACACACACGCATGCATACACAGAGAGGAGATGTCTTGAGAGATATGATAAAAGAGTGCTTATATAGAATTGTGTGCAGTAGAGAAGAGGCTTGTTGGGGAAATGGGACAATAAATGGAAATATTAATTAACTTTCCATCTATCCAAAAGAGAAATAATAATTAACTTGCCACTTAAGCATAGATTTTAATGCCTTAAAAAAAATCAAAAGGTTTTAATGAATGAATTCATTTACTCTTCTATTTAAGTAAATGTTTTAATAAATTATTTAATTACTATTATTTATTCATATTCAACAATAAATAATTTTGGAAAAGGCTAGAAATACAAATTTTTTTACTAAAAAATTTATAAACAGTTAATGTAGTGAGTGACTATTAATAAATGAAAAAGTAATGTCAGTGATAGGCTTATAGGAAAATCAACAAGATGTTGGTCACAACAACAGCTCATAAAAATGTTGTAAAATAATTTTTGGACATACATTACTCAATAATTTTATTTCCTTGGTATAAAATTTTTACTCTTTTTTTATACAATATAAGAAATTCAATTATAGCTTAATTTAAGTGTATATGTGTGTGAAACTCCTTCCTGGAAGCTTGAACTTTGACCCTTACTCCAACACCCCACAAGCGCTTATATTTGTGAAGTGATCATCACACCAAAAGTCATGTTATCATGGAAGACTTGGTATCATATGCAATTACACCATGCAATTAACCCATTTTCTCTCACAACAATTTTTTACTAATCTAACTTTTTTACTTTCACTTTTTCTTTTTCAATAGTTGAGATTTAAAGTTGCAAAAATGCAACTTAAAATCTCAGTCATTCATAACAATTACATCAGGTATAATACCCAAAAAATGCTAACTATCACTTTGATGGAGTTCCCTCTCACCTAAACTTTAACATGGAAAAAACGAAGTTGAATACTTGAAAGTTGAAATAAAATGGGAATACGAAAAGACTAAGTTTGGTAGTTTGATTCACAGTTGCTAGGTCTGATCCAGAATTTCTAGTTTGAATCTATCGTTTAGTGAATGGTCTTCCCCTTCTTCCCTTTAATAGGTAAACATAAACACTCTTTCTCTCATTTCCGTCATGTTATTTTATTTTATTTTTTTTCATTAATTTGTTTGTTCTCTCTCTATAATGCATTCATTTGGCTAATTAACAATTTGGTTGAGCTCTCTTTGCTTATTGTCCTTTTCTTTTTCTGGGTTTTGTTCCATTTTTCGTTTGTATCTTTGAGCTGTTTGGTTGCCACAAAACGGAGGAACATATAGGAAATGTGGTGACTATGAAATACTTCTCTTTCGAGGTTTTTTTTTATTGAACTAAATGGTAGAATCTTTATTGCTTTAAGTATAGAGTTACAAGCAACATTGAAATAAGCTTTGCTACACTTGATTAATATATTGTGGTCCTCATTATTCCAGCACTATTACATTGGGCTAATATGCCTAGTATATCTCTAATGTTAATGAGAGATTTAAGGAGATAAATTTTCCTTTTATGAGGTTGTTGAGATGAGTTGTATTTCCTTAACAGAGATGGTCTTTGACTATGATAAAATGAAAACTATACCCTGGTAAAAACAGAATAATCTGATTTTAACTGAATGAAACCAAGATCAACAATGGTAGAAGACAGTTTGGCAAATCATTGCCTGCTGGCCTGCTTAAGATCATATAATAACTTTGTTAACCTACACACCTCCCCCTTGCTGCCAAATCCAAGTGGAGGAAGCATATACACTTCCTCATCCAAATCCCCAAGGAGAACAGCATTGTTGACATCCAATTGAGTTAGATGCCAACCATAGACAGCAGTAAGAGCCAACAAGGTTCTAACAGTCACAAACTTCACCATAAAAGAGAAAGTCTCATAAAAATCAACGCCCTTAGTTTGAGTGAAACCCTTAGCTACCAATCTTGACTTGTATCTTTCAACAGAACCATCTACCTTGAGTTTAACCTTGTACACCCACTTACATCCAATATGGACTTTGCCAGGAGGCAACTTAGTCATAACCTAGGTATGATTGGCTTGAAGGGCATCAATCTCAGCCTTCATTGTAGCTTGCCACAAAGGATCTTTCAAGGCTTGAGCATAGGAATCTAGTTCTTTGGCAACTGATAAGGCAATAGAAAAAACTCTATGGGGAGTTGATAATTTGCTACAAGAAAGAGTGGAAGAAAGGGAATAAGGAATACCTGAACTCTTAGTGGCAGTGGATTCATGTGACTGAGTGAAAGAAGTTGAGGGTAATACATGTGCAGAAGCAAGGTTGCAATGATAGTCATGAAGATAGGAAGGAGGGTTGTGAGGCTTGGTAGACCTTCTAACGGGTGGAGGAACAATGGAGGTAGGAATAGGAGCATTACAAACAAAAGTAGAATCAAGATCAGTATTAGAAACAACCTAATCAATGTGAACTAAATCAGGAAACTCATCTGGAGGAACTGCAATATCAACAGAAGACAAAGGAGGGGAATATTCTGCAAAAACTGAAGGAATAAGAAACTTTGTACTATCTGAAACTAAAGGTTGAGATGGAAACATGGAATGAGTGATAGGAAGGGAAGTAGATACAGATTTGGAGATCCAATGTTTGAAAGGAAAGATAGACTCTCTAAAGACAACATCTCTAGATATGAAACAAGATTTAGTAGACAAATCATACAATTTGTATCCTTTTGAGCCAAAGGGATAACCAAGGAAGATGCAAGCTTTAGCTCTAGGATCAAATTTGGTTCTATTTCTACTTAGAGTGGAAGCAAAACATAAGCAACCAAAAGTCTTAAGATGAGCATAAGTAGGAGGATGACCTAGGAGCCTTTCATAAGGAGTTAAATCATGTAAAAATGAACTAGGTATCCTATTAATGAGATATGTGGCAGTTAAAACACAATCACCCCAGAATTTTAAAGGTAAACTTGCTTGAAACCTTAAAGCTCTAACAACATTTAAAAGATGTTGATATTTTCTTTCAACCACGGGATTTTGCTGTGGAGATTCAACACAAGATAATTGGTGGACAATACCTTTAGAAGCATAAAAGGAATCAATGGCAAATTCAGGGCCATTATCAGTTCTAAGAACCTTGATAGTAGTTTTAAACTGATTTAGAATCATGTTGAAAAAGGATTGAATAAGCAAGGATGCATAAGATTTTTGTTTCATTAAGTAAACCCAAATACACCTGCTATAATCATCTACCAAGGTAAGAAAGTACTTAGAACTAGTCAAGGAAGGAGTAGAATAGGGTCCCCAAATATCAACATGAACCAAATCAAAACAAGAAGAAGAAGTAGTCATAGAATGAGGAAAGGGCAATCTCTTTTGTTTAGCTAAAGGACAAACATTGCATTCAAAAGCTTTATTATTATTGCAAGAACTGAATTCAAGTACAATATTTCTCATCAAAGCTAATCTTTGTGAAGAAGGATGACCTAACCTGCAATGCCATAGCCTAAAAACATCACTGGTTGAAGTTGAAGTACAAGAATTGACACTATTAACAGGAAAATAAGAAGACAACTTGGACAGAACTTCAGAGACAGATTTTGGCAAGGCAACTTGAGTAGAATTCTGCAATGTATAGAGACCTCCTTGCTTTTTACCCAACCCAATCATCCTCCAAAACTGCAAGTCCTGTATGAAACAATAATGGGAAAGAAGGATGTAACAACATGAAGGATTTTGAGTCAGTTTACTTATGGAGACAAGATTAAAGGAGAAAGATGGAATACAAAAGACATTTTCAAGAATCAAGGTAGCTGATACTTGCATAGTTCCTATGTGAGTAACCTTGGCCATATCTCCATTAGGCAACCTAACTGAAATTTGGACTGAAGAAGTAATGGACTTAAAGAAAGTAAGAGAATGGACCATGTGATCAATGACTCCACTATCAAGAATCCAATCAATGGAACTAATGTGAGATGTGTCAACAGTTGAAGAAAAAATAGAATTCTCTAGGGATGGAGAGGACCATATACCTGGTAGCTCATAACCTTAAAGATCAAGTGAAGGTTGTGCAATGATGTTGGCAACTTGAGGAGTCTCTACAGCTACTTCTGGTGGAGCTTGAGTACCAAAATGGCATTGAGAATTCAACAAACCAAACAGTTGTTGATATTCTGCCTTGGTCAAACTGACACCCTCACTTGAGCTATCTTCAACAGTAACAGTAATATTGGCAAAGGATGATGAACCAGCTGATTAAGCCTTATTTTTGAACTTATAACCAGGTGGGTAGCCATGTAGTTTATAGCATTTATCTACCACATGTCCTATGGTACCACAGTGAGTATACTGAGGCCTCCCAGACTTGTTCTTGGTGAAATTCTTGGCATTTGTATTAGTATTCTTGCTTCCCAATGCTGCCAAAACTGCTGCTGTATCAATCTAAACCTTCTTTCCAACACCAACCTTCCTTTGTTTCTTATCTTGAAGTAAAAGAGAGAATACCTTACTCAAAGGAGGAATAGGATCCATGAGTAGAATCTGCCCTCTGATTGTTGAATAGGTATCATTCAGCCCCATCAAGAAGGACATGGTGCAATCTTCCACTTGATGACCACAAGTACAATTTTTGTAGTTGGTAAATTCATCCCAGAGTCCCTTGAATTTGGTGTAATAGGCATTAATGGTCAAATCATGTTGAGCCAAAGAATTGACTTTTTTCCTTAGCTCAAAGATTCTAGGTCCATTACCTTGTGAATACCTATATTGCAAATCAACCCAGACCTCCCTTGCTGTCTTAAAATACACCACACTAGGCTGTAAATCTTTGAAATAGAATTGAATAGCCAAGCCAACACTGTGCTATTGCACTTACACCAAGCTGCATAGCATGGATGATCAGGTGATTGGGGTTTTGGTATTGAACCATCAATAAACCCTATCTTGGTTTTGACATCCAAGGAAATTAGTATTGCCCTACTCCAGGTACTATAATTCTCTTCAGTGAGATGTTGCATAACAAGGGACACACCAGGGTTATCACTACTAGACAAGAAATAAGGACTAGAAGGATTTTCCCATGATTGAACAGTAGGAATAGAAGTACTAGAAGCAGTATCAGCCATACTCAATGCAATTGAAATCTAAAATCACAACCTCAAATCAAAAATCAACGAAACAACCACAAGAATCAGTCCTCAACAAATCAAGGTTCTTGATCACAAATGATCAACTCAAAATTATCTTGATCAAGCGAATCCAAGAATCAAAACAGGATCTTGGTGAATTGTGGAATCAATTACAGAGTCTACAATTAAGCAATTGAAAACCCTAAATCAAGAATCAATTACAGAATTTCCAATTAAGCAATTGAAAACCTTAGATCAAGAATTTCAATATGCTATTATATATTGCCAGAAATCAAGATTACAATTTTCCTTTGAAAGCAAAGATGAATCAAGATTTAGAAGACGAGAACTTAGTGCCAGAATCAAAGAAAGAACACAGATGGAAAATCTGCTTGATTCATGAGAAAGCACTAAGAAAACAAAAAATGAAAATGAACTAAGGAGTTCAGAGAATACCAGATGAAATGATTCTTTGAAATTAGTTCAGCTCTAATACCATGATGAAATCCACTCTCAAGCCTAAGGTCCTACAATGGTGGATTGCAAAGCACACGAAGAACAGAGGCAGAGAGTAAGGAAACCAAGATTGTGAAAATGAATCTTCTATTGATAAATATCTTGCTCTGTTCCTTATATAGCAAGTACAGAAGGTGGGAAAAACTAACAGAAATTTAACTAACTAAACAACCTATAACTGCTATACATGTGTTAGAAATAGTGACTAACAAACTAACTAATTATGAGCATCAGTCAAAACTACAAGTCGTTTTGACCTTCTACTAATCTATCCTACATGTAGTCTATGTACACAGTGTTGCATTACATTATATACACTAATCAATCTATAACAATATATTAACGACAAACATAATGTGAAACCAATGAAATGCACAACAAAATTGTGAAACTTTCTTGCAGTAGTGCTGGTGGTAGCCTCAATTCAAAGCTTAGGTTTTAATTGGGTTCCTATAAGTGCAAACATGGTCGTACATTTCCTGTCTCATTGGTCAATAGTAAATTAATTGACAAGTTATTTTTATGTTGTTTTCTTTTGTATTTTCCCTACTTCTAGTTGCTATGTTATCTTCTTTTTCTTTTTCTTTTCGGTTTTAAACCAGCAGGTTTGGATAACCAATGGAAGAAATTATTCTTCCCCGCGTACCCGCGGAATTTACACCATCAAAAGCCATGGAGTTCACATTTCATTATTTAAGGTATTTCCAAATAATAATAAAAAGCTTTTAAAACTATTACTCTTAATTTAATCTCATTAAAATTTAAAACTAACAATAATTAATGGCTACTGAAAATAAAGATAAGTCAATAAAATTGTTAATATTATGTGGATTGACTTTTTGTTGATGATGTTTTCAAAGATTTCAATATAAAATAAAGAACTAAAAAGTAAAAACCTCATGGGATATGCCACGAGTCTTGTAGCTCAACTAGTATATCAGTATTTTCAATAGAAATGTCTATGATTCAAATCTCTCTATCCTAACTATCAAAATATTTTTTAAAATAAAATAAATAAATACGGTAATAAATAAAATAAAAAAACCCGCAAGATACCTAATAATTGGCTTATTTGTCCGTGGAATGATGTAAATCTGGAAGTCTCAAATTTAATCTACCACACTATCGATTCAAAAGATTTTCAAGATGTCATGACTCTTTTTTTTTTCTTTTTCTTTTTTCTCTTTTTTTGAGAAACAAACACACACACACACACACATAAGGGAGATGGAAAATGGTTCTAACACAAAGGCACACCACAACTCCACTCAATAGTCACGGTAACTTTTAAGGGAGGGTGGGGCAAGTTATACTACACACAACACACTCTCTTAAGCAATGTGAGACAATTACCCATTCTTTTTTTGAGAAACAAACACACACACACAAGGGAGAGAGAAATGAGTTTTAACACAAAGGCACACCACAATAACAAAGAACAAGACACTTTGTCATATTAAACAATAACAAAAATAGAACCATAAAAATAATTATTTATAAAATAGGAAAGGAAACTAAAAAAAGTATAGGGGAAATATATTTATTTTTGTTAAGAAGTTTGATTTTCTAACTTGTAAGGACAGCCAACCAACAAAAAGGGACAGAGTAAATATTTGTTTAAAAATGCATTTTAATTCTTCAATCCATTTAAGATATGAGTCTTCTGAGATGATGATGTTATAAATGGGTATAAAATTTATAGCATATCCTTTTTAAGAAATTTTGATACGTAACGTTCCTTCTTACCCCTCCAATGTCTCCACCATTTGTCTCCTAATCTTTTGTCTCTTCAATTCATACCCAATTTCCTAATCCTATCCACACCACAAAGCACAAATCCCATTACAATGGCTATGCAAACCCTCCAACACTGGTCCAAGAATAAACCTACCAACACCACCAAGAAAGAAACGAAGAAAACCGGATCCAAAAGGGCTATACAGTCCCTAACCCTAGCCATTGTTGTCCCTGTCTCTCTAACCATGACCATCATTTTTATGTTTGGCTCGGGCCACAAGTACCAAGCACTAGACAAACCATTTGGGTTCCCACCTCTTTGGTTCATACACTCAGCCTCTTTAGGATCATCTTTCCTCATGGGTTTTGCAGCTTGGCTTGTGTGTGCTCATGGTGGATTTCATACACATCCTGATGCGTTACCACTCTACATTGCTCAAGTTTCACTAAGCATAGTGTGGGATCCTCTTGTGCTCGTGATTGGTGCTAGATTGCTTGGGCTTTTGTTTTGTGTTGTCAACTTTGGAACTCTTCTCGCATGTTACTATTATTTTCGAAAGGTAAATCCATTTGCAAAAGATCTTGTTAAACCCTGTTTGGCATGGACTGGATATCTTACTATTGTTAGTTTTAAGCTTATTTTTATTTAGAGTTTGGTTTTGCATAAATTTCGCTTAGGACATATCCAAATTGAAACTTGTAGATGTTTGTGCCTTTTGGGCAGATAACAAGTGTTGTTGCAGACTATAATACTTGTTTGGTTATTGATTTTCATTTTATCTTAGATGACAGGTGATGCCTCTGATTTTACCTATTAAAAATGCCGTGACCCAATACAATTGTTTGGGGTAAAAGGCTTTCAATTTGAACGGTGTAGACGAGTCAAGAGCCTAGTGTAGTGACCCATTGGCTTTGCCCGGTTTTCTTGAAAGGAAAATCTGAGTACAAATTCTCCTCTCACTTATTGTAAGAAACAAAATATATACCAACCTTGGAGATAGTATATGAATATAGCTGCAAATGACATAAAGATGGTAGTCATATATATATATATTCCTTTCTTTCCTTTTCAATGTAGTTTTTTATTTCTTTTTACAAATACAATATAATTAGAAATCTATTATCCCCAATCCATTTGGTTACTCTTAACCATCCGGCTAAAACACCAACAAATTTATTTTTTCTGTTGGAGAGATTCAAACTCTTTTCCTTTATTGCGCAATCTAATTCAGCTAACTAGAATCAACATTTCCAATGTATGATTTTTTTTCTTAAGGGTGTTCAAATGTATAGTTAAGAAGGCATTGTATGCAAATACACCATCCAAACATTTAAAAAAGGTTTAACTTTTTACCTAAAAATAATGACTTTGTGACAATTTTGATAATTTAATAGTTACAGTGAGAGGGTGGAGGGATTTAAGTTCTAGGTATCTCTAGTAGAAACACCAAAATATACTAATTGAACTACAAGACTCTTGGTAAGTTTGTGACTATTTAGTCATGAATCTTACAAGCATCTTATGTATATACACATGGAAAATTATCCACTACTTCAGGACCAATGTTCCCTCTTTTCACATGAAATATTTTTTTTTTTTTTTTTTTTTTTTTTGATACAAGATAGAATTCTACTCTAGCCTAATCTAAGTGTATATGTGTGTGAAACTCCCTCCTGGAGACTTGAACCTCGGCCCTTGCCCCCCACACTCCACAAGCACTTATACTTGTGGAGTGACCATCACACCAAGGGAGTGCGGTGGTCACATGAACTAGTTAATAATTGATGAAATACATGAAAATTTTAACAAATTTTTTTCCTTTTTTTTGTTTAAATATGAAATTTGATATTTATGGTAATTATTCAGTATTAATAAGTATTTTTATGATTGTGTTTGTATATGTAACTATCTATTCTATTTTTAAAGGAAATATGAAGTGGCATGATTCTAATAGAAGGTTTAGATATTGAGTATAATTTAAAAATCAATTAAAATTTTATATTAGAATAATGATGTGTGACAAAAACTTATGTGACAAAATATTATGAGGTCAATTAAAAGTCAAATTATTTCATATATATATATATATGATCTTCTTCCTTTGTTTTAAATTTTTTTTCTAAAAATAGGATTTTCTAATTATGGTTGTTAATAAACATTTATTATTTTCAAATATATTTTGATCAAGCATGCTAAGGACACAACAAAAATTCATAACAGTTTCACAACAATCCCAAACTAACCTACCATTTCGAATTATAATGGGCCTATATATGACGTGGTAGGATAATTTAAAAATGTTGTGACCTTTTGTTGTGTCCTTTTATGTGTGTGTGTGTGTGTGTGTGGGAAGTATCTATTCTACCATTAAAAAAATATAGGGTTTGGCCTACCTCCAGTGTTTTTTTAACTGGAAATCTTCTTTTATTTTAAATACACAATAGCAAGTGGAAGTGAGTTTTAATCTTCACATTTTATTTAATTAGTTGTAATGTGGCAGTTTCTCATTAAAATAAAAGAAGATTTCAGTTAAAAAAGTACTAGAGGTAAGTGGTAATGTGGCAGTTTCTCATTAAAATAAAAAGATATTTCAGTTAAAAAAGTACTATAGGTAAGTCAAATCCAAAAATATATACAATTTGACAATATTGAATAATGTTATTGGCACAAAATATTATACAATATTTTTATAAATTATTGATGTGACAAATTTTTACTGGTTCTCTTTTGAACCTACCACTAATATCATATTTTTATTTACTAATAACTACCCACAACATCAACCATTTGTAAAATAAATTGTGACTTTAGCATTAGAGTTTCCATGTCACCATTAATTAAACATGTATTGCTTTCTAACTGCACTTACATAATTTATTAGTAGAACCTTTTCTCTCTCCCTTATTCATTACATCTATGATATTTGTCACGACAGAGACAATATGGTTTTAATTATGAAAATAGGGTTGGAAAGTAATAAATATTTAATGATGATGGGAATACTAGTGTGTAATTTTTGCTAGTTTTCAAAAGTTTATGTGGTATGCCAGTATACCACTGCGCACTCTTAGTGTGATGGTCACTCCACAAGTATAAGTACTTGTGAGGTAAGGGGGGAATCAGGCTGTGGTTCAAGTCTCCAAAATGGAGCTTTACACACATATATACTTAGATTAGGTTAGAGTAAAATTTTTATCTTGTATCCAAAAAAAAAAAAAGATTACGCGGCATCATTAGAAGAAGTAAATAAGAAGTCAAAGATCTCGGTTATTTATATATCATAGATTATAGATTATTTATAGAGATTTGGCTTGTGTCACTTTATGACTGTAATGCATTGAACATGTTAAAATAATGACACATGATCAAAAGTAGAACCCAAACTTTGCCCAATATATAATAAATCCACAATTAATTTAAGGGAAAATTTAACAAATGTCCTAAAGGTATAGTTTGGAAAATATTTTTTAAAACTTTTTTATGAGAAAATGAAAAGCGCGCAACTAGTTTTTTTTTTAACAAATGTTTTAAAAGCATATATTAACCAGACCCTTAATTTAATAATATAATACATTATTTTATGGAATTATTGAATAATTACCCAGTAAACATTACACGTGAAATACAATGACTTTTAGAACCGAAATTGTTTACGAAGTACTACTAATTCATTTCCCTAATAAATAAATAAATAAATTCGAATGGTTTAATAATATTGTAAGTGATTGTTTATAAAGTCCATGAATAGCTATTAATTACAGTATTTTTTAGTGCATTTTTATATTTGGTGTTCTCGTTTTTCTTAGATTGGATGTTGTTCCAACCCTTTATTATTGAGTCATGACATGGAGTTTTTATCATGTGCTTCTAATTGAGGATTTGACCTTGGCACTTCAACCCCTAGACCACTTGAGGGTATCACTCCATTTATTTTGATATTAATATTTTGTGAAAAATGAATTCATTTTTTATAAAACATTTTTTTAACTTATCTTATTTTCTTATATTTGGTAGCAACCTTAGAATATGTTGGAAAATTGTTTTTTACTTCCCTTATTTAGGTTAGCATGAGATAGAATTGTTTTTCATAAAATTTTAGTAAAAAAAAAACTCTATTTTACACTGAACTAAATAAGGGAAATTAAAGGATAAGTTTTATCTAACCCATTTTTTCCTTATGTTTTTAATCATTGATAAATGCGGAAAATTATTTTCATATAAACTGATAACCACAAGACCACCGCATTTTGGTGGTTGTCTTTGGTTAATGTGCGTATATATATATATATATATATATATAAAATGGTGAGTTTTTATCCTAATTGCGGTTTAAATTAATATGTGCTTCCATAGAGAGGAGGGGGAAATCTTGATATTTTTTCATGTGGAAAAAGAAAAACCGAAAAAGAATTGGTGTTGTTGACTTGAGTAATAAAGAGCTTTAATAATTTCTGGATCCTTTTGAAGGCCAGCTTGCAAAAAGTATAAGAGAAGCTTCGATTAGAATTTATGAATTGAATTAGGGAAGGTCTTATTAATTAGAAAGTGACTCGTAGAAATATAGTATGCAATGTGTGCCGCGTGGGACTATTTAGACGGTCAAACACTAATTTTGTCCTTATAGTAAACATAAATATTAGGCACCCTTCGTCACGGGGAAAGATAATATTAGTTGTTAACATCACACAATTCACATAGACAACTAGCAACCCATGTGATTTGAATAAATGCAGTCCATATAAAACTTTAGCACCAAGCGCCACAAGCCACGTGCTCTGGATCTCAATGTGGAGATTTTATTTTTGGTAAACTAAAATTCAATTAAAAATAAATCAACTTATAAAATGTTTATCAAAAAAAACTTATAACCCAATTGATACATTTTGACATTTTTGAGCGAAAGGGAACCAAATTATTACTATCAAGCACTTCTACTACAAACTTTTCATCAAACATTATAATGAGCTTTCAAATTTTCTAACTTTGTGCTAGTTCTAGGCCATCTTGAAGTACCCAAGACCATACTAAATTTCTACTTCCTCTTTTTTTATAAAGGAGAAATATATCTATAGTTTTATACTACTTTTTTTTTTATCTTAATTTTCTTTTAACTTTTACATACTAATAAAAGCTATAATATGCCTAAAATATGGTACATTAATAATTTGCATTAGCTAAAATACTAACTCACAATGAACATTAATATTTCCTTTAAACCCATTAAAAAAGAGTTGGGTTCAAGTTACAACTAATGTAACTCTAAGCAATGTTACACTACTCAATAACTTGTTAATGAATTTATATTTTAAAAATTCCACTATTAGATTACATGTTTTATATGTTCTAAACATACATATCAATTTTCATATCAATCGGATATTATTTATCATTCGATCTATAAGTTTGTTTTTTATGCATTATTTTAAACTACAAAAATTTGAATTTATACAATTGATAGATGACATGATTATTGGGTGGTGTAACATTACTTAGGCTTCGTTTGGGAGTTTATAAGAGAATGAAATGAAATGATCATAAGAGAATGGAAAATAATGGAATTGAATGGAATGTATTTAAGTAAGGGAAAAGAATGGAATGGAATTAAGTAACCTTGATGGGATGTTTTAAAGTAAAAGAATGAAAATGAATGGAATGTAAGTAATCTTATTTGGGAGTAACATGGAGAGAATGGAATGGAATCATTTGATGACGATATTACTATTAGACCTCTATTTTAAAATAAATTATTGAATATATAAGGGTATTTTAGGAGTTTTAGTAAAAAATTCATTAAATCTAATTTCATTTCCTCCCAATTCTCCCAATTTCGAGGAGAATGAAAATTTGAGATTTTAAGGAAATAGAAAGGAATAAGTATTCCCTCCTACCCATTTCATTCCCTCTCACGTAAACTACCAAATAAGGGGGAATGGACTTTCCATTCCCTCCATTAAAACTCCCAAACAAAGGAAGGGAATAATATTCTAAAATTATTCTTTTCATTCATTTCTATTCCATTCTATTCCCTCCTCCTAAATAAGGCTTTAAAATTATACCAGGTATAACTTGAACCTAATCCATATATATATATATATATATAAAGCATGAAACAAAGCAATATTTCACTATGTTGTGGCCATATTAACATGGATATTGTTTTGTGCTTTTGAGATTATCACTATGCTATTAGCACAATAAACAACAATCAATTGATTCCTAAAGTTGTTAATGATTAATGATCACCCATGCTCCTGTAACGCAACGTTAATTTAAAAAAAAAAAAAAAAAAAAAAAAAAAAAAAAAAAAAAAAAGAAGTCAAGTCGGCTAGTTGTATGTTAATTTGATTTTTTTTTTTTTTAATTCTCAAAAAGAAAAAAAATTGACATTTTTTCCCTCTTTCCGCGTCAAGTTTGACTGAGATTGTTTCTCTTTTTGCCTTTTCAACTCGGTATAGCAATAACAGAACATTTCTTTCTTGCTCAAAAAAAAAAAAAAAAAACCGAACATTTCTTTCGTAAGTTTGTTTTATTCTTCCTTCCAATTGCCCATTTAGTGACCGTTTGGGTTGGACGTAGGAAGCGTTCAGAGTTTACGTTTAGGGCATGGGATTCACGTTACAATAAGCGTGTTCTTCTTCTTCTTTTTTATTTTTATTTTTTTCACGCGTTTCAGAGTAATGCGGTTACTGTTTATGCAACAGTTTATGAACAGTAACCGTAAATGTTGACTTTTCACTGTGAATAGTGATTCGTGTACTGTTTACGGACCCACAAATTCTATTTTTCAACAATTTTTTCATTAAAAATTGGTCCTATAGTACTATTTACACATTTAAAAAATATTTTACTACAATGTTTTCAATTTCAATAAAAATAAGTTCAATCCAAACATACCCTTAACCTTTACATTAGTAATTGCTTAACTTTTTTGAGGGGTAATAATTTACCTAAATTAAATAGATCTGCTTATGCAATCATGATCACAAAGTCGTACTTCAACAGGGTTTTTTTTCCTTTTTTTTAGAAGAAAGTACTTCAACAATTAATCAGTATTTAAACGGTACAAAAATCGGTATTCACTGAATCATTAGTATTATTTAAATAAGGATCATGTTAACGACTGTTCTTAGGGTACTCATTAATAATTTATTTTAGGAAAGTTTTGATATCACTTTTATGGGAAATGAAAAAGACTGTCAAAATATTAATTACTTTTTTTTTTCATTTTTCATAAAAATTTTCTTTAAATAGATTATTAACCAGTACCCTAAGGGCACTTGTTAATATTTCCCTTTAAATAAACTCACTATTCCTATATATAAGTACCATTCCTGCTTGTCTGGCTCTTAGAGTATTATTTTGACACACCAAAAGCCTATTTTATTATTTTATCACATCATTTTACAATATTTCATTTATTAGATGTTTTATTCTTCAATTCTATACATTAAAATAATATTTACAACACATTAAATAATATATTAAATTCCTCCCCCATCATCATCATCATCAACAACAACCACCACAACAACAACCAGAAAAATTGTAGCGGCCACAATCACAGAATCACCAAGAAAAAAAAAAAAAAAAAAAAAAAAAAAAAAAAAAAAAAACCACAACCACCAAAATCAACCCACAATCACCGTCGAATCCACCACCAAATCACAACCACCAAAATAGAAAAACAAAGACAAAAACAGATCAGAACAAAGATCGGTACCACCACCGATTCACCATCACCAGCTAACCCACCCACCACCACTAATCCTCCCATCACCATCTCAACCCACCCACCATCGATCTGCCCATCCGAACCCACCCATTGCCCAACCTACCCATCAAACCATAGCCAAAAAACATGAACAAAAAAAAAAAAAAAACCCGAAGCAGAATAGAGAAGACAGATGGTCGGCAGCGTCTAGTGGTGGTCTTTGGTGAGATCGGTAGCGTCAAGTGGTGGCCATTGGTGATCGGCGTGCTGTGGAAGACGAATAGAGAAGACAGAGATGAGAGAGAAGATAAAGATGAGAAGACGGAGAGAGAGAGAGAGAGAGATATCTGTGATGAGGAGAGAGAAAACAGGAATAAAATAATAATATATATTATGCAATTGTTGTCTATACTGTCTCAAATTTGAGATTGTACTATAGCATGTTGCAAATTTTTGGAACATTTAACACATCTGATAATGCATTATTTTTGATATTTGGTTTGCTAAATGTGTCAAATATTTGGCATTTAACACATATACTATAGTTGCTGTGGATGCTCTTAGAAAGGAAAAAGAGTCAACCTCGTATTTCTATATATATATATATATATAGGAAATTTTCTATATATATATATATATATATATATATTATAATATAAGTAAATAAGCAGAATTTTCTTTAAAGAAAGGTTTCTCTAACCTATTAAATAGTAAAACTTTAAATAAATATCCACGTATAGCCCTAAAAATATGAACATCCACATATAGCCATATAGCCTTCTTATGGGAGTTCATAAAAAAATTGAATGAAATGATCATAAGGAAGGAAATTAAGGAATAGAATGAAATTAAGTAATTTTTTTAATATATTTTTTAATAAATGAATGCATGATAGGTAATCTTGTTTGGGAGTAACATAGAGAAAAATGAATAAAATTAATTTATAAAAATATTATTATTAGATCTCTATTTTTAAATAAATGACTAAATATATAGGAGTGCTTTGAGAGTTTTAGTAAAAAATTTATTAAATATAATTTAATTATCTCAAATTCCTCTCAATTTTTTGGAGAATGAAAATTTTTAGATCTTAAAGGAATAAAGATGAGGAGTATTTTCTCATACTCATTTCATTGTCTCCAATTAAAACGCTCAAACAAGAGAATAAATATTCTAAATTTTTTTTTTCCATTCATTTCCATTGCTTTTCCCTCCTCCCAAACGAGCTAATAATATAAATATTTTTTGATAATTTGATAGGTTTTTTTTTTTTTTTTTTGGAGGAATGAGAGTATTCAGATCTCTTTAAGTATTTGACTATTTTCTCGGGTGTATATAGTCCTCTCATCCCACATACACTAGATTATTACATGGAAGAATCCCTTAGCAGTGGCTATAAGAAGTTGGCATGCAAGAGATTTCGAACTTATGATCTCATAGATATCATGAGATTTTAGGAACTATTAAGCCAATCCCTTGGGATTAGATAATTCGATAGTTACAATAGGAGAAAGGGGTTTAAATCTTAGATGTACCACCACGCACCCTTAACATGGTGGTTACTCTACAAGGACAAAGCTTTTGTGAGATGAAGGGGGCAAGTGTCAAAATTCAAGTCTCTAAAAGAGAGTTTCACACATATATATACTTAGATTAGACTAGAGTATAATTTCTATCTCGTATTAATATATATATATATATATATATATATCTATATATATAGATGTCTTCAATTTTTTTTAATAGGTAGATATGGTTTTATTGAAAATGCCAAAAAGCTTGTACCAGTTGAGTTATAAGATTATTGACAACATTCCCATCTAATTTTAGTCACATTACTTATCTTTTTTAGAAAGTATGATATGACTTACTTAAAAATATATCATTATATGGTAAGTTAAATGAGCATCAATATATGTACTTTTAACCAAGTATATTACTTATTCCTATCCAAAAAATATATATATGTATTACTTATATGACTTACTTAAAAATATATCATTATATGGCAAGTTAAATGAGCATCAATAAATATAATTTTTAACCAATTATATTACTAAAATACCAAAAAGTTTGTACCAATTGAGTTATAAGATTATTGACAACATTCACATCTAATTTTAGTCACATTACATTTTAATTTTAGTCACATTACATTTTTTTTTTAGAAAGTATAATATGACTTACTTAAAAATATATCATTATATGGTAAGTTAAATGAGCATCAATATTTATACTTTTACCCAAGTATATTACTCATTCCTATCCAAAAAAAAAAAAAAAAAAAAGAATGTATTACTTATATGACTTACTTAAAAATATATCATTATATGGCAAGTTAAATGATTATCAATATTTATACTTTTAACCAAATATATTACTCATTCCTATCCAAAAAAAAAAAAATGTATTACTTATATGACTTACTTAAAAATATATCATTATATGGCAAGTTAAATGAGCATCAATATATATAATTTTAACCAATTATATTACTTGTGGGGCCCAATAGTTTCTGGGCCAGGCCCACTTGCTCATGGGGAGCCCGCAGGCCCAAGCTGAAGAAAATTATGGCCCAAGCTTAGAAGTATAAGGCCGAGGATGGCCCAGATATGCAGCCGAGGACGGTTTAGTCCTCGGCAAGCCTAAAGCTCCCTTGACAAAAGGGGTAAAAGAGAGCTATAAGGACAAATCCGTAAGAAGATCTAAAATATCTCAGGGAGGTTGTCCTTAATGCCCTTCATTGATAAGACTCTGTACCTAACAAAACCGGATTCTTAGACTTTATTAACCATCCCCAACAATTCCGGGATTAGACTGACGGGACAAATATCAGTCCTGGAAAAAGTTGACCCTACACGTGGACGAGGGACAGCAAGCGTAGGCTAGTATAAAAGGAAAGGTGAACTAATTAGAAAAGGAGGAGGCCCATCTCACTTCTTGGAAAAAACTCCAGGGAGGAGAATGCCCGGATAATAAATGTACACCACCACGAAAAACCCACCGCCGAATAACCGGAGAAAGGCATTAGTGCTCCTCGGACATGATCCGAGGAGTCCAATCCCTCAAATTACAAAGCTGTGGGGCTTGGATATCCAGGCTGAAACCTTTTCTTATCTGAGTTCCCTAAAATCCGGTTTGGACCAACGCCCCGTGACCAGACGCTAGCCTTTCAAGCCCACTCTCTACAAATTTTATTGTGAGGGATCCTTCACGTGCGAGCCTAACGTAATCGTTGGGCCGTTTGAGAATCGTGTCCCTACATTACTTATTCCTATACCCAAAAAAAAAAGCATATTACTTATTCTATATATATATATATATATATAATCACATTATTTATTAAATAATTATATAATTTGAGATAAAAAAAATAGTTATATAATTTATCATGTAATTTAATATACATAAATATTTTAGTAGCATGAAAAGAAATCAAATTACTACAAAACTTTGTAAAAACTTAAAATCCAACAAAAATATCATAATATTTTTCACAAACTGTGATAATATTTCTATAATTTTCATTTTTTTTTATTTTTTTTTTAAAGTTGGAAGAAGGGACCCACCAATGTAAAAATACAAAGGATGTGGCTTGTGTCCCTGGAAGTTTTCACCGGACACAATCCGTGTCCAAATACAAATGGATTCCAGTCCATTTGTCCCAACAAGTCAGACCCACACTGAAGGACGTAGCTTTTTAGACAGACAGATATTAATTATTATCAACGTGATTACGTGCAATTATATATTATTATTACAATATTATATAAATAAAAAATAAAAAATTGTCGGAAGAACACTCTCTCGCTCTCTCTTTATTCCCTTTTTCTCTCTGTGGATCTTCCTTGTTCCTTCTTCCTTCTTCATCTCCCACCGACTTATCTATCTCGTAATCCCAAAACTACCCTTTAATCTTCTTTATTATTTACAATCCTAGCCTCCAGCTAAGCTATCATGGTTTCCAATTTCAATCCGAGCTTTTAGTTTCAGCCTCCTCCTATAAAAAAGAAAAACCCTTTCTTTCCAATTCCTTTGTCTTTACCTGAATCGTCTGCCGGTTCAACTCGGCCGAGTCAAAAACAAATAAATAAATAAATAAAAATGCTGGAACGCTTTTTGGGACCAAGACGAGTCCGCCAGATCCACCGCGCGGCTCGAAACGGCACCGTCACGTTCCTCTGCCTCTTCTTGACGGTCGTCGTCCTACGTGGCACTATCGGAGCCGGTAAATTCGGAACCCCGGAGCAAGACTTCAACGAGCTCCGCGACCACCTCTACTCTCGTGGGCGGCGCGTGGAGCCCCACCGCGTCCTCGAAGAAGCCCAACCCGAAACGGAATCCGATAGCCAGTCCAACAACTACGCCACTTTCGACATCACCAAGATCCTCCACGACGATGAACCTGAAGAGAAACCCGACCCGAACAAGCCCTACTCTCTCGGCCCCAAAATCTCCGATTGGGACGAGCAAAGATCCGAGTGGCTGAAAAACAACCCGCAATTCCCCAACTTTATCGGGCCGAATAAACCCCGAGTCTTGCTCGTTACCGGTTCGTCCCCGAAACCTTGCGAAAACCCGGTCGGAGATCACTACCTGTTGAAAGCGATCAAGAACAAGATCGATTACTGTAGGTTGCACGGGATCGAGGTCTTCTACAACATGGCGCTTCTCGACGCTGAGATGGCAGGGTTTTGGGCGAAGCTTCCATTGATTCGGAAACTTTTGCTTTCTCATCCCGAAATCGAGTTTCTATGGTGGATGGACAGTGATGCGATGTTTACAGACATGGCTTTTGAGGTTCCATGGGAGAGGTACAAAGATCACAACTTTGTGTTGCACGGCTGGAACGAGATGGTTTACGATCAGAAAAACTGGATCGGGTTGAATACCGGTTCGTTTTTGTTGAGGAATTCGCAATGGGCTTTGGATATTCTTGATGCTTGGGCTCCGATGGGTCCGAAAGGAAAGGTCCGAGACGAAGCCGGTAAAATCTTGACCCGAGAATTGAAAGATCGGCCGGTTTTCGAAGCTGATGACCAGTCTGCAATGGTGTATTTGTTGATGAAAGAAAGAGAGAAATGGGGGAGCAAAGTGTACTTAGAAAGCGCGTATTATCTTCACGGTTATTGGGGGATTTTGGTGGATAGGTATGAGGAGATGATGGAGAATTATCATCCTGGATTGGGTGACCATAGGTGGCCTTTGGTCACTCATTTTGTGGGGTGTAAGCCTTGTGGGAAATTTGGGGATTATCCAGTGGAGAGGTGTTTGAGACAAATGGATAGAGCTTACAATTTTGGGGACAATCAGATTTTGCAAATGTATGGGTTTGAGCACAAGAATTTGGGTAGTAGGAGAGTGAAGAGAGTGAGGAATGAGACAAGCAATCCACTTGAAGTGAAAGATGAACTTGGTTTGCTTCACCCTGCATTCAAGGCTGTTAAGGTATCAACATCTTCTTAATGATGATGATGATGATGATGGATGTGTTCTAATTAGCTTCAATTATTTACTACGTTGTTGTTGATACGAGTAAGCCAATGTTGTATGTTAATTTCTGGATATTTATTACTATTTTTTTGTTTTTTTTGGAGTAATCTTTTTTGTGGTTGTAGTGAATTAAAACTCGAAATTGTATTGATTTTTGGAAGATATCACAGTCTTGATTATGTATCTTTGCCTTTGGCTAGTGTTGGTTACTTTTTGTTATTATTAGCATGTTGCAAATGTCCATGAGGATTTTAGTTTTTCCTTTTGTTACTGACGGAGTATTTTGCTTTAAGGTATAGTTGGAATGTTGGATATACTTGATCTTATATATAAAATTAAATAGACACTTGGTTGATGAATGATGAAAAGTTTGAGCTTACTAAGTACTGCTTAGGGTGGGGTTGGGGGTTGTAAAGCTTACTGTGTATGTATTTGACACAACATGAGGTTGTTCCGTGATAATTGTTCTTTACTATCAGGTGAAAACACGAATGAGTTTCAATTTGGTGTAGATGGGATTCGATCCCAAGTCTCTTATTTGACAACAAGAGATCTTACTAATTGAGCTAATTGAAACTTATGACAAAAGATAAAGATGAAAATTTTGTTTTCTAATTCTTTTTCTTTTTGCGGGGGAGAGCTAATTTATTGTGTTTTGGTATAAAAGGCTTATAATGGAATGAGGGTGCATGTATGTTACAAAGATGAAAAGATAATGATACTAAAGACTTTGACTTTTTGATACACATGATGATGATAAATAATTTTGAGGAGTTAGCATTAGCAAAGAATGATGGGTAGTGACTAGTGATATGTGACTTGTGAGCTAACAAGCCTTTTTCCCCTTTCCCTTCCTTCACTTGGTAAATCTTAAATTGATTTTCAGATTATAGAAATAGTAATTGATAGCTTTCTGGGTTTATCTAATTCTAGATATGAATTTGCATATTATTTCTGGGTAATGAAAGGCAATTACCAAATCTTAAGATTTGTTCTTTGGGGATTTATCACCTTTCAATTTAATCTAATGGAAAAGGACAGCCTTCTTGTCATTGTAAGTCATAAGACAAAGTTGCAAACAACATTTAAACATCACATTCAAGTTTGGTTAGGGAAATTGCAACATGAACACATCAATGGAGTTCAGCTGTCGTTGTTGCTTTAGAAATCTCATCAGTGCTGCAGGGAATGAACGTGATTAATTATTGAAAGCTCATGGAGCCATATTTTGCCTTAATTTTTCTTGTAAAATGTTGATGACTGTCGACTGATGGTTAGGTATAGACACAGATAGTGCAATCACCACTGAAATCATAATCAGCTTTCTGTTTCTATACTTCCATATGGAGACCATGGAGAGTACTTTCATCTCTCCAATGGCTGTAGATAATCACCAAGACGAGTAATCTTGATTGCTTTTGCCTCTTATTCTTTATCTCTTTCTTCATTTTGTTTTTTTATTATTTCATAATTGCATATAGAGTTTCCTATAACAATAAAAGTCAATGTCGTGGAGCTTAAGAGACCTAAAACAATTGCCATATGGTTGAGAAATATGGTTTCATCAGGAGTTGTTTTCTTCACATCCTTTGTTAGGCTTATACAGACTGCTATTGTCAATTTACACACACAAGCAGCTTTTGTCTTTAAGCAGGCAGCAGGCTTAATTAACAATATAGGGAGCATTTTATTAAACAATGCCCAAAACATATTTTAAGGTGTAAACTAAGGTGGGTCTCTCAAGTAACTAGAATGTGAGAAATGATGTCAAAAGACCCCATAGGAACCATGAAGTTTGAATTGGCAAAAGGATAGAACAGCAATAAAATTGACATCACGATAATGATATCACGATAAAGATAACAATTTTTTTTAATGATAATGACATCGCGATAATGATAACAATTTTTTTAATTAGCAATAATGGTAACATTATCGTTAAATAAAATTCTTTCATGTGGGATGTCTTTGTCTCGATCATGGTAATGGATCACTGAGATCTGGTGTCTGAATACATATATGTGTTGGCAAAAATGCTGGAACTTGAATTCTTTCATGTGGGATGTCTTTGTTTTGATCATGGCGATGGATCACTTAGATCTGGTGTCTGAATACATGTGTTGGCAAAAGTGCTGGAACTTGAAGGCCATAGAAAGAAGCTCACAAGAAATATTGTATGGGATAGTATTTGAAATTTTGAATGGCCTTCTCTGCATACAAAGTTGAGGTCAAGATTTTCAACAAATTCCTAATACAAATATGATTCCAGCTATCAATTTCACAGCCAAGATCGCTTCCTTAGCAAAAAGCATCTCAAAGGGAGAGATGGATTTTAGCCATGAACTGAAATCGGTTTACAGTTTATTTTAGGAAATGGTTCAGACCATCATGGAATAGCAATCAAATATGAGGTTTTATAGCCAAGATTTGCGCACCCCAGAGTGTAAATAATCTTAAACAAGCTTTGATGTGTGCCCTCATGCTCTGCGCATGTAGCGGCAGTGGTAGTCTTGCGTTTCTCCTTTTGCAAGAGTTTTAGTGGCCTCCTGTGTACAGTGAGGTCAGTGTTGGTAACCCCTTTCAACGGAATAGAGAGTGGGTTTTATTCTAGAAGGATGGCAGACGAGCTGGAAGAACTTTGGAGTAAGTTAACTTTTACGGAAGAAGAGGGAGAGGATATAGAACTAGGATGCGAGAGTACAAGGGCGGCGAGGGAGATCAGAAAAAATTGTTTAGTGATGAAGATACTCACGCAGCGTTTCATTGTCCTAGACGCACTCCGAAAACACTTGAAGATGCTATGGAAACCGAACAGGGGTTTATGGATATCGGAAATAGAAGGGGAAATGTTCCTAGTGGAGTTTGGAGATGGTAGGGACAAAAAACGAATCTTGGAGATGTGTCCTTGGAGCTATGAGAAACAACTTGTACTTTTACAGGAGTTTGAGGGTGAAAGAGTTCCAAAGGAAATCACTATGAAGTGGACTCCTTTTTGGGTGCAAATATACAACCTCCCTCTGATGAGCATGACTCGAGAATCCGGTCTGGAGATAGGTGGAAAAATTGGTAGGGTGCTTAATGTGGATGTGCCTGAGAAGGGTGTTCAGTGGGGTAAGTACCTACGGGTGAGGGTCAGTGTTGACGTCACAAAAAAGCTGGTCAAGGGGAAGAAAGTAACCATCGAAGGAGGAGAAGCCAAATGGGTTTTCTTCAAATACAAACGGTTACCTAACTTCTGTTACCAGTGTGGGAGATTGGATCATGGAGTGAAGGAATGTAAGGAAAGAGCAAGTACGGAAAACAGAG
This sequence comes from Quercus robur, assembly GCF_932294415.1. NCBI lineage: Eukaryota > Viridiplantae > Streptophyta > Magnoliopsida > Fagales > Fagaceae > Quercus > Quercus robur. The sequence continues at coordinate 46,432,554 of NC_065539.1, read as the reverse complement.
CAGGTGATGAGGGAATGCAATACGGAGCTTGGCTTAGAGGTGAACCAGGGAGAAGGGGAGATTGGGAGCAAGGAAGAATGGGGGACGAAAATGACGGAGAAGGCAAGCAGTATAAGGGGGTGACGATGGGAAAGAAGCACGTCAATGACACGCTCCGGCGACAAGGAGGTGAGGAAAAGAACGACGCTCACGTGAGTGGATTGACCCAAATTTATTTTAAAGTTGCTATTAAATATAAGAAAATGACATAATTTAAAAAAAAAATACTCTATAGAAAATGATTTCCAAAAATTATTAATGTCAAAACAAATATATCTTTTTAGTATAATTGATGACAATCAATTTAATAATTAGTTAATTAGAATTCACTGGTGACCACGTTATTAACTGTGGAATATTTATAATAAAAAAAAAAGTCAATTATACTTCTTCTTTTTTAAGAAAAAGTCAATTATACATTTAAGCGGACAGTCACACATGATCTCTATAGGAGATAATGATGAGCGTAAAAAATGGAGTGATTGGCAAAGTAGACAGACAAGATTAAGAACATGTAGGCAGTAGCTTGGTGAGATTAAGAAGGGTGTGATTTGACAATGTTTTTGTTTTTTGTTTTTTGTTTTTTTTGAGAAGGAGTGATTTGTCAAAGTTGATGTCATGAAACTGTGACAATGGAAATGAACGTGCAGGTGAGTGGAAGGTTAGTGTGGTACGAGTGAAGGGCTAGTGATTTAGTCAAATGCCAATAGATTAGCGCAAAAGGGCAAATATTTAGGTGGTTTCAGAGCATTGCTCTGAGTTCTCGCAAAGTGTGTAGGCCTCATGGATGGCAGGGTTCATGTTTGAGGTTCACTCATTATTTTGTAAGAGCTCAGAGCAGTTTTTCGGGATTACTTAAATTTTTTCCATAATTAAATTGGAGAATGAATTAGTCAAGGTTAAAATGATTGGTTACTTGATTTGGTGAGAGAAAATATAAATACACATAGCATTTGACTACTAATTTCACACATATTGTTAAGGTGATTGTCTGTAATTAGTGTGCTATAAAATAATGATAGTGATAGATTTAGATAAAAATGATGTAGCCACCAATTAAATTATGTCAACTTAAGAAGTTGTGAAATTTGTTCTCTCCATATCATTACTCATTTGCTGGAAGTAGTTACGCGTCGCTCATGATTAGAGTTAAGATAGCCAAATAAATAAATAAAAGCCCAAATAAAAACAATAAAAATAAGCTTAAATGACAACAAAAATAACCTGAACGACAATAATATTAGGCCAAACGACAACAAATGAACAAAGTATTCAACAAAAATCCCATTGAAAAAAAAAAAAAAAAAAACAGTCCTAACCATTGAAATTTGCAACCGTTCAACATATTCTATAAAAATTATTCATAATTTCAATTTTCTTATAAAAAGGGCCCTATAGAGAGATTGTGGTAGTGAATTGGTGGCATTGGTAGCTCTACTCTCTTCTACTTTGCAATTGCAGTAGTCCCGCTCTCTTTCTCTAAACCCATTTCACCATGTTGTGCTAATTTCTCCCTTTTAGAAAGGTTTCGGTGGCTACATTTATGTTTAGTTTGGTTGCTCGAACCATTATACCATTTTTATTATGGTATGGTATTGTCAGATCTGAACATGGGGCTGCATTATTTGTTCACTTTCTCCATTTTCATGTTCTCTATCATCATTTCAAACTTCCTCTCACTTTATTACTTTCATCTCAAAAATTTATGTTCCCACTTTATCTCTCATTCGTACTTTTTTGCCTTTTCATTTTGTTAGTAGAAGGAAGTTGTAAAATTTCATGTATTTACATTTTTTTTAATGTCAATATATTCAAGTTCTCTTTTTATTAGATTTTGTATAATTTAAGTTTCTTAATGTCTATCCTCGAAAAAAATTCTTAAAGCTACCACTATTAAGACAAACTTTGGTATGCTATAATAGATTATGTAATGGAATGTGTATTCATGTATAATAACTATTCGGTAATTTGCTAAAAAGGAATGGGTTGAACAGAGAAATCAAATGGTTTTCCTACATGAGTGTTGATGGGATTGACGAACTCAGCTTACCTGGACGGCCTCATCCAAACCAACGAGGCAGCATTGACAGACGAATCATCCGTGTCCCTCTAACGAAGTAAGCCACATTACTGACGAAGATAAAGAAGCCATTCAATGCAGTCAAATAAATGCCTCGGACGGTTACAGGGATAGCTGTACAGATCGTTGGAGGCCCATCAAAGCTCATATGATTGACCATGAGGCGTTACCAAAAGAGGCATTAAAACCACCATAACAACCACAATGGCTAGGGGCCACAGGAATGTATATATATAACTCTCCCAACACCAACATAAGATACATAGACATACCTAAGAACACTGCTAGCCATTCTAATACTTTGTTATTTCCTAAAAACTCTTAATATTGACTTTGGCATCGGAGACGTTGTGGCAGGCACCACATCGGTGACCACCTTAAGAGAGTTATCTTACCATTTTCAAGGTGATATGAACAAAGGAACGGCTCCAACTAGACGCACACACAACGACTGATGAGTTTGCACTTCATCAATTTGGCACTGTCTGTGGGGAACAACATTTTCGTACTTCAATTCAAAAGCGTAGTTTCCAATTAACTTCTACATTCAGATGGAGTTCAACTAGGATTCTGCAGCATTAGCTCTACAGGTCCAAGCTCTTGCAACTACCATTGAAGAACTCACTAGGCAGAATCAAGAAATGAGGCAACGGCTTCAACAGGAAGAGAACCGGTCTAGAGCCAATCAAGAAGACGAGGGAGAAAGTTATAGGAGGAATGATCGTCAAGGACCGACTACTCCAGACGAACAAAACTCAGATCTACTCTGGGAGATGAGGAAGGAGATGGATGAGCTGAGAAACGCCATTAAGGAGAAAAGACCGAACCTGGATAGAATGGTCAAGGCAACAGATCACCCTTCACCATGGCAGTCTTGGAATGCCCTGTACCGTCGAAGTTTTGGTTGCCTCAGCTTGAGTCGTTTGTCGGACTTAAGGACCCTCAGGACCACCTCAACACCTTTAAGACGACACTAGGCCTTCAACAGCCTCTTGACGAAATATTGTGTCGTTCATTCCCTACCACTCTCAAAGGAGCTGCAAGGGAGTGGTTCATAAAGTTACCGACATCGTCCATCAACAGCTTTGAGCAATTGAGCAACGCCTTTTTGAGCCACCTCGTCAAGAGACAACGTCCTAAGAGGCCAACAGACTACTTACTCACCATTAGACAAGGGGAGAAAGAAACCCTGAGGTCGTACATGAAACTCTTTACCCGGGAGACCTGGAGGTAGATGAAGCTGACGACAAGGTGGAGTTGACGACCTTTAAGGCGGGGCTAAAGTCCCGAGAGTTCGTGGTCTCGCTAGCGAAGAATCCTCCTAAGACAATAGCAGAGATGCTCCTGAAGGCACATAAATACATGAACGTTGAAGATGCATTAACCGCCATGAAAGACATAGAAAAACTGGGAGATAAGGGAAGGAAGGATGACGATCGCAAAGGACAAAAAAGGGAGCATCTAGATCGTTGAACTAATGACGGGGGTAGAAGGAAAGACGAGAAAACTCCCAGAACAGTAAAATTCACTCCTTTAGTTATGCCTGTTGATAAAATTTTGACGCAGATTAAGGATGAGCACTACCTCAAATGGCCAAGGCCGTTACATTCATCCCCTAATGTCCGTGACAAGAAGAAGTACTACCGGTTTCACAAGGATATGGCCACTACACAGAAGATTGCCGGGATCTAAAGGAGCAGATAGAGAAGTTGATACGGAAAGGAAATCTGCAAAAGTATATAAAGAAAGGGGAGTCTAGCAGGTTCAGGGACGGTAACAAAAATTAACGCTAGTCCTCGCCCAAAGACAAGGATCACACGTCCCAGCCTCCTCAGAATGTGATCAGGGAGATAAAGACAATCGCAGGAGGGCCATTTACAAGCGGGTCATTTAGAACCCTTAAGAAAGCATGTCAAAGGTAGGTGAACAGTGTTCACTTGATACCCCCGTTTAAGCAAAGACGGACGGACCAGGACATGTCTTTCAACAAGGAAAATGCTAGGGGAGTGAAGCAGCCTCATAATGATCCCTTAGTCATAATGCTCACGATAGAAGGATTCAATACCAAGAGAATCCTCATAAACAATGGTAGCTCTGCAAACATCATCTATCTTCCCGCTTTTCAGCAGCTAAAGCTAAATCTAGGAAGACTGCGCCCATTTGACTCCCCCCTCGTCAGTTTCAGTGGAGACAGAGTATATTTCAAGCGCATAATGACATTGACAGTAACAGTGGGGACCTACTCGAGGCAGTTGACCCGTCAGTTAGACTTCTTGGTGGTAAACTGCCCCTCATCTTATAATGTGATTATTGGGAGGCCCACGCTCAACCGATGGAAGTTAGCCATGTCCACCTATTGCCTAAAGATAAAGTTCCCAACTGAGAATGGTGTTGGCAAGGTAAAAGGAGATCAAGTCCATGGGAACCTGATTTCAAACAGATCAGGTAAAAGGAGATCTATTTGAGCTAAGGAATCGGATTTTGAGACTGTGTTGAAGAGGGGGCCATGGTTTATAGGTGGCCACTTCCTTTCCATACGTCCATGGGAACCTGATTTCAAACCGGCGTTGGTGAATGTGTCATCAATTGCGGTCTGGATTAGATTTAATGAGTTGTCGATAGAGTATTACAATGCTGAAGTAGTCTATTTGATTGGGAAAGCCATCAGAAATGTTTTAAGGGTGGATTCCCATACTGCAGCAGAGGATAGAGGTAGGTTCGCTAGGCTGCGTGTTCAAGTAGATGTTACTAAGCCTTTAGTAACAGCAGTTTTGATTGGGAAAAATGAGCAACCTGTGAGCTATGAAGGAATACAGTCGCTGTGTTTTGATTGTGGCCGAATGGGACATAAGCGAGAAGACTGCCCATATTCAATCCGGAAAGAGGTAGCGCTGAAAGAGACGGCGACTATGGAGCTGGGAAAGGATCGTACAGAGTCATGCAATTCCCATGGGGCATGTGCGGACAAGGGAGGTGTGGGGTCCAGCGAGATCGTGCTTGAGAATGGACAACAAAATGTGGGTGAGAACGTACATGATAGTACATATGGCCCGTGGATTATGTTCTCACGTAAGGTGAGTGGAGCAAGAAGCCAAAGGAGTAACAGGGGACCACCTGGGCAGGAGAATGATTAGGTTAAGAGTAGGGTCACTCGTAGTAGTTTTGTGAAGGATAAATGGGCTAGTGTAGGGTCTACAAGGGATGAGCAAGTCGCTGGGCCATTGAGAGAGTCTAAAAGGAAAATGGTCCCAACCAAGGTGACGGCTGAAGCATTGGGGGAAGGTAGCAATATGGGCTTAGACGGTTTTAAGGATTTGAGGGACCTAAGGATTTGAAGGGCCTAAGGCTTGCGCGCTAAAGCCCAAAATTGTCTGCGATGGATTCAAAGTTGAATCTGGCCAACTCGGGCTCTAAGCCCAGTCCGCATGCTTCTAGTAAGGAGAAGAAAGCTCTAGCACTGTCTAAGGTATTGACTAATGTGAAGGGCTATAGGGTGAGTTCCTCTAATCACAAAGCCGCCACTGAGCCTTTCCTTTTCACATCTCCTAACTGTGCTATTGCCAATGGAAGCTCTGAGCTAGAAGTCGCCTTTAAAGATGGCGAAACCAACAATGAAGGGGATTTTATGGGCAAGCATGGTAGAAAGAATGGTGCTGTTGCGCTTAGAGGAAAAGATTACCAGAGATTGGGTAGGTCCGAATCGGAAGTGGGGTTGGTCCGTCACTAGGAAACGAAGAGCATGGATAATGATTTGTCCGAGAATCGCCGTAACTGGGTTGACCCTTGTGTGGATAGGTGTGAACCTTCCATGGGGGATGTGGCCATCGGAGCTGTTGAGTCTGAAGGAGGTTCGACACTTGGTGTGGTCAGCCATACCCAAAATTTATGTGATGCTGAGGGAAGCCTTGAAGAGGGTGGAGGTAAAGCCGCTACCTCCTGTTGACTTGTGTCCCTGCTTAAAGCTTATTATCCCCATGAATATTATTGCTTGGAATTGTAAAGGTGCACGGAAAGCCGCATTTAGAAGTCATGTTAGAGATTTGGTTTGCATCCATGATCCAGCTATTTTAATAGTGATGGAGACTCGTGTTGGTGGAGAGAGGGCGAAGGCGATTACTGATGAATTGCCGTTTGATGGAGCTATCCATACCGATGCCATGGGCTATGCTGGTGGGTTATGGCTGCTGTGGAATGGAGATAGATTGGAGATCAACTAGTTAGCAATTACTGAACAAGAAATTCCTGTGACTGTTAAGGTATGCTCTTCTAACCTTAACTGGTTATTATCTGCAATCTATGTTAGCCCAAGGTGTGCTGAAAGGCAGGTGTTATGAGGGAATCTTAAAATAATGGCGGACCTTCACGATTTGCCATGGGTAATGGCGGGTGACTTTAATGAGCCACTGACGGAGGGTGATAAATTTGGAGGAAGGGGGGTGAGTGTTGATAGAACTCTCCATTTTAAGGAATGTCTGGATGCTTGTAGTATGATTGATATATGTTTTTTGGGTCCGTGGTTTACCTGGACTAATAGGAGAGATATTCAAGCTCTTATTCAGGAGAGGATAGACAGGTTCTTTGCCAATTCCCAATGGTGTCTGATGTACCTGGAGGCCCGTGTGGCCCATCTCACTAGGTGCCACTCCGATCATTGCCCCGTTTTGTTGGAATTGCAACCGAGAAATCAGGAGAATAGGAGGAAATTATTTAAGTTTCAAACTTGTTGGCTATCTAATTTCAACTTTCCTTCCATTGTTACTTAAGCCTGGAGTCATAGCCCGAGTCTAGCACAGGCTATTGAGCTTTTCACTAATGAGGCTACCAGGTGGAATAAAGAGCATTTCAGTAACATTTTTACTAGGAAAAAGACTATTATGGCAAGGTTAAATGGTATTCAGAGAGCTATGTCAGTTAATCCTTCAGCTTTTCTCCTTAACCTTGAAAATGAACTCCTAAAGGATCTTGATTCTGTGTTGAACCAGGAAGAGGAGCTATGGGCGTTAAAATCGAGAGTTAATTGGATGATTCAAGGGGATAGGAATACGGCTTTCTATCATGTGTCTACCTTGGTGAGAAGGAAGAGGAATAAGATTTTGGCTATCAAAAACTCAGTGGGTGAGTGGTTATATAAGGAGGAGGAAGTCAAAAATTTTGTGATGAAGGGGTATAGGGATATTTATACTACTTCTTTCTATTGTGACTCCTTACTGCATCCTCGAATTACTTCTTGGCAGGCTAGGCTGTCGGAGGAGGAAAAATGTAGTATTAGCGGGGAGGTGACGGAAGAGGAAATAAAAGCCGCATTATGGTCTCTGAAAGCTTTTAAGGCTCCTAGGTTGGATAGGCTGCATGCTGGTTTTTTCCAAAGGTTCTGACTCACTGTGGGTAGCTCAGTTATGTCTGAAGTTAAAAAAGTTTTTGCTGAGAGGAGAGTCCCGGAGTACCTCAACACAACTCTTATTGCTCTTATTTCGAAGATCCAAGGTCCGGAGACGCTCAGTAATTATAGACCTATCAGCTTGTGTAATATAGTGTATAAAATAGTGTCGAAGATTATTGTCGCCATATTGAAACCGTATTTGGATAAGCTTACCTCTCCTTGTCAATCAGCATTCGTGCCGGGTAGAAAGGGTATTGATAATGCCATTATAGCGTAGGAGGTCATCCACTCCCTTAGCAAAAAGAAGGGGAAAGTGGGATACATGGCTTTGAAGATTGATCTTGAGAAGGTGTATGATAAATTGGAGTGGAGTTTCATCCGAGATATGCTTATTAGGGTCAATTTGCCTACTGATCTGATTGATACTGTTATGAGTTGTGTAACGATGGTCTCCATGTCAATTGTTTTTAATGGGGAAGCTCTGGATCCAATTTTTCCATTAAGAGGGTTAAGGCAAGGGGGCCCTCTTTCTCCCTATCTCTTCATCCTTTGTATTGACTTCCTTGATCAGCTTATTGAGGAAAAATGTAGTGCTAAACTTTGGAATCCGATTAAAGTCTCTCAAAGAGGGCCCTCAGTATCCCATTTGATGTTCGCGGACGATTTGGTTCTCTTTACCAAAGCAGATAATATTAATTGATGTACCATTAGAGATGTGCTAGATGAGTTTTGCAAAATGTTAGGGCAAACAGTTAGTGATTCAAAGTCGAGGGTGTTCTTCTTTCCCAATGTTGATATGGATGATAGATTTACCTCCACGCCTTGCTTAGGAAAATACTTGGGTATTCCCATTAGGCAGCCGTGTAGATCTTCTCGTGAGTATAATTTCATTCTTGATAGAGTGAAACAGAAATTAAAGGGTTGGAAAGCAAATTTGCTCTCTCTGGCGGGGCGTGCGATTCTCATCCAAGCTTCCTCAGCGGCTATTCCTTCCTATGTAATGCAGTGTGCTTCTCTTTCGGGTAGAGTGTTGGATGGTATAGATCGGGTTAACCGTAATTTTCTGTGGGGTACTATAGAAAATCAGAGAAATATGCACTGGGTTGGGTGGCAAAAAGTGACTAAGACGAAGGAGGAAGGAGGCTTGGGTCTTCAAACGGCTAAAGGAAGAAACACTGCTCTCTTGACCAAACTGAACTGGAGATTACACTCAGAGAAGGATTCCCTTTGGGCCAAGGTTTTAAAGCAGAAATATTGCTCTGGGAGGAGAGATAATGCTATAAATGCAGATCGGCTTCCATGTTCTCAGGTCTGGTCTGCTATGAAGAAAGGTAGGAAAGTCTTCAATAAAGGTAGTATGTGGCTGGTAGGCAAGGATAGTACTCAGAATTTTTGGTCTGGGAATTGGATCAAAGGGGGGCCCATCCGTCATTTGATTTAGGGGCCTTTGACTCATAAAGCTGATCAATTAATGGTGAAGGATGTTTTGACTGATTTGGGCTAGGATTGGAGTTATATTCCTTTTGTTCTGCCTACAGATATTAAGGATTTGATTCTAGCCACGCCGGTGCCGCTCACTAATAGAGGGGCTGATAGATTAGTTTGGACAGGCAGTGCTAGAGGCGAGTTTGATGTCAAAAGTGCATATAAGCTGGCTGTAGATTATAACAAGATGCCTTCCTTGCCGATGGGGTGGATCTGGAAATTAATACGCTTCCTAGGATCAAAACGTTCATTTAGAGATGTGTTCATGATAGTATTGGGGTGAAGGGCTGCTTGGTTAGGAGGGGAGTTGGAACTGATGATTTATGCCCAATTTGCCTAGAAGAAAAGGAATCGATGTTGCATGCTCTTTGTGATTGTCCTCGGGCTAGGGCGATTTGGTTGCAGCTGGGTGTTAGGAATATGAACCAAGACTTTTGGAGGAGCGAGCTACAAGAGTGGTTTGCTTCGAATGGGAGTTTGGGCAGTAGGACCATGCACGGTAAATCCCAGTGGAGCATGTTATTCTCCTTTGCCATTTGGATGTTATGGAAAAGTAGGAACCGGGTGGTCTTCACGGGTAAAGCTCTGAACCCGAATCTTTTGGCTGAAATTGAGAATCATGTAACTAAATTCATGTATTGTGTAAGCTCTCCGAGGTGCCCCGTGCCAAGAGTGGTTGTTGCGTGTCGTTGGGAGAAGCCTCTAGAGGGCTGGATAAAGCTAAATTCTGATGGGTGCGCTGCTAGTAATCCAGGTCTTGCTGGTTGTGGTGGTGTAGTGCGAGATAGCCATGGGGATTAAGTCACTGGGTTTTCACGGCACATAGGGAACACGAATAGTTTTGTGGCTGAGTTATGGGTTTAAGGAATGGGCTAATGTTGTGCAACAATTTGAACATTCCTACTCTTATAGTCAAAATGGACGCTAAATCCATTGTGGATATTTTCTGCAGAACTGGCTATGTCAATGAAGTGATTTCTCCTATATTGGATGACTATAGAATGCTTATCAACAATTTCCAGCAGATTCAAGTCAATCATGTGTTCCGGCAATTGAATCGTTGTGCGGATGCTTTTGCTAGAATAGGGGCTGATCAAGTTTTAGAGTTTAGGTCCTTTGAAAGTCCGTCTGTGGACGTTTTTGACCTTGTTGAGCAAGATAAATCTAGGTTGTACTTTAACAGGCTTTGCCTTGTTCCTGGTTAGTTTGTTTTATGAAGTCTCCTTTTCACCAAAAAAAAAAATATATATATATATATATATATAGTGGAGCCCATAAATAGTGCAAAAAGTGTAGTGGGGTCCATAAATAGTAGCAAAAATAAGCTAAATAATAAAATAATTTTAATTTTTCATTGGTATCCAAACACACACTTAAGCTTCGTTTGAATAGCATCTCTCACGTCCACGTTCTGCCTTTTTTTTTTTTTTTTTTTTTTTTTTATTTAAAACCAGCGCCTATTGCACTGTTTAGGGGACATGAACGGTGTAAATAGGCAAATGAATAGTAGTTTTAAAAGTGAATAGTAATTGCCTAACTGGAAAATGATTTTTTATTGTTTTCAGTTTTTAGTTTTCAGCAAAATAAGCGGTATCTAAACACACACTTAATCACCTCGAGCAACATAAAATCTGATTTGTAATCAAACAAGAGACAAGTCAACGTGTTTTGGTGTAAAATGATGGAGAGCGTTGAATAAGGGTGTGTATATGTTACAAAGATGAGAAATTAATGATACCAAAGTCACCCACCAGGACATGAGATTGACTTTATAGATACACATGATGATGATAAAGAATTTTTGAGTTAGCAGCATTTATAGATACACATGATGATGATAAAGAATTTTTGAGTTAGCAGCATTTATAGATACACATGATGATGATGATGATGAATTTTTGAGTTAGCAGCATCAGAGAATATTGATAGTGAGCCTTCCCATGCTTTACTTGGCAAATCTTGGATTGATTTTCAGATCATAGTAAAATAGTAATCGATAGCTTTCCAGTTATCTGTAATTCAAGATATGTATTTGCATATAATTTCTCGGAATGAAATGTAAGTACCAAATCTTAAGATTTGTTCTTTGGGGGATTTATCACCTTTGTATTTAATCTAATGGAAAAGGAGTTTCTTCTAGTCATTGTAACTCATAACACAAAGTTGCAAAAATTTGTACACTCTCACCCTAATTTATTTTAAGCCCAGCTGAATTTAGCTTCTAAACTTTGAAATGAAAATAAATAAATAAATAAAAAGAAGCAAGTCCAACATTAATTTTTTGATCTTAAATCTAAAAAATAAAAGCCCACAATCTATCGAATGAAAAAAATCATTAAAAAAAAAGAAAAAAGAAAAATGAAGCCAAACCAAACCTTGGGAGCAAAACGCACTGCTCCCTCACTATGCCCTGCCCTCTTCACTTTCACCGTGTGTGTGTTTATTAGTTTATAGTGTTCTGATAAACTCTGTTTCACCGTGTGTGTACTGTGTAGTTAACTGGTCATAGTGTTTTGATAAAAACCTTTTGAGCTTTGAGTTTTTGTCTTTTTGTCTTTGACTGTCAGTTTCTACGTGTGTTTACTGTTTGTATTGTTAAGTGTTTTTTTGAGTGGATCAGTCAGTGGGGAGCATTAACACTAAAAGACAACGAAAGTATGAAACAATTAATCAATCAGTCAATCAGTGGGGGCTGTGCGATATAAACTAATAAATTAAATTAAAGAATCGCAAAGAAAATACAAAAAATTGCTCAAAAATGTATTGTGAATTAAATAAAAGAATTGTGAAGAGTAAAGGACATAAATTAATAAATTAAAGAATTCTAAACAATAATAATTAATATGCTTATTATATTTAGAAGTAATAGATAATTTTTAAATTTTAATTTTAGCAATAGCAATCAGTAAGTTTAAGAAAAAATATGTCAAATGAACTTTACAGTTTATTTTTTATTCTTTTACTAGTATTATTGACAAATTTGTAATAACAAACAAAAGATCAGTAAATGAATGATTGTTTAGTTGTATATATTAAAAAAAATGTAGCTAGTAAGATTGATAATAAAACTATTATGTAATGATTTTAAAATATAAAACCTTAAAAGACAATTATAAAACTTTATGTATTTGAATACATTTTTTTTTTTAATGTTGTTATATTCATGTTCTCTATCATTTTAAATTTTATATAATTTATATTTCTTATTGATCCTCTACAAAAATCCTGAAACCTCAGTTGTGATAAACTTATACAGATAGTCTATTGTTTTCTCATACATGGAGAAGCAGCTTTTGTCATTTAGCGGGCTAAATTAAAAGTTGATAATAAGGAGCATTTTATCAAACATTGCCCAAAATATATTTTAAGGTGGGAACGGCTGTAAACTAAGGCGGGTCTCTAAAGTAGCTAGAATGTGAGAAATGATGTCAAAAGACTCGGAATTGAATTGGCAAAATCATACAACAATCAAAGTCCCAAAATTGACATAATGATAATGGTAACATTATCGTTATTATTATTTTTGTTTTATTGTGGGATGTCTTTGTTTCGAACATGGGAACAGATCACTGAGATCTGGCGTAAGAATACATGTTTAGACAAAAATGCAGGCTGCATAAAGAAGCTGATAAGAAAAATCTAATGGCATAGGATTCGAATGGCCCTCTATGCAAGTTTAGAATCTTTAGATCGAGTTTTTCAACAAATTCCTATTGCAAATATGATTCTATCTTTCAATTTTGCAACCAAGCCTATTGAGACAACATTATCTACAACTAAAATCAAGGCATTGGATGATCATCAATTATTGCCACTGGAATCTCCAAAGCAATATTTAAGAGTTCTCTTGTAATCTAAATACCTGCACTTCAGAAGCAATCTGATAGCATATAAGAATTCTCTTGTAATCCAAATACCTCCAAAGCAATATGATACAATAACATTTGAACTTATGGCCTATGGGTTCATTTCATGATAATATGATGAATAATCTTTAATATTTACCATCAAATCAATGAGTCTTTTTTAGTACATCCAATGACAACAAATTTAATCTGTTGAGTTAAGTGGTGCCCGCTAGTGTCCATTCCATTATTAAATGTGGATCAAAATATTGGTCAAAATTTTCAACTACACATTTATCAGTCGACATGAACCTCTAGGAGATTATGATGAGTAAAAATGATGTGATTGGCAAAGTTGATGTCTATACGAGATAAAGAAAGTGTAGGTCGACGAGATTAAGATTGGTGTGACGTGACAAAGTTGATGTCATGAAGGTGCAAACTGTGAGTAGGAAAGACGTGTATAGAACAATGAAAATGAATGTGCGGGTGAGTGGAAGGTTAGTGTGATAGCAGTGAAGGGCTAGTGATTAGGGGTGTCAATTCGGATTAGCATGTCGGGTTCGTGTCGTGTCAAGGTAGGGGTATTTGACTAAGTGTCCGTTTGAATTGAGCTTATTTTTGTTAAAACTGAAAATTGAAACTGAAAACACTGTAACAAAATAATTCTTAAATGCGTGAATAGTATCGTGGAACCCATTTTTAATGAAAAAGTTGCTGAAAAGTGGAATTTGTGGGTCCGTGAACAGTGCACAAGTGCACTGTTCACGGTTGACTTGGTCAAATAGTGCGGCTGGGAAAAAAAAAAAATCAGAAAACGCAGCCCAGGATTCAGCGGAAAACGTTGAATCCAAACGGGCACTAAATGGCTCAACCCTAACCCGACCCATTTAATAATCGTGTCATGATCCTTCAACCCTAATCCGACCCGTTAATAAGGCGAGTTGACCTGACCCAATCCATTTGACACGCTTAATAAACGAGTCATGTTGGGTTGACACGAATGTAACACAACCCATTTCAACCTGCATAATATTAAATATAATATCCATCTAGAGATAATTTTTTTTACATTTCAAAAAGCAGTGCATACACTTCAAGTCTTCAACTCACATTCAAAATAATATAGTTCAACAAAAATATAACATTCATCTAAAAAATAAGTTCTTTACGCTCCAAAAGAATTGCTTACACTTCAACCCAAATTCAAAATAACTAAGTTTAACAAAAATAAAATAATATAGTTCAAGAAAAATATAATATCCTTAGAACTCATCAAATGCTAAGTATCAATATTGAAAGAATTTGAGTAAATAGTAGATTAATCCTGACTATGACCACGATTATCATCCATAGATTATTTGTTGATGTCCAAATTCATAACATCTTCCACAAGCTCATCCAATTTCATTTGTACAAGTTCTATGCCAAAAAAAAAAAAAAGTATTAGTAGTTCTAGTGTCTGTAAAATTTCAATTTCCAATTATATCCCTTGTAATTTTTTGTAATTACTCACTTTTCTTTTTAAATTTTAAATATATGTTGGATATAAAAGGTATTTAACAAATTTAAAATAAAATAAATATTTATTTGTTATACGAGTTAAATGAGTTGTGTTAAGTGGGTCATTTCGGGTTGACACAAATAAATTGGCATATCAAACGTGTCTATTGCGGGTTATACAGGTTGACCCGCTTATGACCCGCTTATGACACGCTTCTTATCGTGTCGCTTTTGGGTCGACCCATTTATGACCCAAACCCATTAAGGTCCAACCCTAACTCGAAAAAACCCGTGTCGGGTTCGTGTCATGTTCACGGGTTGGGTCAAACATTGACACCCTTACTAGTGATCTGGTCAAATGCGAATTTAATAAGAACTAAATTGAAGAATGGACTCGCAAAGGTTAAAATGAGTGGAAGTAGCTATGCTAGTGATTTGAAGTTAAGATTTCAACAATAAGGAGAATGGTTTCATATAAGTAATACTACAAGTACAACTATTTTATAACATTTTTCAAAATAGTTGAACACACTAGTTTTTATTTGTTTTCATTTGGATACCACCTTTAATATCACATTTTTAACCTACAATTAACAACTTATTACCTTGATAGTTATGAAATTATGTGTTTCTAAATATATTATCTTCGAATCATATAGGAGGAGATTGCTATGAATTTAGAAATTGTCAAATGTGAATAGTATATATTCAATATGTATATCTAACTCTTTATATTGTGAGAAAAAGGTTTAGCATAACCTCATTCTATATCTACTTAATCAACGTCTGTTAACTTTCTTTCAAGTTTTTTTCACCAAAAAATAAAAATAAAAATAAAAATCTTTAAATTATAAATAAATACCATTCCATTTTTTCTTAATTTGTGCCCCCGGGGGGGGGGTCCGTAAAGCATTCCAATGGTGTTTAATAGCATTGATGCAACAAATAGAAAATTTTGGTGGAAGGCAAGTCCAAGAAGGTAAGCATTTTGCTTTTAAACGCTGGGACATGCTTTTGTCTACTAATAAAACATGGAAGACTCGGCTTTTGTAGATGCAAAGACTTAATTTGGCAATATTTACAAAGGTAGTTTGGAAAGTTGCCACAAATCACAATGGCCTATGAGTTGGGTTATTAAGAAGCAATTCTAACTTTTAATATATATATATATATATATATATATTTTTTTTTTCTTTTTTCTTTTTTAAAAGTTATGAAGAAGCAAATATCAAATCAGGGACAACTTGCTTGAGGGGATAAGTCCAAAAATGCCTCTGAATAGAGAAAGCTAAAAATTCAGTTTTAAAGTAGGGAACTTGTTTTCTAGTTGGAGATGGGTTAAGTATTAATGCTTGGGAGGAGGCTTGGGTACCTTGGCTTAGGATTTTAAACCAAAACTGAAGCGAGGATTGGTAGAAAGAAATTCATTATTAATTTGTGGCAAATCCTGATTAATCCAACATCAAAATTATGGAATAAAGTGAAGTTCAAAGAGGTGTTTAATGAGGAATCTATTCAGGCCATGCTTAGACTTACCTTACCCTGACTTGATAAACCAGCATGTGGAGTGAATGAATCAAGTGAATTGATTTAACCAAGATGGGCATGAGTGATGGGCTACACTTATGGAGGAAGCTATGGAAAGTAATAATCCACGAAAACTTCAAAGTTTTGTTGTGTATAATTGCTATGGATATCTTGCCAAAGCTTAGTGAATTATGGGAGGTCATTGTATAAAAAGCATGAAACATCAAATGCTTAAACCCTTTGGAGATTTGGGCCAAATCTAGTAAGGCTTAGTAAGAATACGTAAAGGTATCAAAGATTAATACTTAGACAAAGTCAGTGAAACCTAATACAAAATGGCTGAAGCCACCTATGGGAATTTATAAGTTAAATTGTGATGCAGCCAAGGGCGACTTAATACATTTGGGGTTTTGGGGGCTCAAGACGAAAAATGAAATTAAGGTTTTTTTTTTTTTTTTTTATATATTTAAATATGACTTAAAACAAATAAATATTATTTAAATTCTATTATCTTGTTTTAGATGCAAAATTATTACTAATTAACATGAATCATGTAGAAATTTTTTTTATAGAAAGTCTATAGATACAAAAAATTTAACAAAATTTTTCATACCTGTTGATGTGATAAAATGATAGTGGTAAGTAAAAGAGTAATGTTAGTAGTGAACCTAGGTGAGAACTAGTAAAAATTCGTCAACTCAATTATTGTAAAAAATGTTGTGATTTTTTTTGTATATTATTTTTATTTTTATTTTTTGAGAAGTGCTACATTCACAATAGAACTCATCACTGAAATTATTTTTTTGCCATCGATAATAGCCTGTAACAACTTACTACTTAGAATTTTTTATAAAAATGTTGTCAAATTTTTTGTAAAAGTAGTATTTTTATCTTCTTTTTTTTCTTATTTTTCATTTGACAAAAAATATTATTTAATTTACTAGCTAATATTTGGCTTAATTAAATTAAAATTTGGGGCCTTTTTTTTATTCTTGGTGCCTTAGGTAATTGCATCAATTGCATTTAGTTTTAAGCTGGCACTGATGCAGCCTTGTAAACAAACAAAACAATAGTAGAGCATTATGGATATGGAGAACATTAAGTTTCTTTCAATTGAATTTAATTTTTGTTTGGGCAAGTACATTTGCTAATAGAGCTACCCATTGGCTTGGCATGGAGGCTTTAAAAATTAGTGTGTTTTGAAGTTCTGATCATTTTTTCCCCATAAAAGCTTTTGAAGCTGGCTGGGGAAATTTTTGTAAAAGCTTTTGTTTTTCAGCAAGAAAAGAAAAGGAAAGTAGTACTACACTGTAACTAGTAGGCAAACAAATATCCTAAAAAAACAAGTAGGCAAACAATTATTTTGATTTTTGAAAAAAGTATTTTTCTCATATGATTTTGGAAACTGAAAAAGTAGTAACTAAAAATTCTCAGTAAATAAAAAAGAAGTCATAGATAACACATGCTGTCAATCCGATCACCTAAATCTGATGATGTATCACGTTTCTTTTCTTATTATATACTACTAGTACAATTGAGTTGATGTTAAAATAAAAATACGAGGCAGTTTTGTACGTGTTTTTGTCTCGACGTAAAAAGGATGTACAAATTGTCCAACACATTTACAAACATGGGACACACTGTAGTATAAATATATTTTAAGAATTTTTTTAATGAAAAATTAAAAAAGTTTCTTAAAATAATTTACTAATATATATCCTTAAGGTATATATTAATTATTCATTTTTTGAAACATTGTATTAGGAAATGAAAAAGTTGTCAAAAAAATTATAACTTTTTCATTTTTCTATAAAAAGTTTTCTAAAATAAATTATTAATATATGTTCTTAGAACACACATTAGTATAATCATATATATATATATATATTACATTTACTTTATTTTTATTATTTTATATTAATTAATTAATTTTCTGGCAAAATAAATCTTGAAAAGTTACAACATTGCAAAATTAGGAAATTATTTCACTACTGGCTAGTTTCCTGTTTTCAGTTAAAACTACATTTAGCATTTTTAAAATGTAACAAGATAATGTTTTACTCCCATATTGAAATAATAAGTATTGTTTTATTTTATTTTATTTTATTTTTTTCTTGTTGAGTAATGCTATAGTCACAAACTATTTTACAACATTTTTACAAAACGTTAATATGACCAACCTCTTATTGGTTTTCATCTAAGTCCATCATTAGTATCACTTTTTTATTTACCAATAATTACTCATCACATCAATAGTTTGTAAAAAAAATTGTAAAATAGTTTGTATCTCTGACATTATTCTTGTTTTATTGGATACCAGATAAGGTTACAGCTTACAAGCCACAGCAAAATTAGGTAAATGTTTCACCTGCCATTACGGCTAGTTTCCTGTTTTTAGTTAAAACATTTGGCACTTTTAAAATGTATAAAGATGGTAGTTTGTTGCCCTTAAAAAAGAAAAGAATTTCATAACACCTTGTTTATAGTTTATCATTATAGCATTCTATCGTAGACTCGTAGTGACAAAATGAGATACCATTACTTATTATTCTTCTAATAAAGGTAAGTAAAACGTCAAAAATTTTGTAGCATAATTGTCATTTTCTGCTATTTCTAACATAAATATTCAGGGTTCAAAATTTTAAATCCTCTCCCTTAACAATTAAATAATAACTACAAAAAAAAAAGTTATACAAATTCCATAAAATCTCATTTTTACATAATTTAAAAGAGGTAGTTACTAATTAGTAGACAATTTTACCTCAGTTAAATTATTAAAAAAAAGTCATGTAAAATTACACTTATTCATCATAATTTTTCTATTGATTGAGGTAATGAAATGATTTAATTTTAAAATTTAAAATTAATAAAAATTAGATTGCAACCTTTTCAATTATCAAAAGCCAAATTCAAACTATCTATTTTCCTAAACAAAATCATTACCAAAAGAAACAAAAAGAGCCAAAAAAAAAAAAAAAAGTACTATTTCAAATTCCATGTACAGAGTGGTACACCACCAAAGTCACAAAACCCTTCCCACTTCAGACCCACGTGTCAGCCAACAGTGATATACACATCTAACGCCCACTTCAAGCAACCAATCCCATCACGCTTTTGGGCCCCACAATCAAATCAATCTTCAAAATCAAACGCATCAGATACTTTCATTCGCAACCCAATCCATCTCGGCCCAATCAAAACTCGAAACCTCATCGAATATACCAAAACCCACGTGTGAGCACATTACACCCAAAAATCAACGACAACAAAAGAGAAGAGCGCGTTTAAAACCCAATGGCACAAGAGAAAATAGAAATACACACAGAGTATAAAAGCCAAAGGCTTTAGTGTTTCTTAGCTTTCTGTCTCTCCCTTTGGCTTTGGCGGCTCTCAAAAAATTTTCGAAGCTTTTGCTTTGCTCTCTCACTGAAACCCTAATTTTCTCTCGCAGAAGATAATTTTTTTTCACACAAAGAGACTTATAGAGACAAATATAAAGCTATAATTTCATATATATTTGTTTATCTTTGAGAGATTTTGATTTTGTTTGCATTGAAAATTGGAAATTTTTTGGACCTGAAGCTTGAAGAGGACGATAATGGAGGGTACGGTAGGGCAAAAGGAGAAACAGCACGAGTTCACTTTGGTTTCAGTCTCGGACCTCGCTTCGTCTTCTTCGGAATCTCAGTCCAAGCCTGTAGTGGCTCGGTTCTCCGACGATTCTGGACTCGCCGAGCTTCGATTTCACAAGGAATCTGAATCGGCTGCTGCTATCAATGTTGATCTTCGAACTGCTCAGGTTTGGCTTTACTCCTTACGATTTTGTTATCTGTTTCAGTTTTTTTTATTTATTGTTCGTTTGGTTGCTGAGAAAGTGGAGGAAAAGAAAGAAATGGAAAAGGAAATAGATTAAAATTTAGAGCATTATCGATGTTTTTATTTTATACTTGACTGAGCCAAATAAATTCAAGCGTTGTGTTAATCAATGTGGTGTTTGTGTGCGTGTGTGTTTTTAAGAGTGAATACTCTTTATTCTTTTCTTTTGGTTTCAACTTTGTTTTGGTTTCAACTTTGTTTTGGTTTCAGCTTTGTTTTGGTTTGATTGTTCGTTTGGTTGCTGAGAAAGTGGAGGGAAAGAAAGAAATGGAAGAGAAAATAGATTAATTATTTTGAGTATTATTGTTATTTTTTGTTATTTAGTGAATAAAATAAGTTTATTGAGCCAAATAAATTCAAGAATTCCTTATTTTATTATTTTGGCTATATGTATGCATTTTTGTTTTTTATTTATTTATTTTTAATCAGTGACGTTGTGCATAAGAGGAGTGTTTTTATTTATTTATTTTGTGTTTTCAGATATTCAAATTAAGCTCTGTTCAATCAGTTTGCTTTACTGAAGGGTCTGATTCCACTGAGGAGGTACGGAATACAATTTGAATTTATAAATGTTATAGTTTATATAGATAGATAGATAGATATATTTGTACTTTATATTGCTGAGTGAGAATGTGGTGCACTAGAAATATCCTTGCATGTGCGTAAAGATAAGTATCTTAACTTTATTTGGGTCTTTGCTTGGAAAACTGTGATCTAACCAGTGCATTTCTGCTGCATTTTACTTTTTAAAATATGCAAATTGATGATGATTAAGGTTATGTTTGATATATACTTGTAATGTAAGATTGTTGAAGCATTGTGAAATGCTCACGTCTCTTAACAGTATTACTTTTGAAGCAGAAGTCATCTTATTCAAGGGGAGTCACTGTCCAATTTAGAAACGAAGAGGAGAGCAGAGCCTTCCATTGTGCATTTAAGCAATGGAAAGAGGAAATTCTTGAAGGTGCTGCTTTGAAAATTTGCTCTCCCCTGCCCCCTTTCCACTGGTTTGAAATAGATGATCAGATAAAATGAATAGATAAACAATAAAGAAAGGAGTTGCGAAAACTTAGTTTGTTTTATAACTCCAGTTATTTCTTCGTAAGTTGGTTGAAGTTTGCAGGCAGGATGCTTATTATTTAGATTTATGAGATATGGGAAAAATGAAATGCCTCAATGTTATATCTTATTCCGATATCTTTATGCATTACAATACTTTTTTTTCCCCATCTGGTGGATATTCTCTTTAATGAAAATGGGGAGAACTTAGCATTTAATTAGATTATACAACTTACAATGGTCATTAATCTGTGGAGGAGCTAGTTTGGAAAAAAAGAATCTGAGTATCATAGTAATTTGCTAATTTGTAAGAGAAATTTTATGCGGTTAGATTCGATACAGTGATGTCATTTAGAGTAAATTCTGATTGTGCATCTGATGCCTCTTAAATCTAATCTGTGACCCTGTTGGTTGTGTGAGAGACAGAAATGTGTTTTTGGGTATCTGCAGCACCCAGTTCATATATAATGGCATAAAAAGAAAGGAATAAAAAAAATCAATGCCTATTCTTATGCTATTTATACTTTTTTCAGAGTTCTGCTTGTTCTGTGAAGTTGTGTTTTTAATGTACTTGCACATTACGTTCTATGCCTATCTTCTAATTGTTTGTGTTTTTCTCCCCTGTTTCAGGCAAAGCATTACCAAATGGAACAATTTCAGCTACTAAATGCAAGTTTGATGACAAAATAGAGGCATCTTCTGCTAAAATGTATTTCCATTATTATGGACAGTTGTTGCATCAGCAAAATATGTTACAGGATTATGTGAGAACAGGTAATTTCACCAGGCTATGATCTGTTCACCGAATTATCTTACATTACGTTCACTTTTAAATTTCTACTTGAGATAATGCTTTATGCTGCAAATTCATATTCTACGTGTACATTATCAGCTTGTACATGAATATGCCAGAAAAAAAATGGCATAGTGGATATGTTATTGAATATTGATAATCTTTGTCTCAGGAACCTATTATGCTGCCGTTATTGAGAACCGTGCAGATTTTATTGGTCGTGTAGTGGTTGATGTTGGCGCCGGCAGTGGTATTTTGTCATTATTTGCTGCTCAGGTAAACCTAGCTATTTAGCCAACTAAGTTTATTCTACCATGTATGGTGATGCTTGCATCTTTGTGTCTTGTGTGTGGATATATATATGTGGTGATTTATTTTCCCCATTTTGGTTAATCTTATTTCTCTTTTCTGCCCCAACTAGGCTGGTGCAAAACATGTTTATGCTGTGGAAGCATCTGAAATGGCAGAATATGCACGAAAGCTTATTGTTGGGAATCCATCATTGGGTCAACGGATTACTGTAAGATGTTATCATGTCACTTTTAACTTTCTGCCAATGTGAATATTTGTCGGTTATCTCATTCAGTTCATGGCACTATGTCACCTAAATATAGGTAATTAAAGGTAAAGTTGAGGAAGTTGAATTGCCAGAGAAAGCAGATATTCTGATCTCGGAGCCAATGGGTAAGCTTATAATTAACAGCAGAATCAGCTTAAAGTGTTCTCAAAATTTAGTGGTTACAGTGTGTTTGTCTGATATAGAATTTTCATTTATATGATTATAGGAACATTGTTGGTTAATGAAAGAATGCTAGAGTCCTATGTGATTGCAAGAGATCGGTTTCTTGTTCCTAATGGGAAAATGTTTCCTTCAGTTGGAAGGTAAATCCAACCCTTTAAATGGCCTCTTACTTTCTGTTTGTCTGGGCTTCTTTTTACTTAATTGCTGCTAGTTTTATCATGTCTGCCTCAAATTTATACTATTCTCTTGAAATTAGAAAAATGATTTCTTATTCAAAAATAATATGCTCCCTCCTCCCCAAAATAGATGGGGGTGCTTTTCTCTTTGGATTGTTTCAATATGTATGAGTTTCCAAAAAAAATGATAGATTATCCATATAACTTCCCATGTTACCCTTCGAAAACACCATTCTTTGCCCGACTAAGGGCATTTTAGGAAGATTGTTATAATTAGTTTGTTTCATTAAAATGTGTGCCATTTGCAAACTCCTATCTATTTTGGGATAGACTACTGAATGTGTACTTTGTGCATGGGAACTATGGTTGTTTGTGATTCATTGTTGTATTTTTATGCAATTATGAAATTAGCACTTGCAGATTTAGTTGACCATCATACTGACATTCTATGTGTCCTCTTAGAAGATTTTTCAATTTAATTCTTGATACTGATAAATGTGCGTTGCTTCTATTTGTCCTTTTCTGTAACATCATAACAGCAACATCTAACGTAACTCTCATAGTCTGGTTTTTTAATTCTTGTCCTTATCTTTTTGTGTTTGCTAATTAGTCCCATAAAACTAACTCTGAAAATTTGGAGGTAGTGAAAAATGTTCAAGACCATGAATACTTTAAATATTTCATTATTATGTTGTTAGTTTATGTCAAATGAGGATCATTAGGTTTGCACTTTTTTACGTCCTCTTAGAGTGTTGTGGATTGAATTTGATTTATAATTTCTTACATCTGTTACTTTTGGGTTCTAATTATTTTATGTTGATTACTCATGTAGGATACATATGGCACCTTTCAGTGATGAATATTTGTTTATTGAAATTGCAAATAAGGTGCGTATTTGAAGTGATTTTGCTATAATTATCATTACTCTGTTCTTTGTACTTTAATGATGCAAAAATAATTAGGGCTAAATACTCAGAATTGGTATCAGTAAAATTGGAAGAGATTTATATTTTTCTAAGAGGGGCTCTTTGAGGAATATAACTGCTACCCTTTTTGTGGTTTTTCTAATCCTTTGTTACCTTTCACCAAAAGGAAAGGCAATACTGTTCCAATGGCATGGAGGTTCACTTCTTCAATGCTTAGTGTCATTTTCCTCCCTGTTAAACGTGAAAAGGAAGAAGAATTTAAGAAAAAAACAAAAGTAATTGGGTTCTGGGCTGTGATTGTGAAGCCCTTCCCCCCCCCCCCCCCCCCCCCCCAACCCAAAAAAAAAAAAAAACCTTAAACAAATTTGTGGTAAAGCTAGCCACATACATGCCTTCAGCATATTATATTGTTATTTATCTTTTCCAAGCCTTACTATCATTTTTCATTCGAGAAAATCTAATGTATTATTATTATTTTTTGGGTGCAGGCTCTCTTTTGGCAGCAACAGAATTATTATGGTGTTGATTTGACACCCTTGTATGGATCTGCATTCCAGGGATACTTTTCTCAGGTCCATAATTCTTGTATATTTCTGAAATACATCAAAGTATTGTTTCCTGTTTTGGTTGCCTTCAACAAACTTTGTCTATCTTTAAACATATGAAAGTGCATTATGAATGATCTTATGCACTGTTGCTCTGTATTTGTGTGGGTGGGACCGTGGGAGGTTGTGTTAAAGTAAACTTGGGCACCTAAAGGTCTCTTTTATCCAGTCTTATTCATTTTTTGGAGGTTAAAGCATGGTTTTTCTAGGGAACTATATGAGATATCTTCGTAGAAAGATCAGTAACACCTTTGTTTGTAAGAACTGGTTGTCAGACTGCTAGCTTGCTCCTTCACCCTGTGAAATCTTACGAAAAATTGGTGCTCCAGTTTCAGTATTAGCTCTAGAAAACTTGATCAGTCCAGTGGGATTAAAATAGAGTGGAGGACTGTATGACATGCTTTGTGAGTGATAATTAACAAGCCTGAATGCTAGGGGCGTGTTTTGCGTGTTTGCATGCCTGCATGTAGTATTTCATTGTTTGTTCTGAAGGTAATATTTTTCTGTTGTAATAACTATTTACTACAATCTGGTGATGCTTTAGTATTTGATCAGTCCTGTTTTACTCTTCACACAGCCTGTGGTAGATGCTTTTGATCCAAGATTATTGGTCGCTTCTCCAACGTATCATGTGTTAGACTTCACAAAATCTAAGGTATGACTTTTAACTTTTTGGAGATCTTGTGCTTTTTAGCTATACATGTGACATGTGACATGTCACATTTACCATGTAGAATAATACCCTTCAGACTCATTGAGATACTAGTTTTTCTTCAAAAAAGGATCCATCAGAAGTAGAATTTTTTTGTTCGTCGTGAAACTTATTTTCAGCCAAAATAGTGTAATTTAGCATGCCCTAGTGAGTTCTGCGTTTTGCTTTCAAAGCATTTAGAAATGTTTCCAAGTTTTTGACAATGCAGAGCATAACATAGAAGATGATCTTTTGTACTAAGTTTCCTCTCATAGTAGCTGTATCTTCTTCCTTGTTTAATCAAAATAGTGTATTGCTTTTGATGCTCATTGTTAAATCAGAATGCAAGTCATCCGAACTTTTTCTTTGTTTCATCCTATAGGAAGAGGATTTATATGAAATTGAGATTCCGTTGAGATTCACTGCTTCTGTGGGTGCTAGAGTGCATGGGTTGGCTTGCTGGTTTGACGTATTGTTTAATGGGAGGTAATCTGTTGAACTTGTTCAATAATCTCTACTTATACATTTGCACAGGCTAGCATCCTTCCAAATTTTCTTCACTATGCATGTATGTGGGTTCCATCTGTTTAATCTGTTATTTGGAACTGCTTTGATCTGCAGTACTGTGCAAAGATGGCTTACCACTGCCCCTGGTGCACCAACAACGCACTGGTACCAATTACGTTGTGTCCTCGCTCAGCCAATTTATGTCATGGCGGGACAAGAAATTACTGGCCAACTCCGCATGGTTGCCCACAATGCTCAGAGTTATACATTATATCTTACATTGATGGGTTTGTTTCTGTCTTCTCTCTTGTTTTTGTATTGCTGATATGTTTCTCTGGTTATCTAACAAGTTATAGTTCAACAGCTAAAATGTGGGGCCCTGGTGCTGAACAAGGAGGAATAATTCAAGCATCGTCATGCAAACTTGATCTTAAGGAGCCCTACTACAGAATGTCTCAACCACAAGCATATCCATTAGCCCAAGATCAGCAATCACATCCACTAATTAACACACAGGTATTACTTGTCATCACATTTGAGCTAAGCTTCATACTCTTGTACCCACAACTTGAACCCAACCTTCATCCTATTCTTATAGGAAGAATAGGTACTATATGAGTTTAGTTCATTGGCATAGTTGGCAATTATTCCCTCTGAAGTTCTGAACCCAGGCCCTTGTAGTCTCTTCCACCAACCCCACCCCCCCCCCCCCCCCCCCCCCCAAACCACACAGGGATTTTCCCTGTGCGCACTTATTATCACTTACAGTGTTTTTTGCATTGAGGAGAACGGAAATCAATAATTTCCACTAACTAGTTCTGGCCTGAAGTGCTACTGTTAAGTCTCAAATGTTTGTGTAATATGCTTGAGTTTATTCATATCAGCTTCTTCAAAAGGAGTGACTTTGGTTTATTATTGACAGGATATACAAATTCAATCTCAAGATTTTGAAGAAGCTGAGTTAATGCAGCACCCATCACCAAATTCAGGTGCTCAAATGAATTCCATGGCGGAAAATAATTAAATTTAGAAAGTGCCCGAGGAACATTTTTAACACGGGCATCAGTTTGTATCATAAAACCTGCTTTTCCCTTGCAAGGGCCAGGAATAGGCATCAGTCCTCCCAACTCTATTGTGACCCCCCCCCTCCCCTCTCTTTTTTCCGCCCTGCATTTAGGTCTGATCCCTGTAGATTATGGCTACATGGTTTTACTATTTATTATTTGTGTGGTGCAGCAGATCCTATACAATACATCATAATTTAACCATTTAGGTAATAAAAATACCGATTGGTGCAGAATCAAAATCTTTGGCTTTTACCATGATTTATTGATGTGGCTAATTTAAGGTATTCTACATCTGCTGCTACGTGGGAAGGGCCTTAATGCAAAAAAGTTCAAAATGTCTGGAAATATTTTAGTGGCAGAGGCACTAGGGCCAGTTGAAAATAACAGGTTTGGGCCAAGCTAAGTGTGTTGTTGCCTGGGTGATATTAATTTACATTGCCAATACATAAAGACCGGCCACATATTAATTTACATTGGCACATATTGGCCCATTGCCCGGCCACATTAAGTGGCTGTGTGTATCGTAGAGCCCTTTTAACAGGGAGTGAATTTGTCTGGGTGTATGTGGCTGATAGATCTTATGCCGCTCATGTGCTTAAGGTTTTACGTATCACGCATATGATATTGTGTAATCTCTGGAAAAGTTGTTGGCCTTGGAATTTTTAAGTTGGTTAAAGCAATATGGAGTCATGGGTGCAATTGTCCATGCACGTGCACATTTGTGCAATTGTCCCAACAAATGATTTATAAAAAAAAGGTGGACATGTTAGAAATTCCATGGAACACGTAGGGTAACAAAAAAAAAGAGAGGATAATATTAGGCATCATGGGAAATTTGCATTAATGGAAAGATAGGTATATGCCTTCCAGTAAACAAAAAGGTTAAAATCGTAGGTATACATTTTTGTATAAATATCTAAAAATGGTTTTATATGTATAGGAGTGGTGTTTCTGGAACTCCATACAGAACAAATTTTTAGAATTCAATTGTGCCAAAATTGGGCTTCACTTAACAGAATTGGAAGTCAACACATTATGCTGCAGAAAGGGTGTACTGGCCAAATCAAAATGTCGGCTAAATTGAAATATTTGCAGCTCTGATCTTTTGAATCAACCAAATCAAATCTAGTGCCGGGCTAAATTGGTAAAAAATTGCACTTCCCAGAATCTCAGCTTGTCATTGCAACAGCTGGAAGTGGTTGAGCATCAACCACATTATAGCAGCGGTTGCAAAGGGTGGGATGCTCCGAAAAAGAACCAACTTGGGGTGAAAAATTCCAGCATCTTTCACACTTTAAACCCTCAGCACGAGACACACCAATCCAAACCTTGCTCTTTCCTTGAATGAGACACTCTCCACTGAATGGTATGTGGGAAATCATCTCATCTTCTAAAGAGGGAAGAACCTCTGCCTGCATATTGCCAGGTAAGAACAATAAATTCTTAAGTGGTTCAAGCAACTAAATAACATAATGGTAAATCATATTCCTAAGGAACTCCCTCATATATAGCCAAGACAGATTTACACAACCCTATTGTTGTACTACTATGTAGATAATAATAATAACTGCTATGAAGTATATCCATCTGATAAGCCTCAGTTTCTAGGATAAATGAGATGCTAATAGCACCACATCAGTGTGCTTCCCAACTAAGAAGGGATAATGCAATGAATATTTACTTGTAGATCGCTAAATTGGGTTGCTTTGGTACAAGTAGTAGATGTAAACAACTCAGAACACAGCATACCTGAGATGTGATGAATATGCGATGCAATGTGTCTACATCGTTGCTTGCTGCACACATCTCACACAATCTAGATGCCAGGCTGGCATCAGAAGTCTGAAGGTAAACCTTTGCATCTAAACTGGAACCAATCAGTTTCTCAGTACGTGCAATCTCCAGGACTCTATTCACCTCAGTTCTCAGCTGTCAAAATGCTTCACATTAGAAACTAGTAGAGTGCAGAAAGATCTCACTAGCACTTTTATAAATTTTACAGAGTTAACTTTTAACATTACTTTTTATGAAGGAAATGGAAATCTAAAAAGTATGGGTGACATGGTATCCCACATTAATAAAGCAAACCACCTAATACAAAAATCTAAAAAAGTCGTGAAAATTTCATTTTTGTATTAGGTGGATTGCTTTTAGGTTTGGAGTACATCACTTGTACTCTTGGAGGATACCTCATAATAACTTCTTTTTTTCAAGAAAATATCACCAAAAACATTATCAGCTGATTCTTTATGAGCTACAAAACTTCCAAAAGGTCTTTCAAAAATGTGCTAAAATTGAATTTTTTTTCACTATAGAATTTTAGGAGGGAAAGAAAAAGTATTTCAGAGGTTCATGAGAACAAAAGTTTGATGGCAACAATGATAAGTTTGAAATCTCTTAGAAGATTTATTTGCAAAACAATCTTTTAATGATATGAGATCATACATTTGGAATGCTTTTTTCTTTTTGGTAAGTAACATGCAATTGAAATACACAAACCCTCAACTATTTCAGTTTTTTGTCATTAAATGAAAACAATACTTACCTCAAGAATTTTTTCCCAGAAATCAGTTTCTTTGGTAGGAAAAGCAAGCCAAGTTTCATTGAGGGTTGGCCATCTTGATTCGAAAACAAATTCAGCAATCGAACCATCTTCCATGGTATACTGAAAGGGGAGGTTTTGCCATACATCCTCAGCCAAATGCGGTAATATTGGAGCAATTGCTCTCGCAATGGAAAGCAGATGTGCTGCAAGAACTGTTTGACAACTTCTCCTTGTAAAACTTGTTGTGCCCCTAAAATTTACCAACTTAGGATGAGAAATATTTTCACTACACCTTTTCATGGGACTAGCATAAACACCAAAAACTTATATTTTGAAATTTAGGCAACTGTATGTATTACAGAAACATATCGTGACTATTCATCTTAAAGATATGTGCCACAAACATAACTCGTGAATGAATGAGCAACACTTTGTACTATTGAGCTTGAGCTCATTGGCTGTACTTTGTACTATTGAGGTGTAAGCATCAAGCAAATGAACATCCAATGCTTAGACTACTCAAGATGAGCAGTGAAGACTAAATTTAAATCAGTCATAATATGACAGACATTTCAACAGGATGGGGTTTTATAAATCTACAGAATCTCAACTAGCGCAAAGAAACCTCAAAAGGGGCTTTGAACCTAAACTTTTACAATAAATGTGTCAAGGCATTTGTTTGTATAGGGTGCATGGCACCATAAAGTGAGTCTGCATGGAAAAATCTCTATCACCAGGGCTGGTAAAAACTTTGGGACAGTCATATCTAAAATTTAGACCAAGCAGAAGAGAAAAAAAAATTCACTATTTATTTTTAAAACATGGATAAGTGATTTTAAGACTTCAATTTAAATAACTGGCATTTGCTAAAATAAAAATTGTGCAACCAAAATACATGGCCCTGAGCCATGATGATCAAGATTCCTTGCAAGGTGATTAATCTTTTCACTCCAAAAGTCAATATGTAGAAGCAGGGCCAGCTCTACACTTTGCCAATTGAGGCAATTGCATAATTTAGGTCCTATAGTACAGTATTATATTTACTTAACAATTTAAAATAAAATATATCAAATACTTCTTTACTTTTTTTTTTTGGAAACAGTAATGCCTAGCTAAAAATTGAAGAGACCCATATACAACTTTTTTTTCTGTCTCACTTAAAAAAATCTTTCATCAGCTTTTTTTTTTTAAGTCTTTCCACCAAATGTCTCCTCTCTCTCTTTCAAAAAATAATTCTTGCAACTAGTCATCATCAAACCACATATACTTTCCCTCTCTCTAAAAGCATTTCTTGATAATCAATCACCATCAAAGACTCTCTGTCTTACCCCTAAACTTATTCTCTTGCCTAAAATCAACTTCACAAGAAAGATTAAGAGGATTAGCCATATTATCAATTAAAAATGAGATGTTAGCAAAATTTGAATTATTAATTTTATATCTAAAAAAAGAGTAAAGAATTTTAAGAAAAAACTATAATATAGAAGTTTAAATAAATATTATTTAATTAATATCTAAATATGAGAGAAAACTACTTAAAATTGTCACCTTAGACCGCAAATCTTAAAGAGCTGGCCCTGTACAGAGGCCTATATTTTATTCTTCCAGAATTACTATCTGAAACCATCCCCATATCCAGGAAATTAAGCAAGAATAGCATCAAATTAGTTTACAATTTCACTCAAGTTGGCTATAGAATCACCATTTGCAGAAAACATGCAAACTTGCAGACATGCGCAAGTGTATTGCAAAAGCATGTATTGCAGTGTGATGGAGCAGCAAAAACAAAAATATGATTTGGCACCTGGTTGGAAAGTTATAGATTATAAAGAGTAGGGGAAGAATTACCCAACATAAAGTCGATCTTTTGCAACATCAAAATAGAAATTTGATAGGTCAACAATGACAAACCGTTGTATGATCTGAAAATAAAAACAAAACATATATACAATTTAAAATTCCACAGAAAAAGCAAATCAAACAGTAGATTGAGAAGTGTTTTCTGCTAAAATAAGGCAAGCAGACATGAAAAAATCAAACTTAAGTATCAACCATCAATGAGAAACTAACAATTTCATGTATCCTAGTGGACTGTCCAATGTCTCCACCTTTTTTTTATTGGTCAATTACACCACATAAACAATGGGTTTTAAACCCACAAACTCACCCACCCCCACTCACACTTGTGAGAGGAGGAAGTACCGTTTGAGCCAAGTCTCATTAACCTGATGTCTCTACTACTTGATCCTGCCTAGTATGATTTCTGCGGAACCAAGAATGATAAACTTTTTAGTCTGCTTTTCATCCTTTATTTTACTGGTTCTTTTACATGGATATGACCCCTGCCAAACCCTGTTCGCTCGTCTTCAACTTATTCTGTAATGCTCAATAATTATACCATCAAACTTCCACACTCTTTCAATTTATCGACTGTTTCTACTCACTCTTTTTTCCTCTCTTTCACCGTACTGTAAAAAACTTGCATTCCCTCCTTTTGAGTGGAACAATGATTATCTTTTTTCCTTTTTTTTTTTTTTTAATAATTATGATTGTCTACCATTATAAAACCATATGTAGAAATCAAAATCTGATACTGCTCAACTGTGACTGATAATTGCCATAAATAACTATACTTTAGAAAGCTAACAACCTTGTAAACTAAAGCATGAGCTCCAAAATCAAAGCAGTTACCATTTTTTTTATTGGTAAATTACACACGCACTTTATGGATCTTCAACCACAACCTCACCATTTACCTTGTTCTTATGAGGGGTAAGGTGCCATTTGAACTGGAGCTCACTGGCAAAATCCAAGTAGTAACTTAAACAAATATAATTAACATCAGAGAATATTTACCTGAAATATTTTAAAGAATTGATATTTTTCATAGTTCTCTCTAATGTTCATTATAACATTTTCGAGCTGAAACAGTGCGTGCTGATCAATCATGGGAAGGGTGTGGTATGAAACAGTATAGTCAGCCTGGCAATAGACATAACCCAAGATTAAGTGAAAAAATCAATAAAGAGATGAAACTGCAAAAAAAAAAAATAATGAAACAAAACATTGGCCCCTACATTAAAAATTAAAAGGAAGATAATAAACTAAAGTGTGGAACAATCACAAGCTTCTTTGGAGAGAGAAAAAGAAAGAGAGGGATAACAATATCAGAAAAGTGAAAATCTAAAGAAATGTAGAAAATAATAAAATTATAGTGAAAGTCTGAACTTGAAAGCTCTGATTGTTTAAGTTGACATACTTTCCAGTCATGCAGATTCGCCAAAAGGTATCTCAATGTTCCACGCAGCTTTCTATAAATGTCAGACATTTGGCGGAGGACTTGAGGGCCGATCAATACATCACCTGTATAATCTACACTAGAAACCCAAAGTCGCAAGACATCAGCTCCATAGCCAGGTGCTTCCTGCAAACAGAAACAAAACCATTAAACATCTTAATGCTGTCACAGTGTCACACCTTGGCTCAAGTGGTGCGGAATGGGTTAGAGATGGAGTAGGTCTTTGATTTCAATCTACAGGTAACTGACCTTTGTATTTTTTCCTCCTTCGATCACAGTGCGTGGATCTACAACATTACCCAAAGATTTGCTCATCTTTAAACCCTTCTCATCCAATACAAATCCATGTGTTACAACACTGGAATATGGAGCTTTCCCTGTACCAAAAGAATTGTCAAAATCAGTCTCTAGCCAACTTCAACAAGCTATTATTTTATTTAAAATCATCAATGACTTTGAATATGAAAAGAGGATTACACTAGCAAACAAACAGAAAAAATAGCGTTCTAGAAACTAAAATTATAAGCCCAATGCATTGCAACTCTCCCATTCTAAACTACAAGGCAGATCAACATGTTTTTTACAGAAATTCAAAACCACATTTAGGATTTATTATATTTGGATGGATCATTTAAGTTTCAGGAACTTAAATGGCCTATCCAAATATTTAGTTTACAGTAATTTAATTTTAATTCAGTAACAGATCAAGAAAAGGTCATGCCCGGATCAAGAGTTATGCAATATGTGTCATCACCTAACAAAAATCACATTTATTAACCGTGTGATTTTTGGCTCATTCAAGCACTTCACAGTATGCTGAATTTTAGTAGTGCTTTGGGCATCAGAAACAAATTTATAGAGATGGCAAAGTTAAGATTCTCACAATTTTCTTCTTTTAGAGAAGCATATACCACTATCATCAGAAACAAGTAAGTCATCAGAAATAAATAAATTACAATCATCAGGAAAAGTTTTTCCAATAGGACAGAAATTCCCAGGAATCAATAACCAAGGTCAAGACACTAATGCACACACAGTTTTAACTTTTGACACTAAGAATAATGAGTTCTTAATGCAAGCTGGATGAAATGATGTTCCACTTCAAGAAAAAAAAATCACATAAAATTACTAAAAATGTTCAGATGTTCATTACCTTTTGTAGCAATACTTGTTAATAGAGAACTTTGGAACCACCCACGATGCTGGTCAGTACCTTCAAGGTACAAGTCCGCAGGAAAACTAAGGCCATTTCTTTTACCCAAGACCGCAGCCCAAGAAGAGCCTGAAAAATAAACTAAGCAGCTAAGGGAAACCAGAGTCTTTTTCAAACAACATGAGCTATAAAATCATGGACCATTTTCAAACGGCATTTATTGAGAAGGTAAATGTAGGTATGCTCATGCATGCCAAAAAAACTCAAAAATATTTAATAAGTGTAAGATATGGTTAATGGAAAACCAAGCACAATCTGACAAAGACATGCAGTTAATATCCAATATATATAGCACACAGCAGATTTAACTTCTAGCTATACTAATTACAACTCATGCCAAAGGCTACCAGAAGACTTGCAGTAAACTAGCAAGAATTTCAGCTTATAAAACTCGCTTTGTCCACAGTCTTCCAAGCTTGCCCCACTCCAACCCAACATTATTTCCAATATATATTATAAAGGTACTATATAATTCCAATTTAAGGAACAATTGGTGGATGGAGAATTAATATGAAGCAGGATTATTATTTTTTTTGATAAGTTAATATAAAGCAGGATTTCAATCAACAGTAGATCTTCAAAATTCTATGTTTAAACCTGAAGCACCCATCAAAACAAATGCGTCTGTTTATAACCATATTTTCTGCAAATAAAATTCTAGATCAATTTCCAATTCCAATGGAAATTAACTCTAATTGAACTGTTAAGTCAAAGGTGCTTAGTGCTTACTAGTTATCAGTGAAAGTAAAGTAAAGGCTGACTTGAATACCATACAACTGTTAATATTGTCAAATAAAAAGGTCAAAATAATTTTAACATTTTTGTGTTATAATACCTGAATCGAACCATACATCCATAGTGTCAGTCCCCTTTTCATAATCAGATGCTTTTTCACGATACCTTTCTGGGAGAAGATCCTCTACTGTCATGTACCACCATGCGTCACTACCCTTTTGAGCTATTATAGCTGCTCAAACAAATGATAGAAACAGCAACAAAATTCATTAGTGGGACATAAACCTTTAATAGTTCCAACACATTGGGGTCAACTAAAATTAAACATGCATTCAGAAATACTATTCCTTCTTTTTACATGTTTAAAATACACAGAGCATGAATTTAATTTAATAATGAAAGGAGAAAACAATCAAAGTTCTAAATAGCTGTTACTCTTGATATGATTGATAGTCTCTTCATTCATAAGAGGTTCCTTTGACTGCACATGATAAAAGGCTGGAATAGGCAAGCCCCATGTCCTTTGTCGCGAAATACACCAATCAGAGCGGCTAGAAGTCATTGCAGAAATTCTGTTTTCTGACTGAACAATGGTCATGCATATGCACAA
The DNA here is from genome assembly GCF_932294415.1 of Quercus robur. NCBI lineage: Eukaryota > Viridiplantae > Streptophyta > Magnoliopsida > Fagales > Fagaceae > Quercus > Quercus robur. The sequence goes on along the minus strand of NC_065539.1, from coordinate 46,397,852 downwards.
GACACCACTAGTGAGGGACATCATACCATTTGCTAATACGAAAGATGAACATTGCAAGTATATTCATATACACAATCACAAGTTAAGAGCCCTGATTAGAAGCCTTATATCAGCTTTTGTATCAATTAACGGTATGCATCAATAGTAGCACTGCTAAAGTCAAGAATGGAGATAAAATTGCTAAAGCTTCACAAGTTGTTGTTCAACTTAATTCTGAAAAACACTCTTAAATAACAAACATGCAACACACGAGGTCAACATATGCTCCAAATGTCATGGGACAAACTGATCTTATGTTTGTTACAAGAGAATAGTATTCTCCATTCATATGATCTACCTTAAGAAATTTCTAACAGAAATTGGTGTGGACACCAGATCAGATTGATGCTTATAGATTCTGTTGGACCTGGTGGATTTTACTTGATTTTTTAGGATTTAATTTTGTCTTTAATGTTAATTAAGAGCTATTTCCTTTCCTTATTTGATGTAATTTCAGAACCCTACTTAAAGGTCCCAGAATTCAGTATTGGTACATTTTGACTTGAGTAATATAAATGTTTTGATGCTAACTCTAAGCAACTCTAGGTACTAAAACCTAGATTTTCTATCTTTTTCCATCACTTGGTGCTGCCTCCAAGGTTTTATCTATTTTTATGCCATGCATCAAGGAAGATGATTGTTTTATGAAAGGAATTCGAAAGGTCTGTTATATGCCCTCTATGGCACCCCCAACATTTTAAGCAAGAAAGAATAGAGAATAGAACTGCCCTGCACAATGCTCATGTGCATAAAGATTTCGGAAGGTAGTCAATGCCAAGAAAAGAAACTTGCAATCAATACTACAGCGAAACAAGAATTCAAATACCATCCTATGACAAGCAATTACAAGAAGCTAAAAGAAACTTGCTGTCATGCAATGCAAAAAGCAATATGAGCTGGAATCAAATAGCCTTGTAACTATAAGGAAACAGATGGTAAAACATGAATTAGACAAGAACGGGTCACATTTAACATTGTGAAACATAACCCATACATTCCCTAAAAACAGAATCTAGAAAAGAGAGATATTCAAGGCTAGAACACCTCTTAGTAACACCATTACCTGAGGAGGAAACCATTTTACATCACTAATTGCATTCATAGTAGCCTCGCGAAACCCTTCCACTGATGCAAACCACTGCTCCGTTGCCCTGAATATAGTAGGTTTTTTGGTTCGCCAATCATAAGGATACTTATGTTCTGCATACAAGAATCAATGGTGGTATTCTATTAACAACAAAACTTGTTACACAATCAGGAGAAATGGTAAGAACTTTCACCGTAACTGATTTTTTTTTTTGGGGGGGGTGGTGGGGAGACAACATACCATATGATTCTTCCATGATAATGGACAAATGTTCATCCAAGCAATTCACAACAGCAATATTACCATCCCCAAGTACATCAAGCCCACTAAACTGTCCAGCTTCTTCAGTAAACTTTCCATCATCACCAACAGGAGAAAGTATAGGCAGTCCATACTTCAGGCCAGTCACATAATCCTCCTGACCATGTCCAGGAGCAGTATGTACCAGTCCAGTTCCTGACTCTGTTGTAATATAATCTCCTCCAATCACAACTGGACATTCTCTGTTATCTATTGGATGGATATACCTGACACCAAAATTGAAAAACCGTACCTTAAAGGATATATTATTCATTACATCAACCAAATAGAAAATGTATTTTACTAAGACAAGTAGTTACATATCCAAGTTAATGTGCGCAATAAACTATTTCATTTCTATAAATAACTTAATGTATAATGAGATAATGCAGGCATTGTTTAGTTTTAAGTTCCTAAATTCATTCAAACCTGCAATTTTCAAGATCTGAACCCGATAGTATTTTCTTAATGATAAGCTTCACTCCCCATTTTGCTTCTAATGTCGGCACAAGATCTGATGCTACAATAAGAAAAGGCTTCTTTGACTCCTTAAGAATATTTCCAAGCCTTTGTTTTTTATTTCCAGCAGATAAAGAAACATCTCCTGAGAGTGACTGTACTTCAACTATGGCATATTGAAGCTTGGCATTCACTGCAACCGCTGATTATAGGATAACAGAGGGAAAAAACCAAAAAAAAAAAAAAAATTACTGCATACCCTGTTGCAGAAGTTCATACAACTAGATGTGTACACGCATGTGAGAGCAAGGGAGAGGTGGCATAAATTAACCAGATCAGTTTAGCATTTAAACATAGAAATATGTGACGGATAAACATGGGATATAGAATACACATAGCATCTGCATTTTAATGGTAGATAAAAAGTTGTTCTCCTACAATAATGTTGCTATTTATGTGATAGAGGATCCATTCACAAACAAACATTCGGAAGCTTTATATAGCCAAAGAGATGTAATATGATAAGCAAACTTTTATACTAGGGCGTGAGTGTATCTCATGCTATTAACTTGCTTACAACCATGCCCTAGATGATCAAAACTCTTTTTTGTATCAACACTTCATAATAGAAGGAACCATGAAAACATGATTATTTATTCTCATGTTTTAATCAGAAATTGAAATTAATATATAAGCTTTATTCAGATTGCAAGCCAGCAATTTCTTTTACCTGTTTATTTAATCATATATACCATTGGTAGCTTCAAATAAACTATATACTATTTTCTATTTATTATAGATGTTTAGTAGGTTGGAAGCGTCTATATTTATCAAAGGGGGGTAAGGTCACTTTAATTAAAAGAACTTTTTCGCGTTTGCCTACTTATTTTCTTTCTTTCTTCCCTATCCCAGCTGAAATAGCTAACCGTATCGAGAAGCTTCAAAGGGATTTCTTATGGGGTGGGAT